>NC_064617.1:476098667-476698667 GCF_023898315.1 Schistocerca nitens | reverse complement strand
AAGATTCATTATATGGCCTACTTCAGCTGCTGATGTTTCTAAGCTCCCTGAATGTTTACTAACAACAGCAGCATTACGATTACGTAAACGATTTCGACCTCTGATAGCCGATGAGGTCTAATGTTTGTCTTTAAAGAATCCTTATTGTTTAATTATCAACTATTACCAGTGAGAGACTGGACACATACTTGGGTAATACTGATTGTATACTTAATGACTATCGTTATGTAGTACTCTTTGATGTCTAGACGTGAAGGAAATATGATAGACTAAACATACTGTTACAAAGTAGCTTCGATAATCTTTACTCCCAGAATTCTCTCTCACTGTTGGTTTGTAAACTGTTATTCTGCTCTTCCAAAACCAAGTCACGTTGCTTTAGGTTTTATCGCTCGTTAATCCGAATACTAAATGAAATCTGTGCAAGACATACGTTCCCGATGCCTGTACCAACAACTAAGAGGGCGTTCAATAAATAATATAATAGATTTTTTTTCTGAAAGCAGATTGGTTTTATTCAGGATTCCAATACACCATATAATTACCCACACTTCTAGCTAAAAAACCATATTATTCAAAATAATCTCCTATCACTCCGACGGACTTACACTACCGTACTGTGAAGGCCTACTTTCCCGCATGGTACCACCACTCTACTGCTTGTCGTCGTTACTCGTCAGCAACGTCGCCGTCATCCGCGTACTGCTTTCCGTGGAGTGAATCCTTCATTGGGCCAAACATATGGAAGACGGAAGACGTGGGATCCTGGCTGTAGGGTAGACCTCTCGGGTGCCGAGACCTATGTGAGGACTTACGTGATCATAGAGAAGAAGCCTGGGTGCATTTTTGTGACCACGAACGTGCTGAAGTCGTTTCTTCAGTTTCCTGAGGGTATCACAATAGACTTCAGAGTTGATCGTTGCACTACGACAGAGGACATTAAACAGTATAACCATTTCAGAGTCCCAGAAGGCCGTCGCCGTGACTTTACCTGCTGAGGGTGTGACTTAGAATTTTGTATTCGGAGGAGAAGGTGATGTGCCGCCACTCCATGGATTGCCAGCCCTCACGTGGAAGACCGGACAGGTTTGCACGACCTCGTTGCAATGATGACAATAGCTTCGCCCAACGACTCACCGTGCTTTTGTTCACTGCAAGAGCTCTGTAGACATTATGCTAGCGCCTATGAATATCTTCGATGCTGCTGTTTTCTGGCAAAAGAAAGTCAATTACAGCTTTCTGCTTGGAACACAGCTCATTTACAGACACTATTTTGAAGGATATTTACAGCGCCGCCATCTATCGAAAATTCACCAAACTATAGCGACTGAAGCAGGAATATTCCATGATGTCTCACAACAGATTCCATATTTTTTCAGTTGGCCGAGAAAAAAAGTGTTGCATTATTTATTTAACTCCCCTAAGTAAATACGCTCTTCAGACGGGAAGGTAGCTTTCATATTCTCAGCAACAAATTACGAAACGCACAGGGCTCCAGGTGAGAGCAGCCAGACGCTTTCTGCCTGCGACGGAGCTGAGTTCCTCCAGTGGAAGAGTGGCCTGCCTAGTGACTAGTCAGTCCAGGGAGATGTCGGCCACGCGGGCCGCGCTTTTCCTCTTAAGCATTCCATGTCGGCGGCGCACTCGTCTGATCCTTGCGGACGGGAGCATGGTGCCGGTACTTCCAAAGAGAGCACTCCGGCCTCCGAGCTTCCTCTTCTTCGGTTCCGTGTCTGGAGCGGCAGGAAATACTTCAGACGCCGCGGACGGAGGACGCCGTATCTGACGAGGACAGGCCAGGCCACGCTGACAATGCGACAGTTGTCGGCAATGACTGGGGCAGCCCGTGCGTGCAACAGCTCGCTCTGACCTCCCATGACGTTCGTGGCCAAGCAATGGTTTATAAATATTGCATCTAAATGTTTCTATTTAAATGGCGTCTGGTAAGAGAGAAAATTTATGTCGATGATAAGTATCTGACTAAATCCAAGCGCGGTTCGACAGACAGCGATAGATGCATTACACGGCGATACAATACAGGGTGATCAAAAAGTCAGTATCAATTTGAAAACCACGGAATAATGTAGATAGAGAGGTAAAAATTGACACACATGCTTGGAATGACATGGGGTTTTATTAGAACAAAAGAAAAAAAATTAATGTTCACAAAATGTCCGACAGATGGCGCTGGACAGCAAAACGTCAGTAACTGCTACTGTGACGGGTGAGAGGTACGCCGACATGTTACAGAATCGCATCATCCCCAGCCTGGCTGATAAACACCTGCTGAAACGAAAGATGATTATGTAGGATGGCGCTCCACCCCATATTGCTAGACGAGTGAAAGATCTCTTGCGCGCGTCATTTGGTGATGATCGTGTGCTCAGCCGCCACTTTCGTCATGCTTGGCCACCCAGGTCCCCAGACCTCAGTCCGTGCCATTATTGGCTATGGGGTTACCTGAAGTAGCAAGTGTATCGTGATCGATCGATATCTCTAGGGATGCTGAAAGACAACATCCGACGCCAATGCCTCACTAAAACTCCGGACATGCTTTGCAGTGCTGTTCACAACATTATTCCTCGACTACAGCTATTGTTGAGGAATGATGGTGGACATATTGAGCATTTCCTGTAAAGAACATCATCTTTGCTTTGTTTTACTTTGTTATGCTAATTATTATGAAGCGCCATCTGACCGACATTTTTGAACTTTTGGTTCTAATAAAACCCCATGTCATTCCAAGCATGTGTGTCAATTTGTACCTCTCTATCTACATTATTCCGTGGTTTATTCAGTTTTCAAATTTATACTGACCTTTTGATCACCCGGTATATCGCTGTTTTAGATGTGTTCCGGTGTGGTCCGATTAATAAGCAACCTCTGTAGGCCACTAATGACCAGTTTCTAACCTTAGAGCTGAGAATAAAACATTGAATCACAGATATAATTACTCGTACATGGACTAACAATGCCGCACGACTTAAAAAGAACTCGGCAGACGCAGATTCGTCGTTTCGTAGCGTTACTTAAAATACCTTTATGAAACTAACGCTAACATACAGCTGTGACTCCTCAAAGACGTTGTAATGAGGCAGTAAAAGTTAATAATCCACATTAGATTTGAGCATAAAATCTTTATTGATTATTACTTTAGAAAAAGCATGAGATTAGTTCAAATGGTTCAAATGGCTCTGAGCACTATGGAACTTAACATCTGAGGTCATCAGTCCCCTAGACTTAGAACTACTTAAACCTAACTAACCTAAGGACATCACACACATCCATGTCCGAGGCAGGATTCGCACCTGCGACCGTAGTAGCAGGGCGGTTCCGGTCTGAAGCGCCTAGAACTGCTCGGCCACAGCGGCCGGCCATGAGATTAGTCTGATCAATATAAATTTATTGACCAATATAAATATATTGGAGCACTCAAATAAACTTCTGGTTTATTACAATAATTACTAAAACAAACCAATGGCTAAAGTAATACAACAACTAGGACCTTCTATATTTAATAAAGTTACATTTGACTCGCTTCCTGAAATGGCAATATTAAGAAAAATACAGAAATATTTCCCATCTGTTCCATGAAAGAAAACAGTGATTCATTAACTTCCGACCAAGAGGTTAAATATTGGTCGCGAACGTAACGAGTGATGACTATTGAGTACAGGCTAATCTTCACTCTGCCGCGGGGTTCATCATAAAACGTTGTAAATCACCCTGCCACTAGATACAGGCCAAGCCGTAAGAAAACGAAAGCAGTAATACCTTACCTAGGATCGCTGAGAAGGGTGCATAGAGACGAGCAACATGTGCTTGTTAAAATCAGTTCAAAAAAACTAACACTACATCCGGTCTCAATAACAGTATCTTGCACTTCTTCTCTTCCAGCTGAGTGGCAACAAAATTATCAGAGCACAGTTTGTCTGATACGAACAACTTCCAACCGGCCTCTTCCGGCTCAGCACTGTCTGCTCGCATCAGCTCACAATAACATGCATTTCTCGCTCCGTCAGCACCGTCTACCTCATAATAACGAGCACTTAACTACATCGCAAGCCCACTAAGGACTGCGAAAATCTGCCTCTGTACAACTGAATCTTTACAATTGCCAGACTGTAGCTGTCCCTTTCTGTCCTTCAAATACAACGCACTCACGTGGTACCATCACGCCTTAGGCATTCATTGGTTTAGATACTCGTCCCAAAACAGTTCTCCCCACGTAGTAGCTGGATATTGAAAACGACCAGCGGCGCGGGATAGCCGCGCGTTCTCAGGGGCCTTGTCACGGTTCGGGCGGCTCCTCCCGCCGGAGGTTCGAGTCATGGGCGTGTGTATCGTCCTTAGCGTAAGTTGCTTTGAGTTAGATTAAGTGATTCGTAAGCCTAGGGACTGATGACGTTAGCAGGTCGGTCCCATAGGAATTTACACAAATTCAAATTTCGAAATCGACCAGCGAGTGGTCGGAAAATATACGAAAGAACTCTCGTACAATCGATATGGAAAAATACGCAATCGGAATGAATGTGACTGAATCGACAGACACCTCTCTCGTTATTATTTCAGAAAAAAATGATTAATACTTGCTTCGCAGTTTCGGCGTTACCTTTGTCGATAGCTATTTGATGCTGAAATGATGCTGCTAGCTTTCGAAAGAATACGTGTAGTGAGAACAGAGGTCATGATACCTTTAACAACATTTTCGAGCCTCTGAAGTTGATTTGTTAGACCTGTTTGAAGTACAGAAACAAAACTGGAGTTACTCCGAGGAAACATCCAGATAACAAACAGCATTTTTCGACTGAAAAACAATTCAGACAAGTTGAGAATAGAAGCTTATGAAAAGAGATGTTACAGAAGAATTGTGAATATTGAGTGGGGAGGTCGGATGCTAATCAGGAGTTACTGAATCGAATTAGGGAGAAAATAAAATTATGGTACAACCTGAGATGTCGTAAGTCATCAGGAAACAGCTGTTTCGTAATGAAGGGGAGTGTAAAGGGTAAACACTTCATAGGAGAGCCAATGCTTTATACACAAAGTACGTTAGAATGGATCGAGGTGGTGGTAGCTTGCGGAAAATTGACTCGATCCGCTATGACGAAACGTTTTTAATGAGTGCTCGCTCATCCCTGTAAGTTGTTATTTACAATTTTTATTAGTCTTTCGGTATTCGTGATATTTACCGATTTTTGAGGTTACTATAACTTTTGCGCCTAGTGACTTGTAATAAAGATCGATCTTTCAGAAGGTGCATATTGCTGACCACAGTCCACTGCCGCATCGCTCTTCACCGTAAGTTACATAGTTTTCGCGTAATGCGCGAAAAAACAAACAATGGCCCAAGCTGCATTCCACGTGGCCGCCCGGCGGCAGAGACATCACACCAACCGTTGCAAATCTCGTGCGGGCGCACCATGCGCTTCCGTGAATCGCGCACTACGTCGCGCAGTCGCTCTCCACAAAGCAATCCTTGCATACTAGACCTATTCATCTAGTAACGGGGTTTGTACCGTCACAAGTACTCCACGTGTTTTTCGTAGAAGGATAGTTAAAATTTCACTAAATATAACTTCCAAGAAAAGTTTTAAAGTATTCGGCTTGAAGACTGATGTTATTGAAATATCAGTACGGTATTACCGTTACCAGCAAAAAGTGTGATGAGTGGCAATAGTTACTGGCTAGTAGACTTGGGGGGCTAGCACGAGGTTTAATTCTTGTGCAGGTTTAGAAGTAACAGTGTCTGGTTTGGAAGTAACAGTGTTTATAATTTCATGTCTATATAGTTAATAGTGCTTCTTATGTTGTCTTGTGATTAAAACATTCAGCCTAGATGTAATTCAAACAAGTTATCAGGGAACGGACTGGAGTAGAAGACGTAATTGTGAGCGTAATAAAATGAAAATGTATATTGACGGGACAATCTGTCTCTTGAATGGCTGTTAGATGAATCGAGGTCATTCCTTTTACGTTTTTAAGAGCTAAAAAGAAAATAATACCAAGGCGACCACTTAACTGAAGGTAAGTTGACGTCATCGGAACACGAGGAGGAGCAACATACCTCGTTTAAGTTAAATATCGTGATGCTTAATAAAGACTATAGAAGACGTCTGTTCAGCAATAAATATTAAATAGCTCATCACTCTGATTATGAATAAGGTTATTAAGTGCAGAATGGTTGAAAAAGGTGTTCTAGTAGGTCATGAAGTTGAATACTGTTCAGTTGCACCAACGGATTTTTAGCCACAATAAATCTTAGCCTGTTACATGCCTTTGTCGACAAGAAATATAGACTGGAACCAACGGGCTGTTGTCAGCCTACGTTTACGTTTGTTAACAGTAAACAGCCGATTCAAAGTAAAAATAAGTGACGTACATGAATAAAAAGATTTTCCTATTTTAAGCATAACTGTTCGTATGAAACAGAATACCAATTTAGTAAGGGCACATACGATGAAGATATTTGTCGTTACCATTTGATATGTATCATTTTGTCATTAACATAAAGAAGTTTGGTACGATGACAGAAAACCGGTATCACATAGTACGAATAAGCATATGAAGAATTTAATATTTTAGTGAGGTGACTTGCTACAGCTGTCTGGAAATTAAAGAACTGCATTGTAGTCATCAGCTGCACAAATTATTCTTTATTCTTTACCGGTTTCGGTTGTAGTGACCATCGTCACAGGAAGGAAAAACAGTACAGCAGATGAATAAGAAATTCATCTTTCCCTTTACAGAAATGAAAGTTCTCGCAACTGCAATACGTTTACAAAACCACACGTATACACCACGACTCTAAACAGCACAAACTGCCCTCACAAAAACTCAGAAGCAAGTATGAGAGAAGGAACCTCAGTTTAACCTCACGCCGTTTTCTTCATACTCGGTTGTGAATTATTGTGAGACCGGTGTTATGCTGTTTAGAGTCACAGTATATTACACATTGTTATGCAAACATATTATAGCTTTGAGGACTTTAAATCCATCTAAAGGCATGGTGAACTGACCCATCTGATGTACTGTTTTCTCTTCCTATAATGATGGTCGGTACAAACGAAACCGCTGAAAAATAAAGAGTAATTCATACAGCTGATGGCTAAAATGTAGTTTTTAGTACTAAGAATGTTTGTCCATGTATGGGTTCCTTGCCCAAAGAAAGATGCGGCGCTTAAGACATCTCACAACTATCTCTGTGAAATTTTTATGACAAAAGTGTGTTCTACATTGAGTGGAGAATCCTAATACTTTTGTATCTGTTGCGGATTATGGGTAGCAGTTATATTGATACTTCATCTGGTCATCATGAATACCAGTGATAGGTGAGGGGTGCATTTGGCTGCGTGTTGGCATGTCATGTTCAAGAGGATGTTCAAAAATGGCTCTAAGCACTATGGGACTTAACATCTGAGGTCATCAGTCCCCTAGACTTAGAACTAGCCTAAGGACATCCCACACATCCATGCCCGGGGCAGGATTCGAACCTGCGACCGTAGCAGCAGCGCGGTTCCGGACTGAAGCGCCTAGAACCGCTTGGCCACAGCGGCCGGCTCAAGAGGATGTGATTAAGGATATGTGAGATGGTGCAAACGTGCTGTTTAATATGCTATTTGTGTTAGCAGCACTCATGAAGAGAAAAGAAGAAAGTCCTCAATCATCATACTGAGGTGTAGGAGTTTTGCGTCACGTGAGTTTAAAAATTACTGCAAGATTTAGAATGAAACCATAGGCAGTAATACTAGGCACACTTGTCAGGTGCTAATTATGATTGACACGTTACAGAGTATAAAGTAAACCATTTAGTAGGAAGGGCAATTATAATTATATGTGTAGCAACAGGAAAGAGTAAGATGTAGGGTATTAATTCGGAGAGAATAACAAAAGCGTCGAGTTTGAACCTCGCACGTGCAGCTTGAGATGACGAAGAAAGCGAGAAGTGAAAAAGGGATGATTTTCGAAGAGAAATGTCGCTTGGACGAAGTTCGTAAATTGATGAATAAGAAACAAAGTTAAGGCTGTAGCATGCAGGAAACGTTGGATGGTGAAATTTTGAGAAGTGATGATTCATAAGCAATGTTTTGACGAGTATGTGGTATGTACTGCGTTGTGGTGCTGTTCAAGGTATCGCCAGTGACGAATAAGCGTTCATTGCCATTTCTGTGATTATCATGGAGATCTGCAGTGTTAAACGCAAATTTACGAGGGTCGTTCAATAAGTAATGCCCCATATTTTTTCCTCAGAACATATGCATTGTTAACAGTCGGAATTTAGTGACAATATACTTCAACATGTCCTGTATATCTCCTATTCTTCTACGTAGTATCCATCATATTGTATGGCCGTGCGCCAGCGTTGTGGAACAGCATGTACTCCCTGCTGGTAAAAGTTCTTGTCCTGTAGGCGTAGGCATATTTTCACTGCATGACTGACACTCTTGTCATCTTCAAAATATGTTCCCCGTTGAGAATCTTTAAGCGGCCTAAAGAGATGGAAGTCCGAGGGTGCTAGATCTGGACTGTAGGGTTAATGAGGCAGTGCTGTCCAACCCAACTTGACGATGTGTTCCCGGATTCTCAGACTTGTGTGTTGGCGTGCACTATCGTGTTAGAGCAAGATTCTGCTGGGTTCTTGTCCGATCGAACACGTCGGAAACGGTTCTTGAGTTTAATCTGAGTTTTCACAAATGCCTCTGAATTGATGGTTGATCCTCTTGTCATCACATCCACGGTAATTACGCCATCAGAATCTCAGAAGACCGAATTTGTGTTGAATTTCTCCTTTTGTGGTGAATGAGGATGATGCCAGTTCATGGACCGCCTTTTTGTTTCCAGCGCACAGTGGTGCACCTAGCTTTTGTCCCCCGTAACGATACGTGACAGAAAGGCCTCTCCGTCGGTCTCAAAACGCCACAATAATTCAAATTAAATGGCCTTTCTTTGAATCTTGTGGTCAGCTTGAGTATTCGTGGAACCCATCGTGAGCACCTCTTTGAATATCCGAGAGTCTTGGTCATTGGAGACGCACTTCCAATGCTGAGCGACAATTCTCGAGTTGTGATGCGCTGGCCGGCACGAATAATGGCATTCGCACCATTCAGAATGCCTGGAGCAGTGGCTGTGACAGGACGTCCCGAGCGTGGCTGATCATGGATCTCTGTTTCTGCATTTCTTGAGGCTGTAACTTTCTTTATCCATCATCAAAGTGTACTCCAATCAACCCCAGCATCGCCGTAAACTGCACACAAACGTTTATGGAATTTCACCACGGTTTCCTTTTCTGCACACTAGAATTCAATAACAGCACTATGCTTGTAACGTGGGTCGTATGTAGACACCATTTTGACGGTGTACTACACCTCTACCATCTGACAGACCGGTTCGAAACTTCACCGGCGCACAGAACAGAAATAAAGTGTGAAACACCAACAAGGACGTTTGCCTATGTATATTAATTTTTTTTATGTGGGCCTTTACGTATTGAACGATTCTCATAATATAATAATATAACACGTACATTCAGTTTTGCTTTCACAGTGAAAAGTTCGTTGGTTTAAGATTTCCCACACACTAAATCTGTATATATCTGAGGCGTAAGTAACCATACGAGAAACTGGCTAAAATCAAAATGGAATAACATATGGAATAAAAACAGCCACCATTTGCGGAAGTTAGTAATCAAAAGCTGTTGATCTAGGTTTCAACCGATATAAACGGGCCTTCTTCAGAAGTCTTATAGAGATAAATGCAACACTCAAAAAATTAGGATTTTATAAAAACACAGCATACATACAGTGGAGGTTATTACAGTGTGCAAGAAACTTGGAATAAGTAAATAAGGAATAGTGTAAGTTAAAGTGTATATTTTCCATAATATTCCGTAAGGGCTAGTTGATAGGATAGTGTTATTGGCATTGATTTAAATGTTCACTGTGTACCCTGTCACTCCTAGGAGTCGTTAGGTGCATATTCTCTGGTGTTCCGGTAGTTATTTGCAATTTACATTTTTCATTATGTAGATGGAGTCGGCCCAAGCAAATACTCCTCATCAAATATTTCATACGAAGCACACTGTCAATGGAGAGCATCTTTTTGTTCCCAGTTACAAACAAACTATTTTTAAAGCGGAATTTTATGTGCCCATTCATTAAACCCCACTCAGATCAGCTTATTGTGATACAAGTTCTATCGATATCTATTAAAAGAGAAAGAAAAACAGAAAAAAATAATCAGCACTCCAGCAAGGTCTGAGAAGTGCTGCTGCATGGCGGTAGCTGTCAGCTCGGACCAGGGCGGTACATTAGTCGCCGCTGGGGTATTGGTTATTCTTCATGTTTTTTTTCTGTCCCTGTTAATACTCATCAATAAAATGAATATGGCGCTACACTAAACTGAGATCTCTCTGTCTAATGGACAGTTGAAATTCCGCTTTAAGAATTATTTGCTTGCAACTGGAAACAAACCGACGCTTTGCTTGGTCTCTGGGCGTCGCATGAAAGACATGATGAATAGGATTTGTTTTGGCTGACTCAGCTATACACTGTAAAAACGCAACTGCAGATAACTGCTGAAACACCTGAAAATGTGGCTGTTGTCAGGTTACTGCTGAGCCATCAACATACCGCAGGTGATGTCAGAAAGCAATGTACTGGGTGACGTTATCGATAATCCGCTTGCTCCCCATTGTATCAGGTGATTTTAATTACAGGTGTCACGCAATGGGCAACGTAATGAATTTAATGTATTGTCCAGTGGTTGCTCTACCATACATGAAGATGGGTGCGGTAACTCACAAAACGTTAAACTAAACAATGATCAGTGTGAAAACCTACTTATTACAATTTCTGATGAACTTCTAGTTGAACATAAGTACACTACATCAAGCAAGTGCATGAGGGTACAAAATCATCATGTTCATCAATCATTAACAGAAGTTTACAACGGAATTAAAGTAATAACACCTGGCCAATGGTCAAATTATGAAGTGGAGCTGAATACATTAACGTCAGTCCAGTACTGAGGGGAACATTTAAAACCGCAGCAGTTGCACAGTGGTTGCCGAACGTTAATCAGAGAGGAAATAAAGAACTAGCTTGATGGAGTATGTGCTGAGTTCGAGGTTACTAATGACTACACTTGAATTAGGAATGTAAAATCTGAAAACTCTGCATACGTATTGTTAATTGGTTTGTGAATGCTGCATTGGCTCACCATACTTGGCGTTTGCGGTGCCTGCGAGTGGCCGCGCAGATGGTCGAAAGTTCTGGGAGCCTGAAATCAAAGTCCCTCTCTTGCCTGAAACATCTGCGGGTCGTGGATGGAAATAGGTTCTGTAGAGTCTTCCCAGCAAGAAGCATAACTTTTACTTGTGCATGGTTTTGAAGCACCAATGATAGTGATCCTTCTAAGTGCCGACCAATCTGGTCCAGTCTAATGTAGCAAGAATTTCTCTTCTGTATACTGTTTAAACTTAAATTAACTAATTGTAAGAGTTTTTAGTGCTGGAGTTCAGAATAATCAGACGTAAACTCCCATCATATATCCTATTTTGCGTCTTTAGCCAACCAGATCCCTGGCTATACACACAGCGGCTCCTCTTCTCCCAGTCGAGGTTTTTGTCCATGACATCCAACGGCAGCAGCTGTTACTATTTTTAACAGAGACAGCTATGAGGTAATTAACTTGGCACCAGCCTGACAGCTGCAGGTCCGTGTTCTTAAACTCAAAAGCGCCTGATGACCTCCCATCTCTTAAGAGATTTTTATCTCTGCATTGCTTCGGGATGAATGTTCCCAAGAATGCTGCCTTCCTGTGGAAGGCAGGGCGCTGCAAAACTGCATTCTTTTATTGTTTACTCAAGGCATATTCCTCTGACGCCAGCAGACTCTTCACATTAAGAACATAATACAGTGGCTTCCCGTCGTTTAGGGCACAACATAGACAGCGCCTCTTTGCTGAAGTTTAGCCAACTCGCAATACACTACTACGACTTCCTGCCTGCTTCTCATGCCCCTGGTGGCTCTTATCCTTTGACAAGACCTGCAGCTCACCTAATGGTTGGATGCTGGCTATGTCCCCTGTGCGGGTGGCCTCTGCCTATCCTATGCTCAATAAGGTTACATTTAAAGAAAATCCCAGACGAAGAATTTCGTCTTGAAATCTGGCAACTGGATGCGGCCGCCACTGTCCTTAAGTTTAACTCTACTTGTACTCTCGTTCCTAGCTTGGGGTTAATTTAGATTGGCCGAACTTTTTAATTTATTTCAGTTTAACTATGGTACATTATACTTTTGCCAAAAATGGTCGTTTAACAACATCTCTTAGGACACAACATCCAGTATATTATATGTGTTACCTTCATGTTAACATTTTATTTAAAAGAAAATGAACTAATTATACCTGATAATTCCACAAACATCTTGGAGTGCTTAGCAGCGTTAGGAAGACGAATGAATATTTAAACAACGTTTTTAGATACAACAATGACGGCAGTTTCAGATTTTTCCTATAAAAGATCTTAGGGTACAAAGCAATATTGAGTCCCCTCACTTAACATTTAGAAAATATGTTACATACTTTACTTCGTCTTATATGTTGAAGTTTTTTGCAGAGGTAAATACCATTTACTTTACTTCTTCTATAGTTCTTTTTTCTAATAAAAAGAATATGTTATGATATCAGAGCAAGCCAAGTTATTCGAGATAGTGAGTAATTTTCAGTAATTTGTTAGGAGGCAGTGCTAAAGTATGAACAGCTGTGTTGATACCTGAGTAACAGTAGCACAACAAGCATAGTGTAATCGATTAACGAAAAGTACGTGAAAAACTATAAACCAAGCATGTGCAGCTGTCCTGAACTCTGGTGTACTCATGTTGCTGTACTTCCCATCCTTAAATTTGGAGTAAAGAGATAGTCACCCAGTATTAATGTTATATATCCAGTGATGCTTTGTCCTACTAAATACAACGATAGATGCTTGTTTCAAATTGTTCCTCATGATTACTTAAGCTTCTGAAATTATATTTGCTCCTCCACTGACTGGTTTCACTTACTTCTAACACATGTAGTCTGTCCAGTGAATCATTCACAAATTTCTCGTTCGACCAATTCTTGTTTGGCACTCTCGAATTCATAACGAGTTAGACTAATGGCAGTGACTCGAAAAAAAGAACTGCACAATTCTACACGGAGTTGTTTAATCAGCGTGAGAGAATGTAATGGGAGAAACACCATGGCATGTCACAGAGAGTATTATTCACATAATTCCAAGAGCGTGCGTTGAAAATCTGGGTGATAGATATCACCACCATTACTTCAGGCATTAAGCCCTTTCTGTTTTGCCTGTTACCGTACTCGTTACTTCCTCAGTCTTCCTAGACTTCTTCCCGCAACTGTTTAACTGCCTTAAATCGTTTTATCTAGTAAGATAATATTTCTCTACTCATTCTTTCGAGATATTTAGTCAAGTTCCTTCTATTTTCTTGTATTTTATTGAATATGTTAAACATGTTCAGTTGCTCCCTAATTTCCGAGTTTCGACATCCCTTTCTTGCTCTTAGGAACGTCATCTTTGTTGCTTGTATGTCCCTTCCTTGACATTTACTTCGACGATTCACTTCCCCAAACAGGCAGTGGAATCACCAATGTCTTCAGTGGAAATCTTGTGTCTTCCCTCGTATTACTTTTTAGGCAGCTGTTTATTGTTCCATATCTCAAACTTTACTAGTTTCTTCTCTATGTCTTCGTCATACTAATATGTGATTTCACAACTAAATAGTTAAAATGTGTGACCAGTTCTATTGTCAACCAAACTTTTTGTCCATTCGAGAAGTTTTCCTTTAAAAACCTCTGATTTTGTCTTCTTTTCTAAAATCGTCAAATGGTACTCTTCACAAATCGTACATAATAAATTTATTTCCCTTTGTTGCTCATTTCAACTCTCCGCAGTATGGAGTCATCTGCTTGTATAAGGCAATTCCAGCGGGAATTTGTGTTTATCTTAAATCCCCATTACAAAACTCCTTCCAATGCCGAAATGCATCATCTAAATAAATATTAAAATGTTTGAGTGCATGCTGCATCCTTGTCTAACTCCTTTGTTTGTAACTATAGGCTGTGTTAATCATTTATATCTAAAATTACAGTCGTGTGTTTGTACTGACTTTTTACAACGTTTATTAGGTGTTGTGAACATTCTCTTTTTCTCACAATTGTCCACTGTTTCTTTTTATCAACATTATCGATTTTTGTTCAGTGTTTGTTGAACTACAAATATTGCATCTGTTGTTGACCCCCTCCTTCGAAATCCATTTGTGCTAACATACTCTCAACTTTAACATTTAACCTCTTCTTCACTGTTATCGCATAAACGTCGTATGTAGTGTCCAGTAAGCCGATTCCTCTGTAGTTCTCGCAGTTCTTTTGTCTTCCATAAATATCGTCTTCTATTACATTTATAAACCTATCCTAAGATTCTTGACAAGTTCTTTGCACTGCTCCATTTGTTGCTTATCTCTCTTGTTTGTAAATCTAATGATTCACCTCTGTTGGTTCATTGAGCATCTTATCCCTTCTTTACAACTTTATCTAATTCAGATTTGTAACCCATCTTTTCTTCTTATCTTTCTTTCCCTTAAGGCTTCTTTAGCTGCTTTCTTAAGTGCGTTTTCTATATCTTTCCATTCTTTCTCTACAGCTTCAGCATCTTCTTTCGGTTCTAGTTCTTGATTAAGTCTCCTCTTGTACATATCTCGTCTGCTGTATTCATTTAGTAGATATGCTTTGCTGATTTCTCTTTCGTCTTTTCTTCTGTCGACTTTGTTATTTCTCCATTTGTAGTACATATCTATTCGAGATATCTCTAAGAAATGGTCAGAACCTGTATCATATCCCATGTACACTCTTGTATCTCTTACTTTGCTTTATAACTTATAGTTAATGATGATGTAGTCTATAAGAAACTTAAATCCTCTATCTGAACATGTATATTTACAGTTATCTGACCATGTATATTTATGGATATCTTTTTTGCAGAAGAAACTATTGGTTATCTTTAGTTTGTTAAAAGAAAACAAAAATCTCTAAGTGATCTTCCATTGAAACTTCCTGGCAGATTATAACTGTGTGCCGGACCGAGACTCGAACTCGGGACCTGATCTTCCATTGTTATTTATGATGTTTTCTCCCATCGTTCACACAGTCTTGGGGATAAGTTTATTCCCTACCCTTTCAGGTGGCTAAAATGCAACGACAGTTAAGATCTGTCTCTCCTCTTTGACAATTAAAACTATAATTCTGTAATTTATATAACTATACCCCATAATTCTCTTTTCCCATCTCTCTTTGTTGTGTAACACCAAATATTCTCCTGCATACTTGACACCATGTAGCTCTTTCGTTACGTAAGTTGTATCTGCCTTGGTCTGTCTTAAAATATCTGCTAGCTCTTACTGTATGTTTTCTCATCCCCTGACATTCCATGTTGCTACCATAATTGTATTAGCAACCCTCATATTCTTAACCTTCTCACTGCTTCTCATGCGGCAGCCACGAGTTCCAGTAGAGCACTCGTGGCTGCCGCATCGCGGTCGCGAAGTGGGGCCGAGGCAGTGCCAGATAAGTTTTACAGTCTGACGATAATTTATGGATTTGTAGTTTTAGCTTGACGATGTCCACTATGGACAAACGATAGTTAGTGTTATTCTGAAGAAGGTTGGGTTATCCCTACTGAAACCTAGGTAAATTATAGGTAAACGGTGCAACTGAGGCTTTTGGTTATTAAAATTAAAATTAAATTAGTAATCCTACATTTGTCGATCGATTCACAAACGTTTTATTTTTTCATACAATGCGTGTTTTCTTAGGATCTACCAAACGAATTGGCCTCAAATTTTCAGGGAATGTGACACAGTCCCTACTGCGTAACTTAACACAGCCCTTTTCCCAAAAGCTCTCATATTGTTGAATTTATAACCAAAAAATGGCACAAGAATCTAGTGAATTTTGATTACAATAGAAAAAAATAATCTCTAACAATTGAATACAAATTTTTAAATACCCCTCTGTTAAGTTGTAGCCAATACTCCAGTAAATAATCTGTAAAAATTTCAGCTTCCTACCTCAAATACTTTTTGAGAAAAAATGTAATTTATAAGTGCTATTTTAGCATTGGAATGATCGGGCTTTCCGGAGACCATTAAATGTGAAATGTTAAACTGTTAGAAATAAGTGGGATTCGGGACATAAAAAGTAAATCGCCTGAACAACATCCCATCAGAATTCCCGCTTTTGAGATGTTACGTTGGAGAGAACTAGCTTCAAATCAACGTGGGTGAATGGTTGTGAGGAGCGAGATGGTGCATAACGCTGTCTATCAGAGTTACACCGCCCCTCGCTTTCGGAAAGAGTTGGCCAAGACCGAATTTAAGTTTAATACTCTTGAGCCACAGCAAGTTTCGCGTCGCGATCCGCTATGGATTCTTGAGGGAGCATAGTCCTCAGTCTTTTAGCCACTCTAGCGTATTCGGAAAGAACCGAAAGATTTTATTCGTGAGAAAACGGAATCAGAATGTAATGAGTAGGCACCCGAGTCACAAAATAAACTTAATATATCGAGCGAGGTGGCGCAGTGGTTACCTCAATGGACTCACATTCGGGAGAACGACCGTTCAAACCCGCATCTGGCCATCCTGATTTAGGTTTTCTGTGATTTCCCTGAATCACTCCAGACAAATGCGAGGATGCTTCCTCTGAAAGGGCACGGCATACTTCCTTCCCCATCTTTCTTTAATCTCAGGGGACCGATGACCACGCTGTTTGGTCCCCTCCCCAAAACCCACCAACCAAACTCCACAAATTCGTCTCTCCTAGCAGAGAATACAAAGGAAACCCACCAAAAGAAGCAGTGTCTTTATGTGTTTAATATGCAAAGCCAAATCAGTAAATCTCTATATCCCGGCCAAGTACATTCATTGTTACTTTACATTCGTGAAGAGAAGATCAAGATTGCGGTGCATTTTCCTAACACTGGCATCAAATTTCGAAAATACATATTTCGCTGAGGGAGAAAACCTTCCTCACTAAAGAAGTCAAATATAAATAAAAACTATCGAAAGAAGCAAAGCCGATATGTTGCTCCACCCTACGCTCAAGTTCCCCGTACGTGTTTCGGCCACTGGCATCAATGAGCGTATGTCAAGCAGAGTAACGAACAAATGGACACTTGTCTTTCCTATTTTTATCGGGGCTAACTACCCATAGCGGTCACGATTAGGGAGCCTCGTGTCGCGGTTGTATACGGGAGAGTGCCGAGGAGAGCGGCGGATGCGTTAGTGTTAATTGGGCCGTATCTATGCGCGCGTGGAAGGCGGGCGGGGGAACGCCCCGCGGCGCCGGTGACTTATTTCCTAGCTCCGATGGCAGCGGGGGAGGGGGAGTCTACAGCAGGAATGCTACAGCATAAACGGTATCGGCCACGGAGGCCTCGGTCTTAATGGCCGACCAAACATCGGCTAATTAAGCGAGGACAAGATGTCTGGATGCGATAGGTGCTCTTAATTGGACAAGTGGGACGAGACATAATAGTTAGCCGGCGCACTCGCGGCCGCCGCTAATAGGATCAGAGCGCGACATCTGCTGCGCGTAATTGGCGCCGCGTCATAAACGCTGGGGGCCGCGGCCGGGACCGTACGCCGGGGAACCCCCGCCCGGTCTCGGCAGTGAGAAAAGAAACAGCTCAAAGCTGATGGACTCTGCGCGGCCCAAAATGAAGTGTGGCTGCATTATTGCTATAGGCTATTGCAGAGGTCGTCAAACGATTTTGCTTAGGAGCCAATATTGATATTGCACGGCGAAACCTTGGGCCCGAACGAAAGCGGAGCGAAGAGCCACTCAAAAAAAGAGAAGTTCAATTTTCACCATTTTGAACCTGCAGATTATAAGCTATCACAACAAATATTTTTAAGTGAAAAAGAAAATAATACGAGGGTTGGAACTTAAATAGTGGCAACTACTTATTCGCAACCGATACAAAAGTGTTACATGTTTGCACCTGTTACTGTCCTTCAAAGTAATCACCAGCGTTATGTAGAACCCGTTGCCATCATTGTGGAAGGCGTAGTATACAGTCAGCAGGGCCTGTTCTGTTGATGGTGCGAATGGAGCGGTCTAAAGTTATGATGATTCTCGTTCAAAATGGTTCAAATGGCTCTGTGCACTATGGGACTTAACATCTGAGGTCATCAGCCCCCTACAACTTAGAACCACTTAAACCTAACTAACCTAAGGACATCACACACATCCATGCCCGAGGCAGGATTCCAACCCGCTACCGTAGCGGTCGCGCGGTTCCACACTGAAGAGCCTAGAACCGCTCGGTCATAGCCGCCGGCCGGTGATTCTCGTGTACGACTGAGATGGTTCCTCCACGGCAGATCGTCAGTGCACAGAATTACTGTTCGTTTCTGGAGCATCACCTTCGACCAACTTTGCGAAAGAAGCGATGACACTTTCTGTGCAATCCACCCATTATTTTGCACGACAATGCGCGGTTGCATACAGTGCAAGCTGTGGCTGCTCTGTTCGGTAGATGGGACTGGGAAGTACTGTACTGTCCACCATACCGACCGGACTTAAGCCCTTGTGACTCTTCTAGGCGCTTCAGTCTGGAATCGCGAAACCGCTGCGGTCGCCGGTTCGAATCCTGCCTAGGGCATGGATGTGTATGATGTCCTTAGGTTAGTTAGGTTTAAGTAGTTCTAAGTTCTAGGGGACTGATGACCTCAGATGTTAAGTCCCATAGTGCTCAGAGCCATTTTGAACCTTGTGACTATGATTTGATTCTGAAGATGAAGGAACCACTTTGTGGCATTCGCTTCAGAACTTCCAGAGATTCGACAGGCGGTAGACCGCTCCATTCGCACCATCAACACAACAGGCTCTGCTGACGGTATACTACGCCTTCCACTTCGCCGTCAACGGGTTCTACGCGACGCTGGTGACTACTTTGAAGGACAGTAACAGGTGCAAACATGTAACTCTTTTGTATCGGTTGTGAATAAATAGTTGCTACTATTTAAGTTCCAACCTACGTGTATTGGAGCTACATGCCTTTTTCCGGAGGCTTGCGTAGTAACCAATTTTCCATACCTAAGGGGGTACTGTGGCCAATGCTATCCCAGTAGGGCACTAGGTTTGTTTGATTTTTGGACACATTTTCTAGGCGTCTTCACTTCCTAGTTCCTGAAACAACACCAAGGAGCTGCAGCAGGCAGTTTTCTATCAGACCTTTGCAATAGACCAAATACAACAGGCTAGAGATATTTTTAAAAAAATTGTAACTTATGGATTCATAATTGTCACAATAGAATGGCGGAAGATAGCTTTGTATATAAAAAGGATTTAGAAGTCAGTTTAGTCCTTGTTGAAAGTATTTCTTATAGGTGAGAACTCCTTGGGCACTTTCCCCGACGAGTAGCATGGTCGCTTTCCCCTATTGGACATTACGGCAGCTTTAGGGATCTACAGAATAAACCATCAAACTCAAATAAATAAGAAGGAATCACATTTGTAGAACCAAAAGACGTTGTTTAAACACTGACATTGTAAAGAATTATTACTCTCCATGCAAGCGAGGTAGCAAGAATACTATAAATGACTTACCTTAGATCAGACGACTCGAAAGCAAAAGAGCTTTTACTAAAAAATAACGGAACAATCCTTCATTAAGTCTCACTGACAACAACGGCGATGCGTATTAGAACTACTGTGACCACTTCTCAGCAGGTAGTAGCATTGTACAGAGCAAAAAATATGGTCAGTTTTCCCGTCCTGGAGGCATTACCACCATTCCCACACCGATCTTACTATTAACCGCTAACCTACACATATTAGTATGTCACTTTAATTAATAAGAGTTCTATTTACAATATGGGAGACGATAAAAACCTTTTGCTAAATATTTTGAATGTAATTTCTCTTTTACTGATCGCATTGTATTACAACAACCTAAATTCGATTTCATATTACTTGCTATAAACATGTACCACATTTGAAGATGACTGTGTCTACAATGCGCATTCATGAATCCCCATGTTACTTCCGTTTGACATATATTCCACAATAGAGGAGAGGTGCTATTGCTCACACTCGTGAAATGTTCATCAGTGGAAGACAAACCAGAAAACATTCGCTCTCTCACTCCTTTTAACCTTGCAGTAGTCGCTCTACACACCACTCTGCCCCTGACGTAAGCGGCACTTTTTACTTAGCTAACGGCTGAAATGACTGACCTCAATTAAAATTATGCACATCTTAAAAGATTACTTTCCCTGTAGGTATTTTTGTTTGCTACCGAGCAAGAAGAATTCTGTTTTTAAGAAGTTCTTAACGTCAGCTGACGCTTTTCGATTCTGCTGTTAGTTGCTAGAAGCATATATTATAAAATACGGCTGAGAAACGCGGGCCGCTCGAAAACTAGATTCGTGCCGCATGCGGCCTGCAGGCTGCAATTGGACGACTACCAGGTTATAGGTAATGATTTGTTAGCGTCTATTTGAGAAAGGATACGAAAGGCAAGCAGTGATTGAGAAGTATCTGAGACAGTGTAGTAGACGCTAGAAGCAATTCTGAAAGGTAATTAGAATTCACGGAGGAGAAATAAAAGCTTGGCCGATGACACTCAACATTTGAGAATATGAACACAGCAACAGTAAAATAAGGGTAATTAAATTTTGTCTAATTAAAGCAGGTGATGCTTAGGGAATGAGATTGCGGAATGAGACAATAAACGTGTTCTCTACATTAGAGCATCCCGTGCAAGCTACTTCATCTATGAATAACAACTGCAACTTACATCGATTAGAATGTGGTTACTGTGTTCATACCTAGGTCTTCTCCACACTTCTCTCCATTACCAAACTGTCTCTTGATGCCCTCAGGATCTCTCCTACCAACAGATATCTTTCTTTAAATTAAAATGTTCCATAATTTTTCGTTTTCATTAGAATATATTCGATCAGGTGAACATCCGCAACTGGGAACACACTTACAGAATAAAAATCCGCTTCAGTTGCTAGTAATTTTCTTAATTTATTCTAGGAACGGTTTCGAAGCTTCACGGCTCATCTTCAGGAGGGGGTACCACCGTACAAGTACTATGGGGCTGACATACTAAACTGAAAGCCACACTTATGGGAAGTGGTGTACACACAAAATTATAGAAACGTACGAGGGTTGCTCAGAAAGTAATGCACCACATTTTTTTTTTCTCAACCGAAAGCAATGCTACGAATGCGAAACATTACGTACGTATTATTTGAAGTATCCTGAGTGAGCGAGCCAAGTTTCCGTCACTTCCGACAGATAGCGTAGCTGCAGTACAGCTTCAAAATGGCCTCTGTATTTGATGTACGTTACAAGCAACGTGCCGTCATTGAATGTCTCATTCCAGAGAAAGAAACCGTGGGGAATATTATGGAGCATTTGCTGTCCACAGAAGTACAGTTAGTCGCTGGGCAAGGAGCGTAATGTTATCAGAAGGCGAGCTCCACGGTTTTCAGCGGTCGGGGAGACCATCCACGGCTGTCACATCGTTTTTAACCTGAAGGGGAGCCTTTTCGTCCCGGATTGTGACAGGTGATGAAAGCTGGGTTCACCATTTTGAGTCCGACACAAAAGGACAGTCAATGGGATGGCGCCATTCCCACTCACCACAGAAGAAAAAATTGAAAGCAACTGCTTTCGCCAGTAAGGTCATGAGCACCCTGTTCAAAGACTGTGAAGGTGTGATTCTCAGTGATGTCATGCCAAGAGGCCGTACCATTATTTCAGAAGCATATGTTAACACATTAACAAAACTCAAGACGCTCTTCCGGCGACTTCGGCACCACAGCAGCCCAGGAGATGTTTTGCAGCAACAGGATAACGCTTGGCCCTACACAAGTCTGAGGACCACTGAACCCACCCAAAACGGGGTTGGACAGTGTTACCACATACATCCTACAGCCCTGACCTAGCCCCCTCGGACTTCCACTTGTTAGGGCCATTAAAGGATACCATTCGTGGAAGACATTTTGAGGACGACGAGAAGGTGATTCACGCAGTGAAACACTGGCACCGCCATCAGGAGATAACTGGTACCGACAGGGCATACATGACCTTGTTTCGCATTGGAGGAAGGCCATACGACGGGATAGAGATTACGTGGAAAATAGGACGTGTGGATAAAACACCATTCTTTCGTGTGTGTAATTCTCATAATTCACTAAAAAATTGTTGAAGGAAAAAGTGCGGTGCATTACTTTCTGGGCAACCCTCGTATTGTGTGGCGATCGGCTGAGTCAGTTATTGGGGATAAAACCTACATCAAATAAACGAATGGGACTGGAACAAAAACTCTAACTTTGAGGAGGGGTCTGGTCAGAAATAAACTGAATAATGCTCTAAATAAGTCAGTAACTGAGTTTACGTGTAGGACCAGCAACGAAGCGTCCTTCTGGACAGCACGATACTAAATGAATAGTGCAGACTCCCCGACCCCCCAGAAGCCATCTGATCGCGGCGGCGGAAGCGACTGACGTAGGAACCAATGAGGTGGGGAACCGAAGTAGATAGCCAACGATGCAGTCCATTACAAAGACAACGGATTTCTGCGAGTGACGGAATTATACATCTTTCGACGGGCACTGTGCGCCATTGCCTCTCTTGTTCTTGCCAACAAACAACTGTGGATGAACGTTTATTCCCCCAAGACAAACCGATTGAGCCATATTCGCGTAGAATGGGAGTGCCGTACGGCACTTAAGCGACCTCGACTACAGTGGCAGGTCATACGGAAATAATCAGTGCGGCCTTTTATTACTCTTAGAAGACGAACTAATCTAACTGACTGCACAAATATATTACACGATGAAGTAGATCGTACGGTACAGATGTTGGCTGCAGAACAAGACAGCGCAGCTTATCTCATGCTAGGTTAGCGGTTAACGGGTGTGACCTGGGGTCGCGCGGGACACGGGCAAATCCCACGGCCCTCCGGTCGGTTCAGGGCCAATTAGCAATCAAGCTTTCCAGAGCACTGTCTCCGCGTGGCCCGCGTTTTGTAAATCACCGAGCGATAAACACGGATGGCTCATCAGTGCCATTTAGCTGCGGTGCGCAGTAAAATGTTTTCTAGACACGGCGCTGGTTTATAGATCGGGAGATATTGCCCATAATCAGGCGTTGGGGCCAGGTGGACCCTTTTATTGACAGTGGTTACGGATTGGGGTGCGGCGGGCCAGGTCTCAACGGTAACAAGGGGCCTAATGAAGCGAGATACAGTGTGGTGCCGTTTATTAACTGGCCATTACGTTTTACTGTGCACAGGCGTGTCTGCCTGCCGCGAATTAAACAGGGTTGCCCCTTCCTGACAGCTGCTCTCACCGTCACACAACAGCTGCTTCTCGGTCCCATATCGATCCCGTCTGCTTGTGTGTATAAATTCCAAATATAAGAAAAACATTTCTAAGCAACCCAATAAAGGCTTCCTTCAGGTCAGCAACTTACAAACACTGTGTAGCAACTGTCGTACTATGAAGTGGTGACGTTAATACCAATGAAGCTGTAGTTGCGTAATACACGGCTTTGTATTGTAGTCGCATCGTGTGTGGTTCGTTGAATGGAATACCATGCCGCCGCAACGTTTTAAGCTTATCCATTACAGATGTCTTAGAACTCGTCCATGTGTATTGAAGTGTCACTTTTTGAAATACTTGTTTATTGAAATTACAATGAAATGAACACCCCTAGCTGCTTACAGTCGTTGACATACATCAACGGGGACAGATGAAAATGTGTGCCCCGACCGGGACTCGAACCCGGGATCTCCTGCTTACATTGCAGACGCTCTATCCATCTGAGCCACCGAGGACACAGAGGATAGCGCGACTGCAGGGATTTATCTCTGGCACGCCTCCCGTGAAACCCACATTCTCAATGTACTGTCCTGCACTACATCTACATCTACACCCATACTCCGCAAGTCACCTGACGGCGTGTGGCGGAGGGTACCCTGAATACCTCTATCGGTTCTCCCTTCTATTCCAGTCTCGTATTGTTCGTGGAAAGAAGGATTGTCGGTATGCTTCTGTGTGGGCTCTAATCTCCCTGATTTTGTCCTCATGGTCTCTTCGCGAGATATACGTAGGAGGGAGCAATATATTACTTGACTCCTCGGTGAAGGTATGTTCTCGAAACTTCAACAAAAGCCCGTACCGAGCTACTGAGCGTCTCTCCTGCAGAGTCTTCCACTGGAGTTTATCTATCATCTCCGTAATGCTTTCGCGATTATTAAATGATCCTGTAACGAAGGTCAAGTGGCCGGTGAGCCTTAACTATATATACACTAAGATGGTATCTGTTCTTTCGGACATGTCCGAAAGAACAGACACCATCGGTGACCATGCAGCTCGTTAGAATGAAATTATAATGAAATGAACACCCTTAGCTGCTTATAGGCGTTGATATACGTCAACAGGGACAGATGAAAATGTGTTCCCCTACCGGGATTCGAACCCGGGATCTTCTGCTTACATGGCAGACAATGGGCGGGGGCACTACGAATGTAGTGCGGGACAATACGTTGAGAATGTGGGTTTCGCGGGAGGCGTGCCAGAGATAAATCCCTGCAGTCGTGCTACCCTCTGTGTCGTCGGTGGCTCAGATGGATAGAGCGTCTGCCATGTAATATCTCTAACGTCGATCAGTTGTAGAATTTTGGAACACGTATTATGTTCCAGTATAACGACTTTTCTGGAGACTAGAAATCTACTCTGTAGGAATCAGCATGGGTTTCGAAAAAGACGGTCGTGTGAAACCTAGCTCGTGCTATTCGTCCACGAGACTCAGAGAGCCATAGACACGGGTTCACAGGTGGATGCCGTGTTTCTTGACTTCCGCAAGGCGTTCGATACAGTTCCCCACAGTCGTTTAATGAACAAAGTAAGAGCATATGGACTATCAGACCAATTGTGTGATTGGATTGAAGAGTTCCTAGATAACAGAACACACCATGTCATTCTCAATGGAGAGAAGTCTTCCGAAGTAAGAGTGATTTCAGGTGTGCCGCAGGGGAGTGTCATAGGACCGTTGCTATTCACAATATACATAAATGACCTTGTGGATGACATCGGAAGTTCACTGAGGCTTTTTGCAGATGATGCTGTGGTGTATCGAGAGGTTGTAACAATGGAAAATTGTGCTGAAATGCAGGAGGATCTGCAGCGAATAGACGCATGGGGCAGGGAATGGCAGTTGAATCTCAATGTAGACAAGTGTAATGTGCTGCGAATACATAGAAAGATAGTTCCCTTATCATTTAACTACAAAATAGCTGGTCATCAACTGGAAGCAGTTAATTCCATAAATTATCTGGGAGTACGCATTAGGAGTGATTTAAAATGGAATGATCATATAAAGTTGATCGTCGGTAAAGCAGAAGCCAGACTGAGATTCATTGGAAGAATCCTAAGGAAATGCAATCCGAAAACAAAGGAAGTAGTACATTCGTAGTGCCCCCGCCCATTATACTCATTACTCGCGGCGCGTAGCCGATTCCCGTAAGAGTTCGGGCATTGTTTGTGCATTCGCACAGAAGAAGAAGAAGATGGTCAAGTGGCCGGTGAGCCTTAACTATATATACACTAAGATGGTATCTGTTCTTTCGGACATGTCCGAAAGAGCAGACACCATCGGTGACCATGCAGCTCGTTAGAATGAAATTACAATGAAATGAACACCCTTAGTTGCTTATAGGCGTTGATATACGTCAACAGGGACAGATGAAAATGTGTTCCCCTACCGGGACTCGAACCCGGGATCTTCTGCTTACATGGCAGACAATGGGCGGGGGCACTACGAATGTAGTGCGGGACAATACGTTGAGAATGTGGGTTTCGCGGGAGGCGTGCCAGAGATAAATCCCTGCAGTCGTGCTACCCTCTGCGTCCTCGGTGGCTCAGATGGATAGAATGTCTGCCATGGAAGCAGACGTATGTCAACGCCTGTAAGCAGCTAAGGGTGTTCATTTCATTGTAATTTCATTTTAAAGAGCTGCATGGTCACCGGTGGTGTCTGTTCTTTCAGACATGTCCGAAAGAACAGATACCATCTTAGTATATATATACTTATTTATTCCCATGAACTAGTTTTCGAGCCTTTTCATTCTCATCTACAGATGGAGTGCAAGCTGCATCTTTTCCATAGTGCGATGGCTTAGGCACCTTGGGCTGCTTCGTAGTTGGTATCGACTTGGCAGGTTCAATTTAAGTTACCTGTTGGTCCAGATTAATTATTTTTGACAATAAATATGAATACTACCAGCGTAAATCTGACAGCACCCAGTATCACGCTACGGAAATAAAGATGAATCTCCCATGTGTTCCATCTAAAGAAAAACCTGAAAAGCCGCGAAAACTAGTTTATAGGAGTCATGAAACATTTAAAAAAAATAACTGATTGCAGTTTTCTGTATTTACATTTGTATGGCATAGGACCGTTTGTTTGGACGTTTAACTACCAACGGAGATTCATCGAATGTTTAAGTTAAGAAATGGGCGATTAAATTGGAGCTAGGTATCTTGAAGATGATTCACCTGAAGGACGTTTGGAAACGACAACCTCTGAAGAAAGCTTCATAGAGGTGCACAAAACAGTATTCCATGAACATCTCTTAGTGATGTATCAAAAAACTGACTTCGGTGCCATACCAGGAGAAGTACTGTCCTTTACGAACATTTAAGTAAAGTTTAATAAAGGAAGTCATGTCTGGAACACGTCTGTTCAACGAAAAGGTTTTTGCAGATGTAGAAGAGTATATATACCTATCGGGTCTGGGATCGGACATTGATGTCAGTGACAAATACGATAAGTAGCATAGGATGGAACTTCTTCACTACTTCGAGAATCGCACTCCAGTGTGGAAACTACTCATTACTGTAGTCAGAAATGTTCATTTTTATCTATATGATATTTATCTTTATAGAAATATCATTGCGTACATTTATATTCGCTTGCATGCATGTACGCACTTTCCACATTTTCTCTTAAATTACTGCATCGATTTCAACCAAACTTGGTACATATATCATTCACTATCTACAAAAAATCAGTGTTGGGGTAAGAACTACTTACCTGCCGCCCGCATCTCGTGGTCGTGCGGTAGCGTTCTAGCTTCCCACGCCAGGGTTCCCGGGTTCGATTCCCGGCGGGGTCAGGGATTTTCTCTGCCTCGTGATGGCTGGGTGTTGTGTGCTGTCCTTAGGTTAGTTAGGTTTAAATAGTTCTAAGTTCTAGGGGACTTATGACCACAGCAGTTGAGTCCCATAGTGCTCAGAGCCATTTGAGCCAACTTACTTGCCAGAATGTTGGGGCGAGAAGGAACATGTGGAGCAGTTCCAACCAAATTGTGTAGAAACGTTACTTATTATTTACTTTATTTCAGTAATTATATGATTATTTGATAAAAGTACTGTTGGAGTAACATATCTCTGGTGGTGGACGAAATGTGATGATATGATCCGACTGTGGGATAAGGTGGCACAGAAACAGTGACATACAACAGACCTCTCTAACGCCTGAAGCAATTTGTACCAAAAAACATAACTCAGTAACGCCTCTATCATTTTCATCCCAATTTTGTATACAGGTGTCCCTTTATTTGTATAATAAGGATGGGGGAGTAAGGTGCCTCTACTAACTCTAGAAGCAGGGGAGGGGATGAGAAGCTATAACATGCAAAAATGTTCGAGAACGACGCGCTAGCATTTATTTGCTATATTTATCTGACTTGGTATACATCAAAATATGAACTGCAGTTTTTCTCTTATTTGTGTTGTTCAGTGCGGTAACCAGTCCTCGAGAATGTGCACTGCAGCCAGCTAATGATTTTATAAGCGTGTTGCGGCACCAGAAATATTGCCACGCCGCTGAATACCAGAGAGAAAGAATTAAATGTTCTCTCTGGAGCAGCATGGTGTAAAATAATGGAGAATCTGACAGCTGCCAGTGGAAGCGATCTTTTTCCAAATGCCAATCAGCAAATGTTGCCAGCATGTCTCAATCGAATCGGAAGTGTATCGAAAAAATTCAACGGAAAGGCAAAAAAGAAAAAAAAAGCGTAACAGGAAGATTCCTGAGAGTGGCCTGCCGAGAATCCCGAGCTTAACTCAGTGGACCAGTTTTGGGATGAGTCAGAACGTCCACTTTGCTTCAGACCCTAGCGTCCAACTTCATTACCTTGTCTGATTTCGGGTCCATAGGAAGAAAGGGCTATCAATCATTCAAAACATTCAGACAACCCACTGAATGTGTCCTCGTAAAAGCTGACACGAAGTGTAAGGGTGGATGCACTTCATTTTAATGTTCGCTAATAAGTATCAAGGTACTTATTAGGTTTTCCGTGATTTCCCTAAATTCAGCTGGTCAAATGCCGAGATGATTCCTTTCAAAGGGCATGACCGTTTCTTGCCCCATCCCCAAAACAATCAGAGCTTGTGCTCGGTCTTTAATAACCTGGATGTCGAGGGACGTTAACCTCTAATCGTCCTTCCTTCCTTCTTTACCTCCTTAGGTGGAGGCGGGGTTCGTGCAGACTTGGGCTCAGTTTTAACAACAATTTATGTACCATGTAGAATATCGATATACAAAACATAAGTCTCTCTGAAAAGCAATTATTTCTTTGTAAGTCGAATGAACCTTAGAAGGGCTCAAACAATAATACAAAATATCCTCTTTGAAATTGCAATGTCCAGTACAGGGTAAATAACCTCGCTCTACACTGGACAACCAAATACAAGAAAACAAATAAAGTATACGGACCTCCGCCATCAGTAACTGTGCCACTAGCAAGTCCATATACTAGAAAATACTCAAATAGGATAGAGACTACGTGACATAGCCACAAACTATTTCTTGTTCTACAGCTACTAATTACATCACCAAGACATGAACTACTAAGAACACTAACGACCTATGCACGTTTACGTCTAACACATGTCTTACATATTTGATTACGCAGCCATTTAAGACAGTACATCTATTTTTAGAACTGTTCCACTGGTACGATAACAACAACACCAAAGTGCTATTCAAAATAACCTTTTACAGAATAAAACCACTGTTGTAATAGAAACCATTTCAACTCTCATTTAATGAGCGTAATATGGCGCCCAGCGTTTACTAACTTCAGAAGTTTGCTTACTGACACGACATTCACCACAGAAGGCTCTCAGCTATCCGAAGAACAGCGAACTGCAAATAGCAGCACTTAATGCACCCGTGGTCTACGGGTAGCGTCTTTCGTCCCGGATTCGGAACCCGCCACCGCTTAAATTTTGGTTAATAATCAGCTTTGGCGGCCGAAGTCTTCCGGCGTAAGAAGTCATCCTCATTCTGCCAACAACTTTGTCAAAGAGAGTGGAGGGACGGACTGAGTTCCAGGGCACTCTCTTCTCCTTGGGGTCGGAAACTGACCCTAAAGGCGGAACAACTAGCAATGATAAAAAGCATGAGGATGCAGAAGATAATGGAAACCACTGCATTAAATACAAGTAACGTGTATCCACAGACCATGTGGCCTGTAACTGAAAAGTGTCATGATGATCACTCCCTTGGCAAAAGATTCCGGAATCCATTCCCCATCTGCGGGGGTGGACTGCCAAGGGGAAGGTGACCATGAGAAAAGGATTGAAAAACCATTGAAAGGATAACGTTCTACGAGTCGCGGCGTGTAATCTCAGAAGCTTGAATGTGGTAGGGAAACTGGAAAATCTGAAAAGGGAAATGCAAAGGCACAATCTAGATATAGTAGGCGTCAGTGAAATGAAATGAAAAGAAGGCAAGAATTTCTGGTCAGATGCGTGTAGAGGAATATCAACAGCAGTGAAAAATACACTAATGGCCATTAAAATTGCTACACCATGAAGATGACGTGCTACAGACGCGAAATTTAACCTCTAGGAAGAAGATGCAGTGATATGCAAATGATTAGCTTTCCAGAGCATTCACACAAGGTTGGCGCCGGTGGCGACACCTACAACGTGTTAACATGAGGAAAGTTTGCAGCCGATTTCTCATACACAAACAGCAGTTGACCGGCGTTGCCTCATGAAACGTCGTTGTGATGCCGCGTGTAAGGAGGAGAAATGCTTACCATCACGTGTCCGACTTTGATAAAGGTCGGATTGTAGCCTATCGCGATTGCGGTTTATCGTATCGCGACATTGCTGTTCGCATTGATCGAGATCCAATGACTGTTAGCAGCATATGGAATCGGTGGGTTCAGGAGGGTAATGCGGAACGCCGTGCTGGGTCCCAACGGCCTTATATCACTAGCAGTCGAGATGACAGGCATCTTATCCGCATGGCTGTAACGGATCGTGGAGCCACGTCTCGACCCCTGAGTCAATAGATGGGGACGTTTGAAAGACAGCAACCATCTGCACGAACAGTTCGACGACATTTGCAGCAGCATGGACTATCAGCCCGGAGACAATGGCTGCGGTTACCCTTGACGCTGCACCACAGACAGGAGCGCCTGCGATGGTGTAGTCAACGACGTACCTGGGTGCACGAATGGCAAAACGTCATTTCTTCGGATGAATCTAGGTTCTGTTTACAGCATCATGATGGTCGCAACCGTATGTGGCGACATCGCGGTGAACGCACATTGGAAGCGTGTATTCGTCATCGCCATACTGGCGTATCACCCGGCGTCATAGTATGGGGTGCCATTGGTTACACGTCTCGGTCACCTCTTGTTCGCAGTGACGGCACTCTGAACAGCGGACGTTACATTGCAGATCTGTTACAACCCGTGGCTCTACCCGTCATTCGATCCCTGCGAAATCCTACATTTCAGCAGCATAATGCACGACCGCATGTTGCAGGTCTTGTACGGGCCTTTCTGGATACAGAAAATGTTCGACTGCTGCCGTGGCCAGCACATTCTCCAGATCTCTCACCAATTGAAAACGTCTGGTCAATGATGGCCGAGCAACTGGCTCGTCACAATACGCCAGTCACTACTCTTGATGAACTATGGTATCGTGTTGAAGCTCTATGGGCAGCTCTAGTATAATATATTAGTCCAATGAATACTCGTTTATCATCTGCATTTCTTCTTGGTGTAGCAATTTTAATGGCCAGTAGTGTAGTATAACAGGAGTAGGATTCGTTATGAATAGGACAGTAGGGCAGGGAATGCTTTACTGTGAACAGGTCAGTGATAGGGTTATTATCAGAATTTACGGAAAACCAACACCGACAACGACAGCTCAGGTATATACGTGCCGACATTGCAAGCTCAAGATAAAGAGACAGAGGAAGTATATGAGGATATTGAAAGGATAATACAGTTCGTAAAGTTAGATGAAAACATAACAGTCACGGGGGCTGGAATGTAGTTGTACGGGAAGAAGCAGAAGAAAAAGTTACAAGAGAATATGGGTTTGCGACAATGAATGAGAGAGAGAGGAAACTAAGTTCTGAAATTATTTTCAACCAGTAAAAGCGAATACTCTGTTCAAGAATCATAAGAGGAGGTATTCTTCAAGAGGCCTGGTGATACGGGAAGATTTCAATTAGATTACATCATGGTCAGACAGAGATTCCGAAATCAGATTCTAGATTGTAAGGCGTACACAAGAGCAGACACAGACTCAATTACAATAAAATAGTGATGAAGAGTAGGTTGATGATTAAGTGATTAGTGAGGAAAAATCAATATGCAAAGAAGTGGGATACGAAAGTATTAAGGGATGACGAGATACGCTTGAAGTTCTCTAAGGCTATAGATACAGCAATAAGGAATAGCTCAGTAGGCAGTACAGTTGAAGAGAAATGGATATTTCTTAAAAGGGCAATCACAGAACTTACAAAAAAACATAGGTACAAAGAAGGTAATATGGGTAACAGAAGAAATACATGACAGAAGGAAGTACGAAAGTGTTCAGGGAAATTCAGGAATACAGAAACACAAGTCGCTGAGGAGTGAAATAAAAAGGAAGTGAAGAGAAGCAAAGGCGGAATGGCTGCATGAATAATGTGAAGAAATCGAAAACGAAATGATTGTCAGAAAGACTAACTCATCGTATAGGACAGCCAAAACAACCTTCGATGAAGTTAAAAGCAAGGGTGGTAACATTAAGAGCGTAACGGGAATTTCACTGCTAGATGCAAAGGAGAGAGTGGGTGGGTGGACAGAGTACACTGAAGGCCTCTATCAGGGGGAAGATTCGCCTGATGTGATAGAAGAAAAAACAGCAGTAGGTTTAGAAGAGCTAGGGGATCCAATATTAGAATCAGAATTTAAGAGAGTCATGGGTGGCTTAAAGTCAATTAAGGCACAATGGATAGGTAACAACACCATCAGAATTTCTAAAATGACTGGGGAAGTGACAATAAAACGACTACTCGAGTCGGTGTGTATAATGCATGGGTCTGGCGATATACCATCTGACTTTCGGAAAAATGTCATCTACACAATTTCGAAGACTGCAAGAGCTGACAAGTGCGAGAACTATCGCACAATCAGCTTAACAGCTCATGCATCCAATTTGCTGAGAAGAATAATATACACGGAAGAATGGCGAAGAAAATTGAGGAGGCGGTAGATGACGATCAATTTGGCTTTAAGAAATGTAAAGGCACCAGAGAGGCAATGCTGACGTCGCGGTTGATAATGGAAGCAAGACTAAAAAGAAATCTAGACATATTCATAGGATCTGTTGACCTACAAAAAGCGTTCGACAGTGTAAAATGGTGCCAGATGTTCGAAATTCTGAGAAAAATGGGGGTAAGCTCAAGGGAGATGTACAAGAGACAGGAGGAAATAATATGAGTGGACGACGAAGAACGAAGTGCTCCGTTTAAAAAGGGTGTGAGATAGGGATGGAACGCTGTTCAATGTGCACACCGAAGAAATAATGACGGAAATAAAAGAAAGGTTCGGGAGTGGAATTAAAATTCAAGGTGAAAAGATATCAGTGATACGATTCGCTGACGAGATTTTTATCCTGAGTGAAAGTAAAGAATAATTACATGATATGCAGAATGGAATGTACCGTCTAATGACCACAGAATATGGATTGAGAGTAAATCGAAGAGACAAAAGTAATGAGAAGTAGCAGAAATGAGAACAGCGACGAACTTATCACCAGGACTGATGGTCATGAAGTAGATGAAGTTAAGGATTTCTTCTATCTAGGCTGCAAAATAGCCAGTGATGGACGGAGCAAGGAGAACATCAAAAGGAGACTAGCTCTGGCAAAGAGGGCATTCCTGGCAAAGAATAGTCTATTTGTATCAAATATAGCCTTAGTTTGACTAAGAAATTTCTGAGAACCTTTAGAGCATAGCACTGTATGGTAGTGAAACATAGACTGCGGGAAAACTGGAACTGAAGAAAATTGAAGCATTTGAGAAGTTATGCTTCAGACGAATGCTGAAAATTACGTGGACTGATAACATAAGGAATGAGCAGGTTCTGCGCAGAATCGGAGAGGATAGGAATATGTGGAGAACACTGACAAAGAGAAGGGACAGGATGATAGGACATCTGTAGAGGAGCTGTAGAGGGCAAAACTGTAGAGGAAGACAGAGATTGGAATAGATCCCGCAAATAATTTAGGACGTCTGTTACAAGTGCTACTCTGAGATGAAGAGTTTGGCGCAGGAGAGGAATTCGTGGCGCCCCGCATCAAACCAGTCAGAAGACTCAAGACACACACACACACACACACACACACACACACACACACACACACACACACACACACACACAAAATGCATCTTAACACAGCTGCACATCACACTATTCTTCAACTTGAATCTAAGATCGTCAGTATACCAATATTAACTTCAGAAACACTTTGATTGTGCTCCTAATAATCTACTAAAGCGGTTCCTCGCCTTCACTGCACTGTTGTGCACGTGACCGGAGAAGACACAACGTGCTCCCTCTGGTTGTTGTCCGCTGGCGTGGTGCAGCAACTCGACTTGGTGTGGACTCAACAAATCATTATCAGTCCATTGAAGAAAACTGAGCCATGCTGCCTCTATAGTCGTCCATAATTGTGAAAGAATTGCCGATACAGAATCTTGTGCACGAACTGACCTCTCTATTATTTCCCAAAAGTGATCAATGAGATTCAGCCCGGGCGATCTGAGCGGCAAAATCATTCGCTCGAAATGTTCAGAATGTTCTTCAAACCAGTCGCGAGTAACTGTGGCCCGGTGACATAGCGCACTGTCAGCCATACAAATTCCATCGATGTTTGGCTTCATATGGTGTCCAAGTAGCCGAACTTTCCAGTCAATTATCGGTTCAGTTGGACAGTAGGATCCAGTCCATTCTTGGGCCGTAGGATCCAGTCCATTCCATGTAAACACAGCACACAGCACTATTGAGCCACCGCCATTTTCACAGTGCCTTGTTTACAGCTTGTGTCCATCTGCACCACACACGAATCCTACCATCAGCTCTTACCAACTGAAATCGAGGTTGATCTGACCAAAACGCGGTTTTTCAGTCGTCTAGGATCCAACCGAGATGGTCACGAACCCAGGAGAGGCGCTGCAGGCGATTTCGTGCCGTCAGCAAATGCACCGACGTCGATGTCTGCTGCCATAGCCCAGTAACGCCACATTTTGCCGCACTATCCTAACGGACACGTTCGTCGTGCGTCCCACCTTGAATTCTTCGGTTCTTTGAAGCAGTGTTGCTTGTGTATTGGCTCTGACAACTATACGGAAAAGCCGGTGCTCTCAGTCATTAAGTGAAGGTCGTCCACTGCGTTGTCCATGTGAGAGGTAACGTTTGAACTTTGGTATTGGTTCAAACGGCTCTGAGCACTATGGGACTTAACATCAGTCGCCTAGAACTTAGAACTACTTAAACCTAACTAGCCTAAGGACACCACACACATCCATGCCCAAGGCAGGATTCGAACCTGCGACCGCAGCGGTCGCGCGGTTCCACACTGCAGCGCCTAGAACCGCGCGGCCACTCTGGCCGGCGAACTTTGGTATTCCCGACACACTCTTGACGCTGTGGATGTCCGAAACGGAATGCCAGATTCCTCTAGCTTCAACTGCCATTCCGCCTCCAGAGTCATAATCACGTCGGAAACCTTTTCACACAGATCATCTGAGTTGGAATGACAGCTCCACCAATGACCTGCCCTCTTATGCCTTGTGTACGCTATACCATCGCCATCTGTATATGTGCACGGCTTTATCACTTTAGTATATGTCACGTAGCAGGTGCGCTCTGGCGGACCAGTTCAGCATCGCAAAGAGCATGATATTTGTCGTCAGGAAAAGGGCCGTGCCGTTCGATACGGTACACTAGTAGTCATGAAAAAACTGGCGCAGGATGGACAAGGGCGAACAGCTGTATCAAACCGGCCTTCAGACTGATGAATACAAGATCAAATATGACTCTCACCATTAACGTGCGTCCTTGAAACACGGAAGGCCGGAAGTGCCAGGTGCAAGTTCCGGGTAAATATAGCCTTTTTTACGCGAATCGTAGTGCATGTGCGTTGCTAGGACGATCGCGTCAGAATCGCGAGTGGGACGCTGGCAGCATCGCCGGCTTCCGTGTGGCCCCGCCCTGCCCATCCCGTGGCCGTGTTTGCATTTCTTATCGGTGACGCGAGCCGGCGCGCGGCCAATTACCAGGTGAGCTCTAAACGGCGCGCCCAGCGCTGTTAATACGCGGCCGCTAATGCCCGAGCGCCCGCGCCTGCGCAGAGCCGGGCCACGCGGACACCTGCGCCCACCCGCCGCCCGCTTTGTTGAACAGCGTGGGCGCCGAGCCGCGCAGGCTGGACACGCGGCCACGGGCCCCCTGTACTGCACCAGGCGACGCTGGGTGCTGCAGCGCCGACACCAGTTCTTAGACCTTGCGACTGTTCTGATCACTACAGTGTTCACTTTATTTTACACACTCCCTTGTCACATTAATATGACCACCTGCCAAAAGCCTGAATAAACACTTTTCGCAGCGCGGACCGATGCGTGACGTGTAGGGGTCAAATGGGTCAAATGGCTCTGAGCACTATGGGACTTAACATCTGTGGTCATCAGTCCCCTAGAACTTAGAACTAATTAAAACTAACTAACCTAAGGACATCACACACATCCATGCCCGAGGCAGGATTCGAACCTGCGACCGTAGCGGTCACGCGGTTCCAGACTGAAGCGCCTAGAACCGCACGGCCACACCGGCCGGCCAGGAAGAGAGTGGGTGAGATTTTAGAAGGTGCCGACAGGGATCCAGCTTGTGGCTAGCTGGCTAAATTTCTCAGTTGAGGATCCCTGGCGCGAATAGCCCCACCAAGGTGGCTTTCACGGAGTCTGGACTGGGTATAAATCCGCAGAGTTTGATACAGTTAACTCATTCTGGTGCTCTTTCAACCACGCATGTACACTGCGAGCTGTGTGACACGTTGCGTTGGCCTGCTGGTAGATGCCATTGTGCCGAGGAGAAACAAACTGCTTGCAGGGGTGGACATGGTCCCCAAGCGTACACTGCATACTTGTGTTGATCCATTGAGCTTTCCAGAATGGCAAGACCATCCAGGGAATATTCTCTGGGATGGGCCCTTCCAACAATTGTTCCGGTGTGTTTGTTTTCAGACGTTTCACGCTTTATACGCCATTGGCCATCTGTCGATGGAGCGTAACACTCGATTTACCTGGAAAGTCCACCTATCGCCACTCGCTGCCATCTGTCGATGGAGCATAACACTCGATTTACCTGGAAAGTCCACCTATCGCCACTCGCTGAACGTCCACTTGCGATATCGGGGTGCAAATTGCAGCCTTCGTTGCTGATGAACAGCAGTTAGCTTCGACGCACGTACTAGGCGCTTATTGCGGTGGCCCAAAAACAGCAACATTTTCTGGGTCGTTGAGGAAACACTGTTAGTAGCCCTTTGAATGAGATTTTCACTCTGCAGCGGAGTGTGCGCTAATATGAAACTTCCTGGCAGATTAAAACTGTGTGCCGGACCGAGACTCGAACTCGGGACCTTTGCCTTTCGCGGGCAAGTGCTCTACCAACTTTTTTTTTCCTATATTTTTTTTCAGCTATGGTCATCAGTCCCCCCTTTTTTATTTTTTTCCCAATTTTTTACTTGTTTTTTTTCTTATTTTTTATTTTTTAATTAAAGAAAATTACCTCTTCCACTTCAGGCGTTGGCCCGTATCACCCATACTACCCCCAAAAACCTATGTAGCCTAAAAACAAAAACAAAGCAAGTGCCACCGCCACTTTCATCCTAAAGCTAACTAGGACGGCCGTTCGCCACCACTTCAGGTTCCACCAACGAACAAAAATTAAATATGCCTCTGAACTTTGCATAAAAAAATAAAATAAAAGGAGAAAGAAAAGGGTATAATACTTTATTATATTTTATTTGTTGTTCATTTTGTTCTTATTTTGTTCTTGTGTATTTATTTGGATTCGAACGCAGGTCTCCTGCCCACTTTTTTTTAAATCTTTTTTTATTTATATAGATATCAATGTGCGAACAGTCATAGTTAATCAAGACTGGAAAACTAAAACAGAATGAAGACGCCATAGAAGATATGAAACATAAATAACATGAAAAGAAAGCTACCACGTCGTAGTGAGGCTTCCCAGCGACTGCGCCCACTGATAAAGATTGTTCAATATATGCTCGTTTGCAGTTCGTTCTGACCTCATCTGCCACTGCCTGGAACATTCCAGCTGCACGGCGGGCTGTGAAAGGCACTCCATAGGTAGTTTGCGAAGCACTGTCGATACCTGGTATGCCCGGAAATAGCATGATGTCTTTCTTGCAAATAGAGCCAGAAGTCAAGGAAATTCTTGTGTCCGTCACGACAGAGGTAATGGACTGCATGTCCACGTATCCAGGTGACAGAGTTGGTTCGAGTCTTAGGGTAAAATGTCTCATCCGGAAACAATAACGTGCGTGCAGATATATGCTCAGGCCTAACTCGCAAGAGATAAGCCAGCATCTGCCGCACTAGGTGCCAAACCGGTTCCGCCTCTCCACAGCTGAGGCGGTGCTCGTCAGAATCTACTGTATTATAACCCACAAAATTGGGAGATTCTGCCATGTGGATATTGTAGAGACGTTCTTGCGTCACCAGCTTCCCATTAACGACTACCTACCATTGGGAAACAACATCGGAATCAAGCATGGCATTGTGTACAGTCTTCCACACCACGCGCCACCGTACGTCAGGATATTTTAGTTCGACCACATTTAGGGGGCGGCGTTGCAGCATGTCATGATATAGGCGTCGAGTTGTGGCCATTTGTGGTGTCGTGAGCGCGACACTGCAATAACTTTGTTCTAAATAGAAACGTCCTATATAAAAGAGGGGCGCTGGGATGTCCTGTAGTGGCACCGGCGCTCTTAGTGAAGCAGGTCGTAGCGCCGTCAGAAGCAGACTCGTGAGGCTCGTAGGACAACGGCGCAGCAGACATAAATGTGAGCTAACATAGAGGGCAATGGCCCTATCATGGACGTTAACTAGGCCGAGACCACCTTTTTCGTTGGGGAGGGTACGAGATACGTATCTGATCTTCAGTAACATACCAGCGGAGCCCGCATCTCGTGGTCGTGCGGTTGCGTTCTCGCTTCCCACGCCCGGGTTCCCGGGTTCGATTCCCGGCGGGGTCAGGGATTTTCTCTGCCTCGTGAGGGCTGGGTGTTGTGTGCTGTCCTTAGGTTAGTTAGGTTTAATTAGTTCTAAGTTCTAGGGGACTGATGACCATAGATGTTAAGTCCCATAGTGCTCAGAGCCATTTGAACCATACCAGCGGTGACGAAGTATCCCAGCGCTGCCATAATGCTACGAGCCAAGGGCTTCGGAATGGGTAGCGTTTGGGTGACATGCGGTATGCGGGACGCAAGGTATACATTGGCATAATACGCCCGCTGAACGATGTTGAGCCGGCCGGAGTGGCCGAGCGGTTAAAGGCGCTACAGTCTGGAACCGCGCGACCGCTACGGTCGCAGGTTCGAATCCTGCCTCGGGCATGGATGTGTGTGATGTCCTTAGGTTAGTTAAGTTTAAGTAGTTCTAAGTTCTAGGGGACTGATGACCACAGCAGTTAAGTCCCATAGTGCTCAGAGCCATTTGAACCATTTTTTTTGAACGATGTTGAGGGATCGCAAGCGCTGATTTGCAATTCCGGCCCTAATTTGGTTAAGAAGTCGTCGATAATTGAGCGTCGTCGCGCGTCGCATGTCGTTCATGAAATCTAAGCCCAAGCAGCGTACAGTATCACTGAAGCGTAAGGGGGCAATGTGTTCCTGCGGTAGCCCAATCCCGATGCTCAAGGCGACGGACTTGTCAACGTTGATTTGGCTAACAGAAGCTGTACCGTAGGTTGCAATCCAGTCCAAAGCCGCGGCCATGTCGTCAACTCCACGTATGACGATCATCAAATCATCCGCATATGCGGTGCAACGATAGATGGAGCCGCCGAACTGTATCCTAGTGAGCCTGTCTCGGAGGCCACACAACAGAGGTTCTAAGGCCAATGCAAATAACAATGTTGATAATGGACATCACTGTCGTACTGATCGGCGGATCGGCATGGGTGCCGTCAATCTTCCATTAACAAGAACTCGAGAAGTTGCACCATGTAGTAGGCGTGTCAACACTGTGATAAAGGGGTCGGGGTATTCCATGCGCCGTAGAACGACCGTGAGGAAAGTGTGTCCCACACGGTCAAAAGCCTGGCTAAAGTCGATAGACGCGAGGGCTGCCGGCAAACGTCTCACCCGTGCAAGGGAGATGAGATCTCTGTAACGACATAACGCAGTTCTGATGTTGTTGGGTCCCCCCAAGGACGTCTGATCGCCGGACAAGACGTGCCATAGTGTGCCGCGAATACGTTCTGATAGCAGCCTCGAAAAGATCTTGAAGTCGCTGTTCAATAACGTTAAGGGACGATATCGCGGACATGATTCCGTCCCTTCGGCATATGGATGGGGACAATCAGACCTTCCAAGAATGGTGCAGGCAATGTTGTACCCGGGAACATCAATTCCTGGCAAATTTCAATCAAACACGGTAGCAACAGTTGTTTAAAGGCTCGATAGAACTCTAATGGTAATCCATCGATTCCTGGTGATTTACGGGGAGCACCTTTACCAATGGTGTCGAGCACTTCCTCTTCTGTCACTTCTCCCAGTAAAGTCGGGACCATGTCTGGTGGAACTGTACCGTGGACATGTGCTGAAACGGTGTCTACCGTCGCCATATCAGGGAGCACTGCTGAATAAAGTTGAGCGTAATGCCCATAGAAGGCTTCTGCTATATCTGCTTGTTCTACCACGTGTCGACCGTCGTCCGTTATCATGTCGGTTACCAGTGCCCTACGGCGCCTCCTGCGTTCTAGGAGCACGTGGTGCATAGATGGCATTTCTGATTGTATGATGTCTGGAGCACGCGACCGTATAACAGCGCCCTGTAAATGATGGCGTGCTAAGGAGACGAGCTGCGCTTTCGCGCGATTGACTATGATCTGCCTGTCAGGTGAGGGCTCCATAGCAAGACATTCCCGTAGGACGGTGTAATAAAAGTTTTCCTTGCTCCTCCTCCATGCCGCTGCTTGCCGGCCGTAAGCCATGAAGGTGCGCCTAAGAGCAGGCTTCGCAGATTCAATCCACCAACTGAGGGTCGATCGGTAACGACCACGACGCTGTAAGAACGCGTTCCACGACTCTTCGACTGCACCTTTACATTCCGGCTCGTCCAGATGGGGGAAGTTCAGTTTGCAGGGGGGCCTACTGCGCCACACACGTGCAGGTTGGAGGACAAGGGTGCAAATATAGGTTGTGTGGTCGGTGAATGCAGTGGGCCAGAGCTCTGCTCCTCTCGTCGCCGTCGAATGGGTGCTTGTGACGTAAATCCTGTCTAACCGACTTGATGAATGGCTTGTATAATGGGTGTAACCAGGAGCTGGGCCATGGATGTGGCGCCACGTGTCAATCAGGTGGAGGTCACGCACTAGCATTTCCAATTCCGTACACGGGACGTGATGTGGCTGCTGATCAGACGGAGATAATGTACAGTTAAAATCTCCTCCGATCACCATATCGTCTATGCGGCCCATAAACAGACGCGTAATATCTTTCGAAAAAAAGCGGGCCCGATCTCTCCGTCTCCCTGATCCTGAAGGGGCATATACATTGATGAGTCGTACACCGTTCACAGTTACTGCCATGGCTCTTGCACTCAGTAAGTACAGTACGTCCGAGGCCGCCAAACCGTCCCGTAGCAGAACAGCCACACCACAATCGGTAGAAGAGGCGTGGGAGATGTGGGCGGTATATCCGTGGAAGTCAGGGAAACTAGCGACATATACCTCCTGTAAGAGGGCCACGTCGATGTCCGCCGCATCAAGCATGCGTTGTAGCATTGTCAGTTTGTGTGGTGCCCTTATCGCGTTGATATTGATTGTGGCAAGGCGAAAGGTGTGCTGCCTAGCCTCTTCACCTAGGGTAGACGCCATGGCAATCAAAGCTAACCGCAAGAGATGCCGGACCCACCAAACCCGTTACAAATTATGAGTCTTTCACGCTAGGAGTGGCAACCCCAATGCCGCCCCCTCCCCTGTCACCCGTGCCCTCTTCAGGAAGTTCCTCAACATCGTCCGACCACAGTGGGTGCAACACGATGTTGTGTAGCTGATCGGCACCTAAATCTTTCTCACGTACTTCGTCTTTGGTAGAGGTAGACGGAGCGCCATCCATCGACGCGACCTGCCGCGTTTGTGGTGCAAGAAGTAACTGGGCACTCGTAGTATGGGCAAGTGAACCGTCTACACCACTTAGATCCTCAGCAGGCGCAGCATTCATGCCGTCTGATGAGATGTCACCTTCTTGACCGGCCGTGCGTAGGAGGCAATCGTCAGAAGGGGTCCGCCGACGTCGCTTGCGTCGTCGAGGCGAACGTTGCTTTCGAACGTGGACATCCGTATCGGAATGTGGGAGGCAATCCAGCGTCGTATCACCTTCCGCTAGGGAAGCCGCGGTCGGGACAATGTTCGCGTCCACGTCCATCGCGTTCTGAATGTTATGTTGCGTCTGGAGTCCGTGGGACTGTTGCTGCTGTTGTTGCTGTGGAGGGGGCGACATATGGGTTGGCACCGAGGGTCCTTCCTCTTCCTCCCTTGGTACTTCTGACGTCGATGGATGTGTCTGATCGCCTGTTTCGTCCTCAGCTATGGTGCGCATCGTCGTCTGAGCGTACGTGAGGGGCAGGATTGTCGTCCCCGTCGGGGAAACGAAGTCTCCCACTGGTATCTGCGTAATTCTACGTTGTAAGCAGCTCGATCGAACATGGCCTTCCTGCCCACATCCGGAACAGATACGCGGTTGACCGTCGTACATGATGATTGCACGACGGCCACCGATGTTCAAATAGGACGGCACATGTTTCTTGAGCTGAAGTTTAATTTGGCGCACACCATTGCAAACCTTATACGTCGAGAAAGTTTGCCACTTTTCTGCAACGTGGCTGATAACATTGCCATATGGTCGGAAGGCGTCCTTGACAACTTCCTCTGGGACCTCGAAAGGGAGCTCAAAAACTCTTACAGTCCTTAGGCCCATGCCTGCATGATCCACCGTCACTGCACCGATATGCCCGTCAGAATGTTTGAATCGGAGAGAGTTCGAGTATTTAGAAACCACTGTCGCGCAGACCTCTGCACTGGTCATTTTAACATAAACCACGCTCGCCGTTATAGAGAAATGTATTCCGACGACAGTCGCCGGATCTAAACGTAGATCGTCGCGTATGAACTGTTCTATTTCATAGGCTCGAGGACGCGCGTGATCTGGTTGGAAAGTAATTTTGATCGTATCGTGGCGCCATGTGTGTGCCATAGTCGCACTGAACTTGGAACAAATACAACTCGCGCCGCGAGAAGGTAAACACAAGCAAGCGCTCACGGTCGCGCACGGCGGGGCGCAGCGGACGTCCTCTCCCCACCGCAGCCGAAAGCAGACTGCACTGAGCTACCCAAGCACGACGCACGCTCCATCCTCACGGTTTCGAAGATAGGAGACGAGATACTGGCAAAAGTCAAGCTGTGAGGACGGGGCGTGACTCTTGCTTGGGTAGCCCAGAGCACTTGCCCGCAGAATGCAAATGTCCCAAGTTCGAGTCTCGGTCCGGCACACAGTTTTAATCTGCCAGGAAGTTTCATAGTAGCCCCTTGGTTCATCTGGGCGGTTAAATGCCCAACAGTAGCGCGTCTGTTCGGCCATACACATCTCCGCAGTCGTCGTCCCGCCCTCCCCCCCCCCCCCCTCCACCCTGTTCTTCGCCCCTCCCCCCCTAATCTATGGCTCGTGATTCATCGCAGTTGCCTCGGCGCCGATTTTGCATTGCGTCATTTTGCCATACACGATATACATTAACCGCAGCGTCACGTGCACAGTTTATAAACTTGACTGTTTCGAAAATGCGTCCATACCTTGGCCGAAAAACAATGATCACCCCCAATTGGGCGTACGACAACTGCACTGTTTTTCAGCGTGAGAGCCGGCCGTAGTGGCCGAGCGGTTAAAGGCGCTACAGTCTGGAACCGCACGACCGCTACGGTCGCAGGTTCGAATCCTGCCTCGGACATGGATGTGTGTGATGTCCTTAGGTTAGTTAGGTTTAAATAGTTCTAAGTTCTAGGGGACTGATGACCACAGCAGTTGAGTCCCATAGTGCTCAGAGCCATTTGAACCATTTTTTTTTCAGTGTGAGTCCTTCACCCATTATACAGAGTGATCATTTTCACTGAAGACATTAAAATGTGTCGAAAACTACACATCTGATCGAAAAGAGTTATAATTCCAATTAGTTTGTCTCGGAGGAGGACAGCCAATGATACCACGCTCTACCCGCCACCCCAACCCCGTGTTTGCGTGGCGCAAATCGACTCTGAAATGTTCAGTGGGAATCTGGCTTTTATTGCAGATTACGATTCTACCGCAAAATCTACGTAAGATTTGTCTGAGGTATTTTCTTCGTTTCACCACAGATGGCACTGTAACCGGAGGAATAGAAATGGACGCACAATCGTAATTTACGACATGCTACTCAATGGACATTGTATATCCAATGGCGCATGGATCCCCACCTCCATGCTGCGAGGGTAGGACGGCCAGTAAGTATTTCATATCTTCTAATTGGAAATCCCATTACAATGTTGTATTCTTTCAGCATATCGAACAGGAAAATACTCGACGCGCAGCTGTGGCTATAACTCGAGGCGTGACTTTTCCCAATAGAGCAGGTGTTCAAACGTAGTACCGCCAGCTTCACTACACTTAGTGATCCGCTTATCAAATGACCGTGCACAAGACAGAAACATACATGCCGGTATGTCAGCAAAGGCGTTTCTGATGCGGTCTACCATGTCTTCACTGTTGGCACCTCCTAGTACACCTTATCCTTTAAATATCCCCACAGAAAGAAATCCGGCTACTTCAGATCCGATCACGTAACGATCCAGTTGATATGGCCACCTCTACCGATCCACTGGCCATTGTAAACACGGTCTAATTCCTCTCGTGCTTTATTTTCGTAAGGCCCTCGGCAGCGATTATGTTGAAACCACATACTTTGTCGAACGTCCAGGGCAACATACTGCAGTAGTTCCTATTCCAAGAATGTTCAACATTTACGTCCATTCAACGTGCAGTCGATAAAATACGGACCAATCAGTTTGTTTCCCATGATGCCACACTATACATTACCCGATCAAGGACGCTGATGGTCAACTTGCTGTAACTAAAGAGACAGCCTACATTACACCTGTCCGTCCTCTGCTGGAATATTGCTGCCCGGTGTGGGATCCTTACCAGGTAGGATTGACGGAGGACATCGAAAAAACGCAAAGAAGGGCAGCTCGTTTCGTGTTATCACGCAATAGGGGTGACAGTGTCACTGATACGATACGCGAGTTGGGGTGGCAGTCACTGAAACAAAGGCGGGTTTCTTTGCGGCGAGATCTATTTACGAAATTTCAATCACCTACTTTCTCTTCCGAATGCGAAAATGTTTTGTTGACACCCACCTACGTAGGGAGAAATGGTCATCGTAATAAAATAAGAGAAATGAGAGCTCGAACGGAAAGATTTTGGTGTTCCTTTTGCCCACGCGCCATTCGAGAGTGGAATGGTAGAGAAGTAGTATGAAAATGGTTTGATGATCCCTCTGCCAGGTACTTAAGTGTGAATTGCAGAGTAACCATGTAGATGTAGATGTATTGACTACGCTGCAGTAATACATGTTACACCTGTACGCTGCCATGGTTTATTAACGCAGACTCATCGGAAAATAGTATCACGGCAAAGAACGTGGGGGTCGTTTGCATTTGTTGACGTGGTTATTTGCAAAACACTACCCGGTTATGGAAACCGGCGCCGTGGAGTTCTTCATGCAATGAAACGAGATATGGATGATACTTATGACCATGTAGTATTGTGACAATACTGCTTGCCGACATCCTGGGATCGTGGCTTAATTGCCCGGTACTTATCCGTGGTGGTGCACTGCCACTAATACATCTACTTCATTAGCTTCTCCTGTAACATGTTTGCTTGGTTCGCTTTTGCCTGTCTGTACGCTGCCATCAGACTTAAAGGCGTTCACAGCCTAGTAAAACAACGAAAGAGAGCGAGTTTTCTCTGGAAAAGGCTCAGCATACAAGGCAACAGCAGCTTCAACATCTCTCCTACTTTCTTCGTAAATCAGGATAATTTCACTTCTTTTCTTCTGTGGTTGCAACATTCATCGTCCACTTGCACCTCTGTTCTCCACATGACAGGCAGATGTTACGGCAATGAACACTGCGCAATTACTGTAACGTTTACAGCCGTTATCTGTTCTAAGTCTACACGATACGTGAGCTCCGGTCGCATTGTGCTGCGTAGTTTGCTGCCAAGTGACGGTGGCGCTTCGAGTAGTCCCCTATTCGATATGTCGGAGGAATACAACGTTGCGAATGGGGTTTCTAATTAGCATGGAGGTGGGATCCCACGTGCTAATGGATATTCAGGGGCCATTGAGTAGCATGTCGTAAATTACGACTGTGTACCCATTTCTGTTCCTCCGATTACAGCGCCATGTGTGGCGAAACGAGAAAATGCGTCAGACCAAACGTATGCAAATTTGGTTGCAGAAACGCAATACGCAATAAAAACCGGTGGTTCCCATTGAAGATGTCAAAGTTGCCCCTCCGCCACCCACTGCGATAATAGTGTGTCACATGCCCCGACTGTGGGTACGTGATATGTTGACGTCGAACGCAGGAGGTGGTTACATTATTGTGGCTGGACCGTGTATTAGAAGTTCAGAAGTGTCAAATACGAGGGAAATCATAAAATATCAATTTTCGTCAAAAATAAAGGTATTTCGTTAATTTATTGTTTCTTTGTAGGTATCTGTCTGCAGTCCTGGTACACAATAAAATCACAGTGCCAAAGTGCGTTAGTAGGCTACTAAAAGTGCCGAAACAAGATGGCGCATTGATCCATTAAATCTCAGCAATGGAACCCGGGAAAACTAATTTCTTTTCTTTCTAATGCTTCGACCGTCTACTTTTCGACCGTCTTCGGAGTGAGCCAAAAAACTGAAACTACAGTACAGGTTCCCTCATTTACGAAACAGACAGTCAAGCGCCAGAGATGTTGGTCGGCGGCAAGGAGTGTGCATAAACTGAAACTGTGGCTACGCAGTCGATCCGAGCTGGGATATCACTGTACCATTATTAGGTACACTGCAGCGATATCTTTGGGAGTTTAGTAAAGAAAACGCCGGTTACCATGATTTGTCCTGGTGGAAACGGCTACCTCCCGTAGTTAAATTCTTCCCCAAACGAATTTGAACTGCTTCGTTCACTAGTGACTCCCAAAAAGATGAAGTCGACTCCAGAATTTCTGTGCAGTTGAAATTAGTTTGGCGAAGAATTTAATTAACAGACGCACTCAGTCCCATTCAGCTATCTTATATTTCCAGTACTGCACAATCGTGCGTACGTAATCCTAAACTGTGTTACTATTTTCTTTTCAAAACTGTCAGTGGTTAATATTTTCAAGAAAGAATCTGGGAGGTGTGGTTGTAGAGCTCCTGCTGTGTGGTGGCATAGCATGTGCTACATACGATGCTTCGATAGCCGTCCTTTGCTTGAAGTACTGGACTTCAAAAACGGGCTTCAGATCGCCGTCCTGCTGCTCAGATTCGGACATTCGGTGGCTGACTAATATTGTTTAAGAGAAATGCCTCAATTGTTCCTCTGAAAAGGAAAGAGCCGATTCTTCTGCCCCATTTTCGTGAAGTTCGAGTTGTTGATCCGTTTCTTAAACAATAATCTTTTATCCTTTCTCTCGTGCATTCCTTCGGATGATATAGTTGATGCTTCCTATATTTCTACAGAGCTCCTGCAGGTTCTAAAATTGACTTGACTTATGTCATCAGAAAGTGTTGATTTTCCACAATATCCTCGAAATATTGGCAAATTTCATCAAAACTCGAGCTCTTCAGCATAAATTGGTAAATTCACAAACAACACAACGGTTTAATACTTTAATTCTTACATAATAGACAAAATAAGCGGAAATATCGAATATACATTATACAGCCTTGAAGTAAACGGTTTTATTATTTGTTTCTCGTAGTGGAGTATTAAAGTCACCTTGTTGTTGTTGTTGTTGTGGTCTTCAGTCCAGAGATGCAGCTCTCCATGCTACTCTATCCTGTGCAAGTTTCTTCATCTCCCAGTACCTACTGCAGCCTACATCCTTCTGAATCTGCTTAGTGTATTCATCTCTTGGTCTCCCTCTACGATTTTTACCCTCCACGCTGCCCTCCAATGCTAAATTGGTGATCCCTTGATGCCTCAGAAGATGTCCTACCAACCTTTCCCTTCGTCTAGGCAAGTTGTGCCACAAATTTCTTCTCTCACCAATTCGATTCAATACCTCCTCATCAGTTATGTGATCTACCCATCTAATCTTCAGCATTCTTCTGTAGCATCACATTTCGAAAGATTCTATTCCCTTCTTGTCCAAACTATTTATCGTCCACGTTTCACTTCCATACAAGGCTACACTCCATACAAATACTTTCAGAAACGACTTCCTGACGCTTAAATCTATACTCGATGTTAACAAATTTCTCTTCTTCAGAAACGATTTCCTTGCCATTGCCAGTCTACATTTTATATCCTCTCTACTTCGACCATCATCAGTTATTTTGCTCCCCAAATAGCAAAACTCCTTTACTACTGCAAGCGTCTCATTTCCTAATCTAATTCCCGCAGCATCACCCGATTTAATTCGACTACATTCCATTATCCTCGTTTTGCGTTTGTTGATGTTCATCTTATATCCTCCTTTCAAGACACTATCCTTCGACCATCATCAGTTATTTTGCTCCCCAAATAGCAAAACTCCTTTACTACTGCAAGCGTCTCATTTCCTAATCTAATTCCCGCAGCATCACCCGATTTAATTCGACTACATTCCATTATCCTCGTTTTGCGTTTGTTGATGTTCATCTTATATCCTCCTTTCAAGACACTATCCATACCGTTCAGCTGCTCTTCCAGGTCCTTTGCTGTCTCTGACAGAATTACAGTGTCATCGGCGAACCTCAAAGTTTTTATTTCTTCTCCATGGATTTTAATTTCTACTCCGAATTTTTCTTTTGTTTCCTTTACTGCTTGCTCGATATACAGATTGAATAACATCGGGGTAGGCTACAACCCTGTCTCACGCCCTTCCCAACCACTGCTTCCCTTTCATGTCCCTCAACTCTTATAACTGCCAAGTGCTTTCTGTACAAATTGTAAATAGTCTTTCGCTCTCTGTATTTTACCCCCGCCATCTTCAGAATTTGAAAGAGAATATTCCAGTTAACGTTGTCAAAAGCTTTCTCTAAGTCTACAGATGCTAGGAATTTAGGTTTGCCTTTTCTTAATCTTTCTTCTAAGATAAGTCGTAGTGTCAGTATTGCCTCACGTGTTTCAACATTTCACCTTGTACGATGCTAAAAGAAATACGCAATACTTTAAATGCAGGAATGTGATCCGGCTATGGAACGGAAGGTCCCATTAGTGCGATGTTTGCTCGCGTCGTATGTTAACGCACAGCGTTTCAGCACCTGCCACCGGCAGCCAGTCAAATAGTATTAGCATTTACAAACTCACACACGCTGTCACCGTAACAGCAGCAGTCGTCTGTAAGTTCGGCACGTATCTGTGAGCCGAGGCGCACGCCTGGGGAGGTACGTGGGCGAGTGGACGGAGCGCGCACGCCTTCGGAAGCACGTCGCCATTGAGGAGGCGACGGCGTTTGCAGGTGTCGTTAGAGCCTTGTTGAGTCGATGAGGAGCTTCCTGTAGTTGTCGGGAAAGCGGAATGCTACAGAAGTCGACCTGGAAAAGATAGAAACTTGGTGATTCTCTCCAACTACGTCCAGTAAAGCTTTATGTAATGCCACCTAAGAGATAATAATCTTAAATATAAAGTAAGTTCAAATGGGGAGGCACAATAATAAACGAATTTACTTATTTCAGATATCTAGCATCCAATCTATTTTGATCGTACAGGTTTATGGGGGGTCCCTTTTTTTTGTTCAGGGCGAAATCTTGAGTGATTCCCTATTAATGTGCAGTTATGACATTCATTTAGAAACTTCAGTGCAAGATGTCTTTAATTTGCAATGACTTGATGGTCTATTAAGACCGAGGCATCAGGTTCAAATCGTTCTTGTGAAGGAAACGTTCATTTGTAGGTAAGTTTTTCTTCTACAAAAAATGACGAAACCATTAATACACGAGGAAAAGCTACAAATTTGTGAAAGTAAAATAAAAAGGTCGTTGGCTGTTTTTAAAGAATCTCGCTGCACGGTAGATCTAATCTTAGAATGTAGACACATCTTTGTACAGTTTGGAACACAGATAACGAAATAGAGTACGTGTACTATGTAGCTAAAATTTTCTTTCTCACGCGTAATGGAAGTGTAGTAGACGAGAGCACTGGGTAATGTACACAGGATTATGAGGTAGAATATATCTACACGATGAAAAACGTCTAATAATGGAGGTAACGTAATATGACAGTTTTTTTAGACTAGTAGTAGACGTATGGGCGTAGTTGTAATAATGAGGATGACATTGGAATGGACGAAGGAATTCTCTGTCCAAGAATCTTTGCAAGTTTTTCATCAAAACGTAACTTGTATACCATTTCGTAGACGGAATATAAATGAGATTGTGCAGAAAAGACCAAGGAAAAATTTAGATTCATGAATACTCAGTGTTATACCTTGAGGTCACAAAGCTACAGTTGAAATTATGTAAGCATAATTAGTCGTACGTGAAAATTTTAAAGGACAGAACTTAGAGAAGCAATAATCCGGGGACATGAGCTATGTATTAGCACCGTGATTTCTTGAATCTGTCACACAGAGGCAACGTTAGAGAGCACGTATCTGGGAAGAAAAGAAACGGCATACTGAATATGTTATGATGAAGCCCATTTAAACCGTATCTGACTTGTTGAAAGGATGCAGAGAAAGCAACTGGGCTTTGTGCTTGATAATGGTGGCCGGACGTCAAGACACCCTCATTGGATTTGTTGATGTAGAAAAAGCATTCATCAGTGTAAAATGTAGGATTTTCTAAATTATCTTAAAAATATGTGTACGGTACAGGAAAAGACGGGGATCATTTAAGATCAAGAGAGGTGTGCTCGAATTGAAAAGAGCATAAGGCAGGTATTAAGTCTTTCTCTCCACCTGACGAACCTGTACATCGAAGAAACAATGTTGAAAATAAAATATTATTGAGTGGGATTAAAATTCAGCGTGAAACGATATCAGTGATAAGATTCACTGATGAAAATTTAAAGCCTTCTTATTGTCTTCAAATTAAATCTGAGTGCATAATTGGTATGCCTTCAATATCAATGCCCTGAAAATATTCCCCTTCGATGCAAAATTTTGACTCATGAATGAAGGTTAACGCGATCTGATTTATTAAGATATGGTCGCAAACAGGAAACACTTTCATTGCTGTACGATAAAGATATGGGTCTCGAACACATGCGTAAGTAATACCTGATTGCGATCAACACACCCAAACCTGTTAATACAAGCTTTAAGTATACTGGATCCTTCCTTACAGGTACGGTGCGTACACTGGAGATGTAAACTCCTTTGCACTGCCTCACATCTACTTATAAAAGCTATTAATCACAATAGCCACTCTCACCACGTGATAAACACTTGTCTCGAAGTTCTGTGCAGCTCAGACCTGCCTTATACTTGCTGCAGTATGCACACAAAGAAATAACTATTTAATCTGCCGATAACAGCTTGTCTAAATGACGATTTCACTGAATGGCAGAAACTGTTGAATTAAATGTACTCAAGCAAATTATGACTCGGGACAACGAGTACATGAGCACGTGGGAACTGACAAGAAAAGCATGATAAATTATAAGGGGCTTCTGGTATTGATCCTTGAAAGTGGAACAAAGTCTCTCGCTTTGAACAACGGGTTTAAATTCGGACAGAAATAAAGCACAATTGTAAAGCTGAAACACCTCGCAAAATGAGATATTACGCAAAGCATGCTTGAAACCAAGCTCTCACCATAAATTCCTGTATGCTGCAACACAAAAATGATCCTCGAAATGAAACAGTAGACAAAGTCTTCGAATTTGAGCCAACGTAACAATGAAAAGTGCAGTTAGCAACCATGCTACAAATCTAGACCCAGCAGTTCCTGAAACAAGAGTGCTTTATCTCTCAGTCATCTCAGCCGTCCTTACACAGGATTGGTCAGTCAGGTACTACCTCCAACGAACAGCATGTAGATACACTTTCAGTAAACAGCCAAAGACTGGGCATTCCAGGCAGCCGAAACCCGTGCCGTACATAGAGAATCTATGCCCATCGCCAGCGAGTTACATCTCGCGTAAAGATAAATGATACGAAAGACATCTTCTAATAGGCAGTTTCATAATGTTCGTGGCTAACTGTTGGTATTAGCTTACGCGCGCGTACCTTAGTGTGTGTGTGTGTGTGTGTGTGTGTGCCTGAACCATACGGGGAAGAGAAGGGAGATAGCTGTTTTGAGATTAGAACAGGTTCAAAAAATGGCTCTGAGCACTATGGGACTCAACATGTTAGGTCATAAGTCCCCTAGAACTTAGAACTACTTAAACCTAACTAACCTAAGGACATCACACACACCCATGCCCGAGGCAGGATTCGAACCTGCGACCGTAGCAGTCCCGCGGTTCCGGACTGCAGCGCCAGAACCGCTAGACCACCGCGGCCGGCATTAGAACAGGGACAGAATGTAGTGCTTCCTCCAAGAAATTGCTGTAAGCAAGGAACTCTGGAATATGCCATCTAACCAGGAAAATACTGCACGAACGATGACGTAGTAGGTAATAGCCGCAGTGTGGAATCCGACCTTAGTACTGGTTTTGGCAACTCCTAACCTTTCTTTCTTATAAATGTATCCCAAATTTCTGCTTTACGCTCTTCAACATATTGGTTGTGGAAATCTGCATCTTATGTTCTATGATGCCGTCGTTTATCCCGAAAGGTACGAGCGAGGTGAGGCAGTCGTTAGCACACTGGATTCGCATTCGAAAACCGCGTCCGGCCATCCAGATTTAGGTTTTCCGTGATTTTCCTAAATCGCTCCATGTAAAGGACAGGAAGGATCCTTTTAAGGGGCGCAGCCGATATCCTTCCCTATCCTTGACACTTTCCGAGCATGTGCTCCATCTCTAATGACTTCGATATCGACGGAACGTCAAACCCAATCTTTTTTCCTAATACACTACGTTAATAGCTGTAGAATTCTTCACGAATCACCTGAATCGGTCGCGTTATTAACTGAAGTAGTATTTAAAGACAGTTGTACGAATATCATTTTTATTTGAGTTCACATAAAAGAAAATAACATAGTAAAACAGACGATATTTGCACCAGATATCATGAAGTATGAGTAAATATCTGATCGTGAACACGTATAGAAAGAAAAGTACGGTAACACTACATTGCAATATTAGAGACAAGTCTCCTTTCCTATATTATGTTGACTGGATTTGTGGGGCTCCTTCAGGAGAAATGAACTCGAACCATGAAATTAAACACACGTCCCGGAAGGGTGAGTGGAAGACTGTAGTTTACTGAAGGATTTCAAGAAATATAAAGCACTTCTGCAAAGGATAAGGACAGAAGATCTCTTCCTTGTTCATTCGGGTACAAATCGAGCATCAACAAACCTCATTAAGTAGGTCTGAATGATAAAAAAGATGGATTCGGTGGGCTGCTGGTAGCATTGTAACAGATCGAAAGTGAACTTTTCTTTCAGAGAGGCTCAGGGAAAACGCTGAAGAAAGCATAAATGTTTGACGTTTAACAGTATTACTTAAATTTATATAAGGAATGTGCGAAACACTGCAAAACAGCTTTAGTGCCTCCGTCGTACACTGTTAGCGAGCAAAACGATTTCCACATCCGTTTCTGCGTTACAGCGATCCCCCTGCATCTACTGGAAAGGCCAAGAGCAAGATGTCTGTCCCACGGGTTCACGAAGCAGCAGTATTGCAGCTCACTCATCAGGGACAATTTTCTGCAGTCAGGCAGCAGGACGTACACGTGCTTTAGGTCTGTGAGAGAGGGCAGTGACTCAAGTCGCAACAGGTGTGTTCCCACGTATCCCAGAACTAAACTTATTAGGGTATGTAAGTGTCAGTGTGTTTCATTTTAAGAGAAGATTCTTTTAATTACAACGATCTCCAGGATGTGTCGACAAGTAATCACGTCGACACTGGTGGAAGCCCATCCCTGTCGATGCCAGATATACTGTTCAAGAACCTATAAGCTAAAATTAAACGCCGTCTGGACAGGCCTTGGAAGGCCCAACTGTACCGACTGGCCGCCGTGTCATCCTCATCCGACAGGCGTCACTGGATGTGGACATGGTGGAGCACGTGATCAGCACACCGCTCTCACGGCTGTATGTCAGTTTACGAGACCGGAGCCTCCACTTCTCAATCAAATAGCTCCTCAGTTTGCCTCACAAGTGCTGAGTGCACCCTGCTTGCCAGCAGAGCTCGGCAGACCGGATGGTCACCCATCAAAGTGCTAGCCCAGCCCGACAGCGCTTAATTTCCGTGATCTGACGGGAAACGGTGTTACCACTGAGGCAAGGCCGTTGGCGTTCAACAACCTATATTCAATAACAAATAAAAGTCTAGAATGGTGGAAGAAGTCGACTCCGATGAAGGCAGTTTTGGCAAGCGAGGGATGTGAAGTAAGGATAGTGGGAAAAAAAAGGAAAAAGAAGAAAAGAAAGATCACTCAGTATGGAGAGCACTTCCCACGAAAGAAAAAGGTCTCAGCCTGGAGTCTCACGTCAGCACACAGTTTTAGTCTCCGAGGAGGTTAAGTATAGTTGTGTGTAGAAGTTATTTTGGTTTGTCATTTCGTTTGCTAGTGTTTTACCATCTCCCTTTTCTTCTCGTTTAAACAGATCTGCCACTCGGGATTAGCCGAGTGGTCTAAGTTGCTGCAGTCATGGACTGTGCGGCTGGTCCCGGCGGAGGTTCGAGTCCTCCCTCGGGCATGGGTGTGTGCGTTTGTCCCTAGGATAATTTTGATTAAGTAGTGTGTTAACTTAGGGACTGATGACCCTAGTAGTTAAGTCCCATAAGATTCCACACACCTTTGAACATTTTTAAACAGATCTTCTGATGATGACATGGTAATATGTCGAAACCGTTAATCATACTATATGTGTGGATTGTATAGGAAATACGTAATAAACTTTACAGTAAGGCCGCAGCGTTTTCCTAGAGCAGTATGCCTAATCTGTGAAAGTAATTCTCGTCTCTCAGAGGATAGAAACCAAACGTGGGACTGTCACGTCAGGAGCGTTTCATACGTCAGTGGGGGTCAGACACATGATGTTAGAAAATGACGAAAGACCCAGCGGAGAACGTAGTCTTATTTTAATTTAAGGTAGCACAGCAGGGTTCCGACCCCCCCCCCCCCTCGCCATGGCCCCTGACGTGTGTTTCTTCCTTTTGTTTCGCCCCATCCGCCGGCCGGCAGGGCGTGCTCTCGATCTCTGGCCCTTTCATCGCGCACGTCAATTCCCGAGCGTCGGCGGCGGTGGCGGCGGCGGCGGCGGCGGGGGAGTTTGTTGCTGCGTAATGCGGCCTGACTGGCGGGAACCACCCACACCCACCACCCACACCCGGCCTGAGCGCCAGCGCCGGTCCGGGCCGGACAGCTCTTTGTTTCAGCGTGTTCCCTCTATTAGATTTACATACGCGGACGGCTGTACGAACACGCGCTGCCCGCTCGCTCGGCCCGCCTCGCCCCGTACCTCCTCGCGCCCGCGCTTCACGTATATTATTTTTAAATTACACTATCATGCTGTGGATATGACACATTACCAGACACACGTCAGGAGATTGCGCGACGGGAATTTATTACGGGCCGGGTGTCAGGTGGTTATTCTCCGAGTGAACAGTTCGGAGTTGGCGTGCGATAAGGAAGATAAACGCAGAGGGCGCAATACTTAGACAATGCCGTGATAAATGGTCGCGGCAGAAGACCCCGGCCGGCTTCGACGCCTGTGGTCCCAGGCGCCGCCGCGGGACCATTTGTAACACGTGTCGCTCGCGGTCCCACGTATGCTGTACCAGGTGCCGGAAACCGTTGGTCTCGTGTTTGGTACAGTGTGCGTCACTCAAGCTGATAACCGAGCTACTGTGGGAACTGGGTTCCGCCTGTTTGTTCAGGCTACAAAACGTTCTTATACTATTTGCAATAATAAATAAATCATCCTCCGGCTGTAAAGAAGTATTTTTTAAAATTTCGGGACTGCCTGTCCCAATTTCAGATATATCTCGAAATATATACCTAATAGATGTTAGGTATTTTGTTTTCAGGATCACAGCCGGCTATCGTCACCGGTCAGCAGACAGGCAAGACCCGCGTCCACACCCCCACACAAAACGACACCTCAGCTGTCGGCAGCGGACTACCAGCTGTAAGCGTACTGTCATATCGCTGGCTTCGTTGAGGAGTATCTTTGCGGGCAGCTGCGTCTATAGAATAGAGCGCGGGACACGGAACTGTTATGTTGTGAATTGTGTAGCTCTGCATGTGAGAATGGTTCAAATGGCTCTGAGCACTATGGGACTCAACTGCTGTGGTCATCAGTCCCTTAGAACTTAGAACTACTTAAACCTAACTAACCTAAGGACATCACACACATCCATGCCCGAGGCAGGATTCGAACCTGCGACCGTAGCAGCCGCACGGTTCCGGACTGCGCGCCTAGAACCGCGAGACCACCGCGGCCGGCTCTGTATGTGAGAGGCGAAGTTGAAGTGTTGCTACAAGTGCTATTACAGGAAAGTGATAAAATATGCAAATGATTCAGAGGTAAGTGCATGAAGAAGTAATTTAAAAAATGAGCATTGCCGTCAATAACGTATTTATGTATTCTCTCGTTGCATGTCGCAGAGCATCGGTAATCCGCTTCGTGTTCGGTCTCCCAGAATGAACCAATGTGAATCAGTAGAAATTAGTTACCATAAAAGAGTGCAGTCAAGTGCCAGTGTCTTGTAGCGAGTGTGAGAACGTGCGTCCGGTCATCGCGTTCCGCATTTGTTAACAATCAGCCGCGCCGCGACGGTTACGCGCACGCTGGTACAAGTGAGAACTGAGAACTGAAAAATTAAACTTACGAACAGTGTTATATCATTACTAGCGTCAAGGAGGACTATTACCAGATATCTGTATGTGTGACGAGCGTAAGAACTTCCGTTCGATCATTCGGCTTCCGCATCACCAACAATCACCCGCGTCGTGTCGGTTGCGCGTACGCTCGTCTGAGTGATATTGTGGACAGATAATCATCAAGATTGTTAAACTGGATAAACATTTACGACTTAGAGTGTAAGCAGTGCAACCTGTGATTTCTTATCGTCTCAGGATACAGTTGTTCACACCAGACGTAGAACAGTGTTGTGTGCTGGCGATGAGTGGATACCCTGACTCGCTTGCGTATTTCGATAGATAACTCCAGGCAAGCCAGCAGCAGAACAGTAAGACCGCCGCGGGATTACCAAGTACGTGGTGTGGGCAGGGTGCACGGTCAAGAAGGAACGACAAGCAGTTTAAGGTACCCCACCCTTTTGGACACCCGGGTGTGTCACACAGCTACGTTACTTCGTTCCAAATACGTTTCGTGAAATTTGTGCCATCATGAATGGAGATCTGAATCTAGAGATCTGCAGAGCCTTCCAGCAATTGAGGCGTCGACGTGGGGAAGGGAGTAAGTCATGAAAATAAGATTTGACGGGAAGACCAAAACATGGTTTTGACACTACGAAATACGAAGTTGTATTTACAAAGCAAAGTGATTACAGAAACTCCAAATTAATTTAACAAATACATTTACGGGAAGCTATCACAGTCGCATAAGAAATATAGTTATGGTGTACAAAGACTGCGATATAATGCATGATACTTGATGTCCATGTAGTCCAACACCGCCGGAAGGGCTTCTTTTAGGATCACTGATTATGGGCCTTCATCCAGCTGGTGATAGAGAAAGAACTGCAGAGATTTTCGTGACAGATTTACCCTTTTTCAAAATGTTGTGCTCCCTCCATCATGGTCCCATTTCATTCAACGAATCTTTTACTTCTGTGATTGGCAACTTACCGCTCACAGTCCTAATCCAACGAACAGTGCTGATCTTGACTGCTGCTGTCTACAATAATGTATCGCATATCGAGGTGAAACCATAGAAATCTTCCTCCTTCATCTTTATGACATTGAGTAGTTGTACATTCTATGCTTCTCTAATCATATCAGCTATTTCGTCAGGAGTCGTCAGTCGTGAAACCTTCTTCCTCTTCTCTATTATGCCGAAATATCGGCACTAGGTATTTATGAATGCCCCAACACTAGAAATTTCGAACTGACATTATCAACCATACTGTTTACCATTGTGTAGATTAAAGTATCTAAAACCATCTTAAACTACTGCTCAAAGCAGGATCGTCGATATTACACAGCCTTCTTTGTATTATATGCTCAGTATTGATTAAACTAAAAAGAAAATTACCTTGACATTTACAATTTTGGTTCCAAAACTCTGTGTGAAGTTTCCGTATGTCATTCTCTTCAAAACTACGGCAGCTATACTTGCATTTTCAGGTAGCCTGCACAGAGGAATTACACAAATCAGTCAAGTCATAATAAAATAAAAAAGTTAGAGTTACCACTGAATGTAATCAAATAAATTTCACTGCAGACGGAAAATATGACTTACCAGGTTGTATGGAACTGGTTTCGTAGGCAATTTGTCATACTAACAACTCCTAGGAACATTAATACCGAATCAAGAACACAATAATGAACGGGTTGGTCACAGAGTAATCGCTGGTAACTCGGTGGCTTGTTGACTTAGATCCATTTCCATGCCAGCTCACGTAATGTCACTACAAGTATCATCTTTCGTCGTTTGTAAGAACGTAGCCGCTCACAACTGTGACAGTCTGCTGCTTTTGTGCAATTCGCGACATGTCTTGCTACCTTTTCGATAAAAAATCTGAAAAATATCTGTTTTGACTAACTAGCTTTCCCATGTCAGTGCCTCAACTGATTAGCTAGTTTGTCACAGTTGGTATCGTTGTCCTTGTCACTTTCTAGCAGACCGATGAGCAGAAATATTGTTAGCGTTGCTTTTAGTGAACGACACTCTCAAGTGTAATAGCACAAACGTCCGCCGCTCTCGTTGCTGAATGTGCCTTGCCGCGGGGAGGACACACGCACACACACACACACACACACACACACACACACACACACACACACGACACGCTTTCGATTCCCGGACGGGTCTAAGATTTTATACGCCCGAGGGCTGGCTGTTGTGTTATCCTCATCATGTTATCATTATTATCGACGCGCCAGTTGCCGAAATTGCGTAAAATAAAAAGACTTGTTCTAGGCGGCCGAACAATCCCAGATGATGTCTCCCGGTCAGAAAACTCATACGATAATTTGAATTTAGCGGGGACAATAGCATGTACTTCCTAAGTTTCCGTCTGTAAGAGAGGAACACGTGCATCATGACATGGGTAACGATGCAAACTATGACTAGCTATGTGACTAGTTAACGAACGTTCTAGAAAACCTAGCCATTTAGAGGTTAGACTCTCAATAAGATAATGAAACGTATGTATCGGACATATTTCAACATAATAAATAACAAAAGAAGATATGTTACAATAGATTATCCGACTTGAGCTGACTGCAATCTAATTAAGGGGAGGTAGAATGGAAAAAAAAGCTTTTCACGTTTCGGATTTTTATCTCATTATAAAATTTGCCATTTTACGAATAAAATGATATATATATATTACTTATAAACTCACATGGTAAGTATTTTTTTTTTATTTTTTTAAATATAATCTACACTAGTGGAAAGTGTTAAAAATTTTACGTCCATTACTTCAATATCTAATAAAATCGGTATTTTTTATATAGAAGGCTGTGGATTGCTGTGTTATAAAGGTTAACATTGCAGGTCATGTCCAAAAGAGGATGGGCACCAGGTTGAGGAAGTTGAAACAAAGTTTGAAACACAAGAAACTTTCTGATGGTAAAACCATAAGAGACAGGCTGACAGACAAAATGATTTATGAACTACAGGAGTATTATGGGATGGCCATTAGAAATAATACTGAGGATTTATTGAAAATTAAGCGGGCAGTATGGGCTACCTTCTTCCACAGACTGTCAACTGATGAAAAACCAGTACACCACCTTTTCCCTCCTGGACGTGATTCATGATGCAACTATCGCAATGCCCAGTACTCAGACAGTTCATGCAGCCATAAACATTCCATCCCATCAGCAGTCATACCATAAAACCTATTTACAGAGACGTGGCAATTCCTGAATTACTGAAGAAACGTCTGCATGGTCAGACTCAAAATCCCAGTGAGTCGTTCAGTAATGTTACCAAAAAATGTTTTTGTTGTAATGAAGACACTAAAGTGTGTGTGTGTGGGGGGGGGGGGGAGGGTCGGTGATGCTGTTATTGCTTTTAATGATGGCAACATCGGTAGGCTGAAAGTGCTACAGTATACTGGAATTAATCCTGGAGCAAACTGCATTGGGGAACTTGAAAGGATGGAGAAGGTTCACCTTGATCAAGCAGAGTATGCAGCACAGATGGCCACTAAGGAGTCCGAAAGAAGAAAAGTAGAAAAAGCTTGGAAAAACATCAAGAGGATGATATACAGTATGGTCAGAGTGCGTCTGAGTGACTAAAAATAAAAAATTATGCACATATATTAAATGAGTTTTAGTCTTTTGAAACTTTAGAAGCCGTTCCTGAAAATTTACATTTTCTGTTACGTTTTTCCCTCAATCTCAGAAACCACTTCAACTAGAGTATTCAAATTTTCAGGGAGTAATAACATACATATCCTTAGTCTACTGAGCTAAAAGAAAAACATGATGTTGTGTATGATTTAAATTATTTAGGATAACGTACAGAAAAAGGTAAACAAAATTTTAACCGCGTAATTAAAAAATTATATTTTCCAAAGGAGTTGCTGAAGTGGAATTATTGTAGTTCGGTATACTCAGAACATACAGTTTAATGTACTGTAAAAGTTTCATGTCAATGGCTACAGTGATTACTGAAATACAGGGAAGCCAAGTCAATTTATTATTGTCGGGATAGGGCGTTCCAACTACCTTTAGAAATAATTACACCAGATGTGTTTCGCTTTGATTTATAAAGCAGCTTCCGTGGTTATTCTGTAAATTGGATACATACGTTTGTACATTTTTTATTGTTTTAGGCTAAAAAAAGCGTTTTATTTATAAAGTTGGTCTTCAAACTACTTACGGTGTTTCTTTACATATTCTGCTCCTTCCCTGCTTGCTAGCAGTGGGTGGTGGATGGACACAAACCTCTGCTAGCAAGAAAGGAAAAGGCAGAATATGTAAAGAAACACCGTAAGTAGTTTGAAGACCAACTTTATAAATAAAACGCTTTTTTTTAGCCTAAAACAATGAAAAACGTACAAACGTATGTATCCAATTTACAGAATAACCACGGAAGATGCTGTATAAATAAAAGCGAAACGCGTCTGGTGTAATTTTTTTTTAATTAGATTGCAGTCAACTCAAGACGGATAACCTATAGCAACAGATGTTAAACAGCTGCTGCGGAAGATGGCCACCCAAACAAACGTATTAATGAAAGAAGATTTTGAGGTGTGCACAAGCTAGCGATAACAGAATACTTCCACCTTAAAAAACACACAAAAATCGTCTATTAGCTCACTTGAACCGTACGTTACATAGAGTTCATTGAAACTGTAACACCATGACATTCAACAGACTGCAAACTGGTATGTACCACATGCTTGGAGATACAGATCAGTCCTTCAGTGAAAGCGCCCAAGGTAAATATGTGTCATGTCCGAATTCTGTATATTAAACAAAGATTACACAATGAATTTCTCATTTGGAAATCGCATTTGAATGTTGTTTTTATGTGAGAAGAACGTATAATGCCTCTTCTAAGATGGAGAACTGTCCACCATAGTGTGTTGGAATTGTACATCGTCAGGGCCGTCGCTTATCAAGACTACGGCATATAATTCCGAAATACTGCTGATCCCAAGCCTTGTGCGAATATGAAATTGATGTCTTCAGTATACCGGTACACGCCTCTGTACAGTAGAGTATAAGAACGATACGTCAAATTATTCCTCCTACACATTCTGTCTGAATGTTGTCACTCAAAATTTTATAATGATGTGTTAAGCCGTTATGGAAATTATGCTAGTCAAGACTTGTTTATGATCTGAAGATTGCTCGTGTGTAGCTGAAACTAGTAATCATAATAAATATTTTAAGGACACCATATTTGCCGTTGACCGTAGAAATTATTTATTTCACCACTGCAGTTTCGGCCTTCACATACCTGTCGAATGATTTTAAAGTCTCACATGTACTGAAGCAAAATCTTTTGCAGTACTACTAGAAAATGGCCCACCAAAGGCAGAAACTGTAATAGTGAAATAAATAATTTCTACAGCGAACGGCGAATATGATACCCTTAAAAAAAAGAAAAAAATTGTAGCCCCGATCATGATTTAAACAATAAGATTTGTTTTCGATCTTCACTTTGAGTATTTTTAATGATTAAAATACAAAAATTTACGACAGATCTCTCGTCTTTAACGTTGACAGTATCATCAACCACGGTAACCATATGTTCTTCACAATTCAACACATAGTTCAAATCACTCTTCATTTGCCACAGCAATTATCTAAGAAAGAAAAGAATAATACATGACGATTTATTTGAAACCTATCAAAAGTAATGACTGATATATATTCAACACATCTGTACTTATATCAGCTATACTGTGTGTTTCTAAGTTACCAGTAAACCTGTAATCAGATTAGGTGTCCATATTTTCGTTCAGTTTATGTAAAGAATGAAGAACACTTGAAGATATACGAAAAGAGCAATTTCGAGGTTGCGGTGCACCGAAATGAGATTCTTTCGATCCGATAAGGAATGCAGAATAGAACAGAAGGAACAAAAACGAATGTGAAGGAGTACATATATGCAATGTAATACATGAAATTTGGGATGAGCATATAACTCGTTTCCTGCCAAGAAAATAAGCAGTGAATGCTTGGAAATGGACAGTGGAACAGGCTATTTAGTCAAACACTTGAATCAAGATGGAAGTTACTAAACGTTATATAATCCGTCGGAGCCTTTAGTGTAAGAACAAGTGAGTAACACTGAACATTCAGACGCAAATGAATAATGTTTTATATTGATCAGGCTAAAACTGAATATCTGCCTAAGATTAGTATTTAAGCTCAATGGGAATCAGCTTTATCCAGAAAAAGATTAACCAAATCAATACTCACAAGGCAAAATTATGACCTGTAACGAAATCAATTTACACTGAAGCGCCAAAGAAACCGGTATAGGCAATCGTATTCAAATGCAGAGATATGTTTACAGGCAGAATAAGGCGATGCGGTCGGCAACGCCTATGTAAGACGACAAGTGTCTGGCGCAGTTGTTAGATCGGTTACTGCTGCTAAAATGGCAGGTTACCAAGATTTAAATCAGCTTGAACGTGGTGTTACAGTCGGCGCTCGAACGATGGGACACAGCATCTCCGAGATAGCTACGAATTGGGGATTATCCCGTACGACCGTTTGACGAGTGTACCGTCAATATCAGGAATCCGATGAAACATCAAATCTCCGACTTCGCTACGGCCGGGAAAAGATACTGGAAGATCGGTACCAACCATGACTGAAGAGAATCGTTCAGCGTGACGGAAGTGCAACCCTTCCGCAAATTTCTGCAGATGCTGGGCAATCAACAACTGTCAGCGTGTGAATCATTCAACGAAACATCGTCGATATGGGCTTTCGGAGCCGAAGGCCCACTCGTGTAGCCTTGATAACTGCACGACACAAAGCTTTAAGCGTCGCCTGGGTCCGTCAAATCCGACATTGGACTGTTGATGACAGGAAACACGCTGCCTTGTCGGACGAGGCTCGCTTCAAATTGTGTGGAGCGGATGGACGTGTACGGGTATGGAGACAACTTCATGAATCCATGGATCCCGCTTGTCAGCAGGAGACTATTCAAGCTGATTGAGGCTCTGTAATGGTGTGAGGCGTGTGCAGTTGCAGTAATATGGGACCCATGGTAAGTCTAGATACAAGTCTGACAGGTGACAGGTACGTAAGCATCCTGTCTGATCACCTCCCTCCATTCATGTCCATTGTGCATTCCGACGGATTTGGGCAAATCCAGCAGGATAATGCAACGACTCACACGTCCAGAATTGCTACATAGTGGCTCCAGGAACTCTCTTCTGAGTTTAAACAGTTCCGCTGGCCACCAAACTCTCCAGACATGATCATTATTGAGCATATCTGGGATGCCTTACAACGTGATGTTCAGAAGAGATCTCCACCCCGTCGTACTATTCATGATTTATGGACAGCCCTACAGGATTCATTATGCCACTTCCCTCCAGTGCTACTTCAGATATTAGTCGGTCCATGTGCCATCGTGTTGCGACACTTCTGAGTGCTCGCGGGGGCCTTACACAATATTAGGTAGATGTACCAGTTTCTTTGTCTCTTCGGTGTATTATTCACTAACGAAAAACTAACACCAAGTAATTATTCTAACTTCAAAGGACAACCCCATAGCATGTGGTTCACTATTCTGCACGTTATCACGCCTGAAGCAAACTATCACCCCGGCGGGTTTGCGACCTGCTTTTAATACTGTTTGTAACCTGCTTCTCTGCGCATCAGAGAGATGACAGAAAAGTGATGTAGTGCTACATCTTGTAACAAGTCATCGTACCACAGACTGTTTTGGTCGTGTGGTCGTGATCACCTGGTTTCTAAGATTTTGCATCTTTTAACCTGAATATACTCATCCTGATGCTCTTGCCAAAATAATACATTAATGTTGAACCGGAACCTACGTTACAAAAAAAAAAAAAACAAAAAAAAAATTGAAGCTGCCGCTGTGGACTGCATGTGACAAAATTCAAATGGCTCTGAGCACTATGGGACTCAACTGCTGAGGTCATTAGTCCCCTAGAACTTAGAACTAGTTAAACCTAACTAACCTAAGGACATCACAAACATCCATGCCCGAGGCAGGATTCGAACCTGCGACCGTATCGGTCTTGCGGTTCCAGACTGCAGCGCCTTTAACCGCACGGCCACTTCGGCCGGCTGCATGTGACAAACAAGTAGAAGATAAACTGGTTTAGACACAAGGTAGTAAGTTCAAGGAATGGGAGAAGAGGGGCGAAGTTTTCTCACGCTTGACATTTAGATCAAATTACGGCCAGGTATATGCTAACTTGTTCATTTCGCATTTAGTGCACTTTAGGACAAGAGCACACGGGATCATGGGAAATCCCATGATTGATACAAAACCCACAAAGTTTATTTTCATTTAAGGAATATATTTATAAATCGACTGACTCACATAAGACGTTATATGATTTATAATGTAAAGGTAATTCTATAAAACAACCAAACGCTTGTGGTAATTTTAACTTGTGGTAAGGTCTTATGGGACCAAACTGCTGAGGTCATCGGTCCCTAAGCTTACACACCACTCAATCTAACTTAAATTAGCTTTTGCTATGGACGACACACACATTTATGCCCGTAGGAGGACTCGACGAGGGAAGCCGCGCGGACCGTGACAAGACGCCTCAGACAGAACCAAACGCTCTCTGGCATTCTTCACACATGTTGACACAATAGTTTCACTTTCACACAGTTAATCACACAAAGACATTTCGAGACTGAATCAAACAACTAGATATTTCTCCGTAGTATAAGAGAGCACCAGTCTTTTGTAAAAACTGCTCTGAACAAGGTCTCATTAACAACAGCCTGCTAATACAAAAGGTTTGGTGGTCGCTAGATTCCACATGGTGCGTAAAATCTCAGAATCAAAAAGACAAAGTGCTCTCTAAAGTGTTACGATCGTACCACATACTTCACCTTAACAATTTGCTAATCATTTACGACATAAATAACTGCAATGTGACCACCGTAACGCTATTTGAGTACACAAGAGAAAATAGCTAGACAATTCAAGCAACATTTTGGCAAGCTATTCATGAAGCATTACATCTACAGAAATAAACTGTTACAAAGAAAAGCATGTATGTGATGAATAAGCAAGGTAACGTGTAAACTCACTCGTTGGCTGAGAATCACGTGGGCTTAGATGAAGCACCATTCAAGAAAAGAGGTGAACTGTAATGATAAAAGCAATAAGTAGTTACTTCCCTTTCCTGCACCCAAACTCAGTGTAGCATAGCGAAATATCAGCCAGCTGGTGCAGAGTGGTGGCAGTGGCAGTGGCTGAAGACGGCGTTCTCTGTACTGGTGTGTGAGCCAGCATCTCCTTTGTCTCCGTTTCCAGTAAGTCTTGTACCTTCACAAATCAAGATAGACCACTTCTTCGGTGGTCACAGATTCTGCTCAGTTCGACCAGCACCGGTCTTTCTCATCCACAGTTAATATGACATCTTTGACCAACAAGACAGCCACAATGTGCAAACAAAATGAAAACCTATTTATGAGAAATGGAAAATTCTCTCTCTACTCTTGATGCGAAACAGACCATGGTATGAAGATAGGTACTAATCATAAAAATCTGGTTATATGCTGTTTTGACCTTAATCTCTCGTCACATGTAGCGTATTTACTTCAAGAACAGTTTGTACCAGAAATGCAAGCAAATACATGTTCATAACTTGGTATTCATTTAATCTGCTCTCAAACAGTAACAGAATGCGAGTATAAACGTACATTTTTGCGTGGTTTTGTTGGCTATGGAGCACCATCGCAGCGTCCCGAAACTTCTTTAGACGCGTTTCGTTTCGTTTGTGAAGAGCAAATGTTTCGCGTACATATCGTGGACGCATGCTTGTAAAACAGCTGTGATGTTTAGGTTGTTTGCGAAGAGAGGAAGATGAGTCACAGCAAAAAAAAAAAAAAAAAAAAAAAAAAAAAAAGCTAGCTCATTGCCCAAGGATTGTGCCACGCCTAACATCTTCATCATATTTATGGACCTGTTGTCGACGTTATTACCTGTCACTCTGGAGTTGGAGGACAGTTGATCATAAACCTGGAAGATGAATCTGCACGTACGTTCGGTGTTAATATGTTCAGCGCTATGAAGAATGGAGGATTGTCGCAAAAAGTGAGCGTTGTGAGATCTTAATTAGGCGAGATATGGCCCAGAATGATGCAAGCAGCGCGCTCTTGATTTCCATTATGAACAACGGGAGGGGCGGATCTCATTTGACGCCACGGTTTCCCCAGGTCCGGATGACGAAGAACTGGGCGTGGCGCAGGCCGTCACAAAAACCAGACCTCCGCGGCTTGGCCGCCGTATTAAGACGCGCACTTTATTTCGAGCGCTCCGTCCTGCAGCTATCCACCTTCTCACGTCGCCAGGGAATACTTAAACCGTTCTTCTTCTTCTTCTTCTTCTTACTTGCCAGGTTCAGGCCGACACAACCGGGCTCTGTTTCAACACGTCGTCGTCACTCTTTCCTAAGGTCTCCACCTTGAGGGACTGAAATGTAGAATTTGTGCGCTGTTCTTCAGTCGGGCATTCGAAAACTCATAAGTCAAACTTATTAGTCACTCCTTTAAAAGCGCATTCTCTACCGTTGACGTAAGCCGTGGCTGCGAAGTGGTGTGTATATGCCAGTCGGTTATATCGAATCAGCACTGTAAGATGTACTGACGTAGAGAGAGTGCAGAATGGCAGAAGACAGCGCTCATGTTTAGACGTGCAAGTCACTACCTCGTGAAAAGATGGCCAGTTTTTTAGTGTATCAACGTGGCCTGCCGAACGGTCTACAAGAAATGGTGTATCACGTGGTGTAAGAACAGTACCGGCCGGAGTGGCCGAGCGGTTAAAGGCGATACAGTCTGGAACCGCACGACCGCTACGGTCGCAGGTTCGAATCCTGCCTCGGGCATGGATGTGTGTGATGTCCTTAGGTTAGTTAGGTTTAAGTAGTTCTAAGTTCTAGGGGACTTCTGACCACAGCAGTTGAGTCCCATAGTGCTCAGAGCCATAAGAACAGTGGTCGTAAAAATAGTAGAAAACCAAAGGGATCAGTGATGAACGCCAGGACATGCCTACGACAGTCGGTCTGAAACCTGACAGGAATAGCTACTATCGCTGACAGCAGCTACCTCACATAGAAAGAAACAACCGAAACAATTTAACTTGTACATAGTTTTACAAACTTTACTTAATTAAAAACCATTTCATCATACAAATTATATTTTTTACGTGAACACACTTACAAGCTTAAAGTATTTTGTATAGCCTACGCTTGGGATCAAAATTTTCATTTACCTTTCACAATTATTGAATGTGGCTTCCATCATGTGTACGCCAAATATTAATACGATAGTCAAAATCATCTCATACCCTTACGTTAACGTCAGAGACTACTGCATTCACTGCTGGTGTTGAGCGGCAGTGTAGTTCAACGGAAGCTGTAAGAATGCGAGGCACATAGAATATTCCACAATCCCAACTTCCACCACATCTTCACCCCCACCACCCCCACCACAGAAACAATTTCAGATCCCGTCAGATCAGGGGAATTAGGTGGCTATCGGTGCAATTTGATATACGTGGTCCTCGTACAGTGGACCGTCGTTATGTTACCAGTTCGTTAAGGAATGTCCTTACAAGCAGATGCCATTGTGGTGGCGCTGCGTCCTGTTGAAAAAGGAGGTTCTGAGTACTTGCCTTATCGCCTAGGCGCGCTTCGAACAATTAAGGAGCTAGCAAGATATGGTTCAAATGGCTCTGAGCACTATGGGACTCAACTGCTGTGGTCATAAGTCCCCTAGAACTTAGAACTACTTAAACCTAACTAACCTAAGGACAGCACACAACACCCAGCCATCACGAGGCAGAGAAAATCCCTGACCCCGCCGGGAATCGAACCCGTGAACCCGGGCGTGGGAAGCGAGAACGCTACCGCACGACCACGAGATGCGGGCACGCGAGCAAGATAGCTGCGCCAGGGAAGCCCCTGCCGGCAAGCCCATAACCTCAACTTACAACTGGCGCCAAGGTAAAATTTTAGTTTCAAAGCGTAAATTGAAATCCACAATAGTTATTTTAATTTGTTCTGGTAGAAGATGTAGCGTTGTGAAATCGGACGAATCTTTCTGAAACGTATTCTACTGAAACTGGTCAGAAAGAGTCCGGAAAGCTAGTACGTGTGTTACAGGGCAGATTGTACCGAGAAATAACTGTAAAAAAAAAAAAAATCGACACGTTGCGTCATTTCCGAATTGCGCCACTTCTGACTTGACGTTAGACAATCAGGTTCTTGTGTCCACAAATTCAAGTGGCCAGCAGAAAGGGTGTCGGCAAATGTGTTCTTCGCATGGTTTTCTAAAACGGAATGAGAAAGCGACACAAAAAAAGGAAAAAGATGAACACGGGACGGTAGTAAGGGTCGAACTCGAACCAACGGCTGAGCGGTCTCGTGCGCTATCATTTACGCTGTGAGTACAACTGACACTAGTTAGTACAGTATCTGGTGGACCACCTGAATTTGCGTGCGCAACGTTCCAATTGGTTAATTTCAGTGTTAATTAACTCGAAAACGGCTAAAAGTATCGAATTATTTCCTTGACAAATATTTCCCAGCATAACTTACTCTGCAACACCCCCTTAAGAGCTTTTCAGACTGTTTCTTGGCACCCTGCACATGAGCTGTGCAGCGGCTCATGTATTTTAGCTTAGAGTGCGGCCGGAGACCTTGTGATACCATCGTTGGATAATGGATTTCGCAGCGTCCTGATAGACGAAACGCCAAGAGGTGGCTGTGTTCCCCACGGTAGTCCCGAAACCCAATAGAAGAGAGAGAGAGAGAGAGAGAGAGAGAGAGAGAGAGAGAGAGAAAGAAAGAGTGAGAAAGCAAGGGGCGGCTAAGGAAAAACGAACCTGGTCTGGTGGACGACGCCAGAGTGCTGAAGCGGTGTGGGACACGACGGACGAACCCAATGTTTATATCCTATGTGAGATAGTGTGGTGTACTGTGAGGAAGTGTAGAATTTATCAGTTATCATCCCTGACGTGTAGTGCCTCACTATGGACTGAAGGTTACCAATGAACTGCCTATAAACTCTAGGCTGTAGGTTACTGAGGCAGAGTTCACTAAAATGATGCACTGGCCTATGTTAAATTTGATGGGACTTCATTCGTTAAGCCTGAGCTAATGATCTTGTCGTTGGAGACCCATTCTATAATAGCGTCCATCGCCGCGCTTTGGCGAAATACACGCAAAAAATATCGTGTCACCGAGGGAGTTGTGCGACGTAAACGTAAGTTTGTAGGCGTGTTTCTCTCTGAGACACGATATCAGTTCAGGTTCGACACCAGCCTCGTAAGGATGGCGCTAGTAGCACCACTATGAGGGTACAAATCCGGTTTATTTTAAATACACGCTGTGACGGCCATGAGCGTTAGCTAACTTTGAGCTTGGGCATGGTGAGTTAATGTTAAAAATGGTTCAAACAGCTCTAAGCACTATGGGACTTAACATCTGAGGTCATCAGTCCCCTAGACTTAGAACTACTTAAACCTAAGTAACCTAAGGACATCACACACATCCATGCCCGAGGCAGGATTCGAACCTGCGACAGCAGCAGCCACGTGGTTCCGCAACGAAGCGCCTAGAACTGCTCGGCCATCGAGGCCGGCAGTTAATGTTAGTCATGAATGTTTTTAAAGCGACAAAGACGCCATTATCAACACCGCACTGAGTTTGAGCGATATCATATAACAGGGCTACGAGAAATTGTACGGTCCTTCTGCAGTGCTGCAGAAAGACTTGGCAAGAATGTAGCCAATATACAAGATTTCTGGTAGCGGCGGTCACGAGAATGTACGATCGCAAGAAGACCGGGCTCCGGACTACCGAGAGGGAGGACCATTGTGTTCGGCGTATGATTGGCGCATCGTACTGCAACTCCAGTAGCAATTTAAACAAAAGTTCAGCAGTTGGCACCACAGCGACATAACGAACTGTTACAAATGGGTTACTTCAAGGACAGCTCCGAGCCAGACGTCCTGTAGTGTACGTTCCACTGAACCGAACAACCGCCACTGGCGACTTCAGTTATGTCAACCGAGAGCTCACTGGGAAGCAGGGTGGAGGTCTGTTGTGTTTTCTGATGAAAGCTGGTTCTGTCTTGGTGACAATGATTGGTTAGAAGGAGGCTAGCTGAAGGCCTGCAACCAACTTGTCTGCGTACTAGACAAACTGGACCTACACCTAGAGCTGTGATCTAGGATACGATTTCGTATGACAGCAGGAACACTATCGTGTTTATCCCATGCACCCTGACTAGAAATTTGTACGTGAATCTGGCGATTCGACCTGTTGTGCTGTCATTCATGAACAGCTTCCACGCGGTGTTTTCAGACTGGATAACATACCACTATTGTAATCCAGAACGCTATACAAAGTGTTGACATGTTGCCTGCTCGATCACCAGATCTGTCTCCAATCGAGAAGGTATGGGGCATCATCTGAGGACAACTCCAGCATCATCCACAAACAGCATTAACCATCAAAATGACTCTGAGCACTATGGGACTTAACATCTATGGTCATCAGTCCCCTAGAACTTAGAAATACTTAAACCTAAATAACCTAAGGACATCACACAACACCCAGTCATCACGAGGCAGAGAAAATCCCTGAACCCGCCGAGAATCAAACCCGGGAACCCGGGCGTGAGAAGCGAGAACGCTACCGCACGACCACGAGCTGCGGACCATTACCCATCCCTGTATTGACCGACTAAGTGGCAAGTAACCAGACTAGCATCCGGCACCTATGCAGTACCATGCATACACGTTTGCACGCTTGCATCCAACATTCTGGCAGTTACACCGATTATTCATGTACCAGCATTTCACATTTGCAGTGGATCATCTCGCGATTACGTTATCCTGTGATTTTGCGATGTTTATCACTTAAATACGGCCGCGCGGGATTAGCCGAGCGGTCTGGGGCGCTGCAGTCTTGGACTGTGCGGCTCGTCCCGGCGGAGGTTCGAGTCCTCCCTCGGGCATGGATGTGTGTGTTTGTCCTTATGATAATTTATGTTAAGTAGTGTGTAAGCTTAGGGACTGATGACATTAACAGTTAAGTCCCATAAGATTTCACACACATTTGAACATTTGAACTTAAATATGTTACCTAGACAAATTTATTCGCGAAATGTCATTACTCTACATTAATTACTTTTTAGTGTTGTAATTTTTTCCGCCAGTGTAAAATAAAATGTTATTGCGTTAAATGCTATCAACAAGTTTTATAAGTTTTTTTTTTTTTTTAGTTCTCCAAAAACCCATTCCTTTTAAGGTCTTGCGCTAAATCTTGTGTGTTACTTGAACTTTTCTTGTGTATGGGAACCAGTAATACATTTACAGTACAATGTTCATGCGCAGTGGTGTGCAGAGTATTGTTTATCCCGGATTTTTTCAGCTCAGATCTCATGTTCCAGGGCCCTCTAACAGGGTGTATTCCATTACGTAACTAAGTATAAGGTATGTGTATAGCTCTATTTTCTTTACGTTTCAGTAAAGTGGGTGATTAGCATGCATGGGCTTTATAATTTTTAACAATACGCTCATCTGTTAGAAGCCGACATGGATCAATGTTTTGAATCAGCGACCTTACTACAGAGAATCAGACTGCAATTCCGTTATTACTTTTCATCATTGTAGTTTCAATCTATCTGTTAAGCTTGCTAATGGTAAAGTAACTCTGAATTTCAATTGAAAGTTGGTTCTCTTTTAAAATGTTTTAAATTAAGACTATTTTTGTATCTGTAATAAATTAGTTGAAGATTCATTGTCTCAGTTCCTTTTTTTTTTCTTAACTGTGTTTTCACTTGAAGCTTTCCTTTTAAACTATGTTAATTTTCTATTGAGGACACGTATGGCAAATAATTTTTATTTCTTCAGTAACAGCTTTACTTTCTGGAGCCCAGTACCTTACCGCTTCCTACTGCTTGCATTGCTATAACCCTTCAATATATACAACTGCCTGAGGACATTAGTTGCCGTGTATGTATTTATTCTATTAGCCCACATCCTCCTACCCTTTCCCCCTCGTCTCTGTCCATATCCTCTTCCTTTTCTCTGTTTAGTTCCTCCTTCCCATTTCTCTGTCCAACTCTTCGTCCCTCCTCCACCGTTTCCAAAGCCATCTCCTACACTCGCAACCCCCTTACCCCCTCTTTCTCTATCTCCTTTTTCCTTTCTCGGTACACTTCCCCCTCTCCCCTCACTTTGTCCATCTCCCTCTCCCTCATATCTGTGTCCATGTCCTCCTTTCCCTTTCTGTCTGTTCATCTCTTCCTCTGCCGCTCTATCTTCACGCTATCACCCCTACCCCACAGGGGTTTGCTGATTCTTACCTCCCAAGATTTCTTTCCAGGTAGTAATATCTGATTTGGTTGAAATCGATCCAGCGCTTTAGGGGGAGCTTTTCAACCGAGGCTTTGCCAGAATGCGCAACTGTCATATAATTTCAAGTATATTTAACGTATTTCTCACATATTTGTACATTAATTAAACCAGTATTACTACTGAATTTCGTCCTGCTGTTTTTGTTTTCACGCAGCTCAATATCTATGGCGTCACATCTCCTAACAATGTGTCGTATAGTGATATAATTTTGCACATACGTTCAGTGATATATTTATATACTGTCTGAGAAATGTGTTGCAAATAGAATTAGTAGTAAAGACGTGATAAATTAAAACGGCTTGCATGATGGGATGGTTTTTTACACACCTCAGTGTTTATGACGTCATATCTCCTGATTTATGTATAGTGCAATGATATAATTTTGTAGGTATATTCAGCGACATATACGGATGCCGTCTGCGAAATTGGTTGCTAATAGAGTCAGTAATAGAGAAGTAATAAATTTAAACGTCATACACGATGCGGCAGTTTATCACGCATCTCGGTGTTTATGACGTCATATCTCCTGAACGATGTCTCACACAACGATATGATTTTCCAGGTACATTCACTGGTATATGTGAATATTGTCTGAAAAATGCGTCTGGAATACAATTATTATAGTTCAATTCTTTTATCTTGGCGGTTCGCGCATACCCGCCCAGACGCTGGAGATTGCTGCGTCGCCAGTTGCACGCGCCAAGAGAAGCAGCGCCATACTATAAAAAATGGCTCTGAGCACTATGGGACTTAACATCTGAGGTCATCAGTCCCCTAGAACTTAGAACTACTTAACCCTAACTAACCTAAGGACATGACACACACCCATGCCCGAGGCAGGATTCGAACCTGCGACCGCAGCGGCCGTGCGATTGCAGACTGTAGCGCCTAGAACCGCTCGGCCACTCCGGCCGGCTGCGCCATACTATAGTTCGCAAACTTACGTTTAGGGGGGAGCACGCAGTTTATGGAAGTAAAGCCACCACGGCCGAGTTAACACCTACGCTGCTACAGAGACGTGCTCCCCGCATTCCACGTTGTTGCGCGATTTTGTCACCACTGCACTGCTCGCCTGTGCAGACACATGGTGTTTCGACTGCTTTGTCACACGTTATCATTCGATTTCACAGAAACTATTTGGCCCAAAAATTTGATTTTTACCCATCGTCTTGACTGATACCTTCCCCCCATAAATGACTTAATTTTGTTTCGATGTTCAACGCAGTTATTGTGCAGCATTAGGTGTAGTAAAACATTGCACGAAATTTTGAAGAGTTTGCAGAGGTAAAAGTCCATAGCGTATACTTTCCGCATGGTAGATTTTAGTTGCCACTAGAAATTTCAAAAAATTACATTAAAGCGAATAAAATTCATGAAGTAAGACACTTCGACATTGTTTTTAAATAAAGAAAATATTAAGCAGCGTACAAAGTTTAAATTCCGAACCATTGACTTAGCGTCTAAACACGTTAACCATTACGCTAACGCAGCTCGTCATCCAAGAACGTTCCGGGAGAATGTCATAATGTCACGCAAAACACCGACAAACACTGTTGGTATGACTATGAATTACTCACGTTTCGTCGAAGTACAATAGGAAATAAACAATTAGCACTGTTCTTTATTGCGAAAAGGCGGTTAGTGAAAATGATACAAACACCTTTCCTTGTTATCGTCTGAATTAGGAGGCTTATTGCTAGTTTGGTTTAATTAATTAATAGACTATGAAGCAATTGGTATAAAGAATGCTGTTTCCAAACTTTGTATAAAAGGAAGTCTGCTATCAAGACATTGATTTTGTTCACATACTTTATTTATGACTGAACGTTTCTAAAACTGAAGACACTCGTCCGTGCTCTACACTGCAGTCGAGCTCTGGCAACGTCGTTCTCTGTTCATTGCCTGACTGTGTTTTGTGACGTCAGATGCACACAACGAACCTAAACTCGGCCGCCATCGTAAATGACGCGCACCTTAGTGAAGACGTAATACACTCCTGGAAATGGAAAAAAGAACACATTGACACCGGTGTGTCAGACCCACCATACTTGCTCCGGACACTGCGAGAGGGCTGTACAAGCAATGATCACACGCACGGCACAGCGGACACACCAGGACCCGCGGTGTTGGCCGTCGAATGGCGCTAGCTGCGCAGCATTTGTGCACCGCCGCCGTCAGTGTCAGCCAGTTTGCCGTGGCATACGGAGCTCCATCGCAGTCTTTAACACTGGTAGCATGCCGCGACAGCGTGGACGTGAACCGTATGTGCAGTTGACGGACTTTGAGCGAGGGCGTATAGTGGGCATGCGGGAGGCCGGGTGGACGTACCGCCGAACTGCTCAACACGTGGGGCGTGAGGTCTCCACAGTACATCGATGTTGTCGCCAGTGGTCGGCGGAAGGTGCACGTGCCCGTCGACCTGGGACCGGACCGCAGCGACGCACGGATGCACGCCAAGACCGTAGGATCCTACGCAGTGCCGTAGGGGACCGCACCGCCACTTCCCAGCAAATTAGGGACACTGTTGCTCCTGGGGTATCGGCGAGGACCATTCGCAACCGTCTCCATGAAGCTGGGCTACGGTCCCGCACACCGTTAGGCCGTCTTCCGCTCACGCCCCAACATCGTGCAGCCCGCCTCCAGTGGTGTCGCGACAGGCGTGAATGGAGGGACGAATGGAGACGTGTCGTCTTCAGCGATGAGAGTCGCTTCTGCCTTGGTGCCAATGATGGTCGTATGTGTGTTTGGCGCCGTGCAGGTGAGCGCCACAATCAGGACTGCATACGACCGAGGCACACAGGGCCAACACCCGGCATCATGGTGTGGGGAGCGATCTCCTACACTGGCCGTACACCACTGGTGATCGTCGAGGGGACACTGAATAGTGCACGGTACATCCAAACCGTCATCGAACCCATCGTTCTACCATTCCTAGACCGGCAAGGGAACTTGCTGTTCCAACAGGACAATGCACGTCCGCATGTATCCCGTGCCACCCAACGTGCTCTAGAAGGTGTAAGTCAACTACCCTGGCCAGCAAGATCTCCGGATCTGTCCCCCATTGAGCATGTTTGGGACTGGATGAAGCGTCGTCTCACGCGGTCTGCACGTCCAGCATGAACGCTGGTCCAACTGAGGCGCCAGGTGGAAATGGCATGGCAAGCCGTTCCACAGGACTACATCCAGCATCTCTACGATCGTCTCCATGGGAGAATAGCAGCCTGCATTGCTGCGAAAGGTGGATATACACTGTACTAGTGCCGACATTGTACATGCTCTGTTGCCTGTGTCTATGTGCCTGTGGTTCTGTCAGTGTGATCATGTGATGTATCTGACCCCAGGAATGTGTCAATAAAGTTTCCCCTTCCTGGGACAATGAATTCACGGTGTTCTTATTTCAATTTCCAGGAGTGTACATCAAAACGTCGTGCTTGATGCGGCAGTGTACTACATGATTAGCGAAATAGCAAAAATATACTTCGCGATAAACCTTTTTCCTTTCATCATTTTGTAGGATTGTCAGCGGGAATAAGTCTCGTAAATGTTTCGAATTATGTGTAAAGCTGGCTGCAAGTCAGTAAATGCTCTCACTGTGACATATTGGATGAATAAAATCAGGGAATTCGCACGTCGTTCGCTACACTTCTTCTTCACCCCAACCTCCTCCCCCCTCTCCCCCACCCCTTCTTTGATGAGAACATCTGGGATTTAAGTAACAAGTAGTGTATTGAGCATGACACAAAATGGAAACTAATTCTATACTATAGTAACCAGTGTTCGGATCATGACAAGAAAAGGCTTTTGGAAACCCATCGCCCTTAAGGGCAGTCTCCACGGAGCAGCGTATCAGTCTTGGCATATAATGAGATGGAGAGTACTAATCACTTGATATTTCACTATTCCTTATGCTGTTGTGGGCAGTGCGGTGATTTACGAAAAGCTATACTGCTAGCCAGAGCCGTGGTCGGGGGCTAGTCGCTGCTCGTGGAGCGTGACCTACACGTGAAAGGCGCGTAATCTTTGGGCAGTACGGACAAGGAGGCCCCCTCGGGAAGGCTGCAGCCCCAACAAATTGAAACCCGGCGCGGACGCGGCCGGCCGGCGGTGCTGTTCTCACGCACGTCATCCTCAACGCGGTCGTGACAGAAAGTCTGTTCCACTTACCTTCGGCCTAAATGTTCCACTTAAGCTCCTTGCAGGTCCGGCGATTCTCAGAATTCCTGACGCCTATCTCCGCCAGCGACGGCCTCTTTTATTTGTGTTCCAGCGTAATTGCTTTTTCCAGCTACGTACAGATGTATTTAATTCCCTATGTCAGTTCGAGCTGGAAACACTTATGTTATCGCAGACGAAGTGAGTCATCATCGCCAAAGAACAGCTGCTCGCTTCCAGTATCCAGAAACAGATGTTCTTAAACAAGGTATCAGCCTTCTTCCTCTCACCACTCTAGTAGTGACGCAGGCCATAATACGTTTATGGCAGGCGTGTACCAATCTTATGGACGATATAAAACATTATGTTCGCTAAAGCTATTAAGTGACCTATTTTCAGTATTAATGGTTACTGTCATAATTATTCCGATTATCAAAGCCGGCCGTGTGGCCGTGCGGTTATAGGCGCTTCAGTACGGAACTGCGCGACCGCTACGGTCGCAGGTTCGAATCCTGTCTCGGGCATAGATGTGTGAGATGTCCTTAGGTTGGTTAGGTTTAAGTAGTTCTAAGTTCTAGGGGACTGATGACCTCAGATGTTGACTCCCATAGTCCTCAGAGCCATCTGAACCATTTTGAACCATTTGAGCTGATTATCAACACTACCTCATTCTTAGGTAGTGAAAGTGAGAGCTATTTCGCAGTGGCCGAGACGTTCTAGGCGCTACAGTCTGGAACCGCGCGACCGCTACGGTCGCAGGTTCGATTACTGCCTCGGGCATGGATGTGTGTGATGTCCTTAGGTTAGTTAGGTTTAAGTAGTCTTAAGTTCTAGGGGACTGATGACCTCAGAAGTTAAGTCCCATAGTGCTAAGAGCCTTTTTTGAGAGCTATTTGTAGCAACACTAAGTTGTTTTCGGGATATTACGTACTGAAGGTAGTCCGTAACGCACAGGACAGTCTTCTGTTGAAATGCCAATGTGAAGTGAGGCAACATGTGCAGTATACTGTTGATGGAATTTACTGCCAAACAAAGATGTAAAATTTTATGACTATCATGATCGATTTTGTTTGCAAAGTATTTTCACCACATCCTTTATCAAGTAATAAATTGAATCATATTATAGATTACAATACTACAGAATGTAAAAGTCACCATTCACGTAAGATTATGTACCACCATAGAATTTCCGTATGGATTCCAAATTCTGGATGTATTGACTTGAGGTACAACTGCTAAACCAAAATGAAATGAGTATTGAAATATACTGATGTTCACATGAATATTTAAAATCGTAAACACCCTTTATATTAAATGCAACTGGTAGTCGTCTTAGGACACAAAGACAGGGTAATATAGTCGGTATTTATCTCTGTTTTTAAAAAAATTACCAACTAAATTAATCTATAATATACAATTTGAACCAAGGGATATAAAATGTCAGTTTTCGTGTACGTAGAATATTAGTACGCCACCGGCGTTGCCACAGTGGTCAAACGCTGCGCGTCGGATCACCGAAGTTTAGCTCTGTCGGGCTTGGCTAACACTTGAGTGGGTGACTGGGACTGTCGAGCACTATTGGCAAGCGGGCTACACTCATCCCTTGTGAGCCCAAGTGAGGCTCTACTTGATGAAGGAATAGTGGCTCCTGACAGCAAACCTGACAATAGCTGGGACAGCGGAGTGTTGACCACATGTCCTTCCATATCCTATCGTCTGAGGTTGACACGGAGGTCGGTCGGTACCACTGGGCCTTCCGGGACCTGTTCGGATTTTAGTTTGCTAGAATATTAGAAGAGGTTAAAGTAGACACCCAGAAAAATTTCAAGACCAGCTGGCTTGCATATCACAACAACTACTGATGTAAACATAAAATGTACCACCAAGCAGCAGAAAATTAGAGCAGAAGAAAGGTACGGCTTCTCCCAGCGTACAGATGACTCCAGTACACACCTTAAAAGGCTCTAAACTGCACAAACAGACTACTGTAACGATACGACTCTTACACCTGTGGCAGGTTAAACCATGCAGACACCTCATTAGGCGCACTGTCGTCAGGACTATGCCCTGAAACAAATCGTAACCGTTACTATCTCGGCCTAATAGAGTTGTCGCTCTTGAGTGCGAATCTGCATCGCATAATGTCTATGAAGTAGTACCGGTACATGCTACTGAATAACTCATCAATGTGTAGATCATTAATATTACTATAGGATATTGGATTGTGTTTGACTGCTGTTACTTCATTCATTCTTTAAAAATTTCTAACGCTTGTCCAGAGATAAATTTAAAAAAATTAAATTCAGTATTGGCGAAACCACATAGTATGTAAAATAATACTTTGCGAAAATATTAGAAATCGAGATCATTATGACGGCTAGATTTTACGATATAGCAAACTGAATTAAGGCTGCCAATAGATCATATAGAGCACTATACTCCACGCTCAAAAGTGAGAACCTAAGTAGGAAATTAAGGCTGACACTTTTCAAAATAATAATCAACCAGTTCTCATGTATGGTAGTGAGGTATGAATACTGACGGAGGCTTTGGAGAAGAAGCTAAATATCTAGGAAAGTAAAGTGCTGAGGAAGATTTTTGGTCCTGTAAAAGGAGAGGTATGGAGAATTAGGAGTGATGAAGAAATAAGGTTTCTGTACAAAGAACCTGATTTGGTAACCTCAGTCAAAATGGGAAAGCTAAGATGGAGAGGACGCGTCCAGCGGATGACAGAAGAAAGGCTCCCGAAGGACCCGATGATGAGACATCCTGGTGGTAGAAGGAGAGGACGACCACGTGTGATATGGCTGGAAGATGTGGAAGCAGACCTGAGAGCAGTGGGAGTTTGGAGGTGGCGCAGGCGTACTGAAGGCCGAGACGACTGGAAGTCTGTGACTGAGGAGGCCAAGGTCCTCAGAGGACCGTAGTGCCGTGGAGTATGTGAGTGGATTTGACGATTCTGTTTGATTCCTTGGTAACGAAAATTATAATGAATGTTTGTCCCATAACTCACATATATGAATCAACTAGCTTTTTACTTCCGGCTTCGTCCATGTAGGTGTTTGTCACGTATATTGCACAAATACATGTCTGAATCTCTGTTGTTTTATAACATACGATTCCAGAGAGGATATTAAATTTGTCTGTGGTACTAGCGCTGTAGCGCGTCCAAATCTTCTTCTGCTCTCTGTCCATGTCCTCCTCCTCTCTCTTTGTCCATCTCCTCCTCTTTCACCCTCTATCTGTCCATCGTCGCCGGCCGGAGTGGCCGAGCGGTTCTAGGCTCTACAGTCCGGAACCGCGCGACCGCTATGGTCGCAGGTTCCAATCCTGCCTCGGGCATGGATGTATGTGATGTCCTTAGGTTAGTTAGGTTTAAGTAGTTCTAAGTTATAGGGGACTGATGACCAAAGAAGTTAAGTCCCATAGTGCTCAGAGCCATTTGAACCATTTTGAATAAGTTGAAGCGATAATCCTTGGATCTAACGCCAGTAGACGTGAACTTTTGAACAATAAAGAAACAAGCAAGTTCTGGAAAACCTGGTACATGTGTAATACAGCTATGCTGAAATGAAACTTCCTGGCAGATTAAAACTGTGTGCCGGGCCGAGACTCGAACTCGGGACCTTTGCTTTTCGCGGGCAAGTGCTCTACCAACTGAGCTACCCAAGCACGACTCACAGCTCGTCGTCACAGTTTCACTTCTGCTAGTACCTCGTCCCCTACCTTCCAAACTTGACAGAAGCTCTCCTGCGAATCTTGCAGAACTAGCACTCCTGAAAGAAAGGATATTGCGGAAACATGGCTTAGCCACAGCCTGGGGGATGTTCCCAGAATGAGAAGTTTCATATCAGCGCACACTCCGCTGCAGAATGAAATCTCATTCAGCTATGCTGAAGCTTGCAAGAAACAGTGCTGATGACAAAAACCTAATCGAACAGAGCTAAGCAAGAGGTACAGCATCGACTAGGACTAGTATCAATACTTACGTGAAAATGCCTTAAAACTGGACACAGTCACTGAACAAGTTCAGGCAACTGTACCACTCTAATCTGTTCTCCCCTTACATCCCCGTACTCGCAGGTATAAATGATGGATTTGCACCTAGGGCAAACAATATTTAATTCGATCCAACGCTAACAAGAACAAATCGACGGGTAGAAGCAATATAACGCTAAACAATAAGTAAACAATCCTTTTCAAGTCTGTTGGTGCCAGTAACAAACACCAAGTAAGGAACTGGCTGCAGAGCAATAGGGAGTGAAGTTGCGGCGAATAGCACGAAACTAGACTGGACTGTATGTTGAAGTCATCTCCGTGGAGCAAGCACCCATCACCAGTTAATGTTCTGAAAATCTTTCTTTTGCCACCCTTCATGACCTGACGATTTCTTCGCCCAGTGCACAGCCATTCACTTCGCCACCTGTCCGCACTCTCGCGTAGCCACAACGCCGGCGTCGGGCACTGCTCTGGAGGCGCCCACTCAGTCTCTCTGCTCAGAATGGACACCTCGCTCCAGTTGCCAGCTGAAACCTTCATTCTTCGTCACCTGGCAGGGATTCCTTTCCGCGATCCCTGTAGGCCCGTAAAAGCCTCGAAAGTCGCCGCGTAATCCTCTTGGCAGCAGTGGGCGAAACTGTTGCGCAAATTTAGTTCCATGAAAAGATTTGCCTATTAGGCTGATTATTAACTGTAGGAGTGACACCTCTGGTGAAGTGGCAAAGCTATGATTCGATTTTTTTTAAATAGTACTTTGTTTTTAATCATCGATAGTCTACTCCAAGAGAAATAGTTACAAATTAGGTGAAAAAATTAAAAATGTGCCAGTGTCAAGTTACATGAAATTAGTTTCATTAGATATAACTAATTTGTATACTAACATTCTGATTAATTACACCAATGAAACCATTAAGCAAAACCCTGTGACACAAAACAAACTATTCAATCATGAAATCAGTGAGTGCATAGAGTTGCTTACATTAATCACCCGATTTGGCAGCCAGATGAAACCTTCATTCTTCGTCACCTGGCAGGGACTCCTTTCCGCGATCCCTGTAGGCCAGTAAAAGCCTCGAAAGTCGCCGCGTAATCCTCTTGGCAGCAGTGGGCGAAACTGTTGCGCAAATTTAGTTCCATGAAAAGATTTGCCTATTAGGCTGATTATTAACTGTAGGAGTGACACTTCTGGTGAAGTGGCAAAACTATGCTTCGATTTTTGTTTAGCTCGATCACCAAATCTGTCTCCAATCGAGCAGGTATGGGACATCATCTGAGGACAACTCCAGCATCATCCACAAACAGCATTAACCATCAACATGGCTCTGAGCACTATGGGACTTAACATCTATGGTCATCAGTCCCCAAGAACTTAGAACTACTTAAACCTAAATAACCTAAGGACATCACACAACTCCCAGTCATCACGAGGCAGAGAAAATCCCTGACCCCGCCGGGAATCGAACCCGGGAACCCGGGCGTGAGAAGCGAGAACGCTACCGCACGACCATGAGCTGCGGACCATTAACCATCCCTGAAACTAAGAAACAAATACAATGAATTTTGTTTCTTGATGAACGGGGAACTCACAAAGTTTATTTTTCATACCTTTTCATAGGTGTTAAATATGTTGCCTTGACATGCAAGGCATCTGTCAATGCGCTATTCAAATTGTTCCCACACTGCAGCGAGCATGTCTTGAGTTGCAGCATCCACAGCCCACAGCTGATGTTATGCGATACCTCAGTTCATTCATTGTTGTTGTCAACGCAGGCACATAAGCAGAATGTTGTATAAATCCCAACAATAAATAATCACATACAGTCAGGCCCGGTGACCTTGGAGGCCAGTAATGTAATGGTCCAGGGCTACTGATCCATCGTTCAGTAATCCTTTGATTTAAAAATTCTCGCACTTTCCGATGCCAGTGTGGCGGCTCCCCATCCTGTTGGTAAATGAAGTCGTTCGAATTAGTCTCCAACTGTGGGACCATACACTGCACAAAACCGATTAAATTTTAGAGAGTTCCTCTCATGTTGTACAACTTAAGTGGTTATTTCGTATTCCATATTCTCAGATTATGACGGTTCACCTTTCCATTTAAATGGAGAGTTGCATCGTCACTAAACACTAAGCGTGGAAGAAAACTGTCATCCTCCATCTTGCCATGAACGAAATTACAGAACTCCACTAGATGTTGTTTGCCACCTTCGCGAGAGGAGCTTGCAGTAGCTGAATTTTGTATGGTTTCATGTGCAAACGTCGACACAACACACGCCAGAAGGACATCGGGGGCATGTTGAGCTGTCGAGCTGCACGGCGAATGGATTTCTACGGACTCCTTGTGAAACAATGGCGATCGACGTCTGTGTCAGACACTGGGGGACGGCGCGGCGTAGAACACAAAACGCTTTCTGTTGTCCCGACACCATTTTTACTAGAAATGAAGAAGGCCTACATTGTTGCTACCTAGCGGGAACCAAGTAGAACTCGAGAGTTTTCTCTTTCCAACAGTACGTGTTTCAGGCATATATATATATATATATATATATATATATATATATATATATATATATATATATATATATATATATATATACTCCTGGAAATGGAAAAAAGAACACATTGACACCGGTGTGTCAGACCCACCATACTTGCTCCGGACACTGCGAGAGGGCTGTACAAGCAATGATCACACGCACGGCACAGCGGACACACCAGGACCCGCGGTGTTGGCCGTCGAATGGCGCTAGCTGCGCAGCATTTGTGCACCGCCGCCGTCAGTGTCAGCCAGTTTGCCGTGGCATACGGAGCTCCATCGCAGTCTTTAACACTGGTAGCATGCCGCGACAGCGTGGACGTGAACCGTATGTGCAGTTGACGGACTTTGAGCGAGGGCGTATAGTGGGCATGCGGGAGGCCGGGTGGACGTACCGCCGAACTGCTCAACACGTGGGGCGTGAGGTCTCCACAGTACATCGATGTTGTCGCCAGTGGTCGGCGGAAGGTGCACGTGCCCGTCGACCTGGGACCGGACCGCAGCGACGCACGGATGCACGCCAAGACCGTAGGATCCTAGGCAGTGCCGTAGGGGACCGCACCGCCACTTCCCAGCAAATTAGGGACACTGTTGCTCCTGGGGTATCGGCGAGGACCATTCGCAACCGTCTCCATGAAGCTGGGCTACGGTCCCGCACACCGTTAGGCCGTCTTCCGCTCACGCCCCAACATCGTGCAGCCCGCCTCCAGTGGTGTCGCGACAGGCGTGAATGGAGGGACGAATGGAGACGTGTCGTCTTCAGCGATGAGAGTCGCTTCTGCCTTGGTGCCACTGATGGTCGTATGCGTGTTTGGCGCCGTGCAGGTGAGCGCCACAATCAGGACTGCATACGACCGAGGCACACAGGGCCAACACCCGGCATCATGGTGTGGGGAGCGATCTCCTACACTGGCCGTACACCACTGGTGATCGTCGAGGGGACACTGAATAGTGCACGGTACATCCAAACCGTCATCGAACCCATCGTTCTACCATTCCTAGACCGGCAAGGGAACTTGCTGTTCCAACAGGACAATGCACGTCCGCATGTATCCCGTGCCACCCAACGTGCTCTAGAAGGTGTAAGTCAACTACCCTGGCCAGCAAGATCTCCGGATCTGTCCCCCATTGAGCATGTTTGGGACTGGATGAAGCGTCGTCTCACGCGGTCTGCACGTCCAGCACGAACGCTGGTCCAACTGAGGCGCCAGGTGGAAATGGCATGGCAAGCCGTTCCACAGGACTACATCCAGCATCTCTACGATCGTCTCCATGGGAGAATAGCAGCCTGCATTGCTGCGAAAGGTGGATATACACTGTACTAGTGCCGACATTGTGCATGCTCTGTTGCCTGTGTCTATGTGCATGTGGTTCTGTCAGTGTGATCATGTGATGTATCTGACCCCAGGAATGTGTCAATAAAGTTTCCCCTTCCTGGGACAATGAATTCACGGTGTTCTTATTTCAATTTCCAGGAGTGTATATATTGTATTAGTTATGAGTTTTTTAATCGGATGATTCTTTCTGATACACCCTCAATAATTATTTTAAATTCAGTGACTATATATTTTTACGGAAAGATGGTTTAATAATGGGTGGCTGCCTTCAGGCCTTTTCACTGATATATTCGTTAGTCATTTGGAGGATATTTTCGGCACAATCCAGACGTGACAAGTAGAGTACAATGCTACTTCAGATGCTTTGATGATACTTTCGTGTTAACTGCAGCTAACGAAAAAGATGTTAAAACAATTGTCACCAAGTTCAATGGCCTACATAGTAAAACCGAATTCACATGTGACATGGAGTCAAGTATACCAATTAACGTACTAAATTTCAATGTTACTATTTAAAACGAGAAGCATGCATTTGTGATTTACAGGAAAAGAACCTTTACCAACAAAATTACACTTGAAACCGCCCCAGTCAGTACAAGTAAAAGTACTTTGATTTCGCCATCGTTAAAAATTCCACAGCACGGTGCATGAAGCTGAGCTGAATGCAGTACAATATATTGCTAAGGTGAGGAATTACCAGCATAATTACGTCGACAACATGTTTAACAACAAAGTGAACAAAAGGCGGACAGACACAAGTGGCAGTAGCAATAATTAGTATATTTATTTAACATACTACGGTAAAGTTAGGAACAGGGTGTCGTAGTTTTTAGAAAAAAAAATATATGGGGAGTTTTGTACTACGAGAAACAGTTGCAATTTAAAAAAAAATGATTATAAAGAAAAAAACTTTTCCATAGGTGCCACTGTGACGCTTTCTATGTGGGAAAAACTGATAGGCGACTTGGTGCAAAATGGTTCATATGTCTCTGAGCACTATGGGACTTAACAGCGGTGGTCATCAGTCCCCTAGAACTTAGAACTACTTAAACCTAACGTAACCTAAGGACATCACACACATCCATGCCCGAGGCAGGATTAGAACCTGCGACCATAGCGGTCGCTCGGTTCCAGACTGAAGCGCCTAGAACCTTTTTTTTTTTTTTTTAAATCTCATTTTGTTCGTCTTCGTTCGTTTCATCTACTCGGTGCGGACATCGCAAGACGCCCGTTTCAGTTCGTTGTTTGATCCATTAACTCAGTTTTTTTATTACAGAGGGCAGCTAACCCTCTGACCGAACACGCTGAGTCACCGTGCCGGCAGAACCACTCGGTCACTTCGGCCGGCTGATAGGCGACTGGAAACAAGGTTTAGCGAACATGTCGCATTCGATCGTAAAAATGCGGCAGAAAGCTCTATCTTCGCTGCCTACCTTCTTGAAAGTGGGCATAGCGCACCAGTTTTGTATTCCGTCCGCGTCAGAAGGGAAGACGTATCTACCTGTTGGTGAAGTTTGAAATCTTTTGCCCTCAGGCGTCTTCTCATAGGACACTGCTTAGTGGGCAGATGGCTACCAGAAACTTTTAATTTTGGTAACTGTTTCATAATCATTGGTGTTCGGCTACTATCGGCCGATCGCAAGAGAGTCACAAATCTGACAATAACGACATAATGATTGCACTCCTTTTAGATCTCGTATGAAAACAGAGGTTCTGGAAACAAATGTAATGTATTTCTCACATTATTACATGATGTAGTTCAAAGTTTATCGGCTTTAATACCAAACTGTATAAATTAAGAACCAGAGAGATCTCTGGTCCTTTTGACATACCGCTGCTGGCACAATAACCTATTGCACCACTCTTGTCTGTTCCAGTTCCTTCACTGCTGTGTCCTACTGTGAAGCGTACGACAACAACCGACGCCACTGGTTAGTTTACATAATTACTAACATGTATAACTGAAAACATTGTAACTTTTTTACTTACTACCACCCCATTTTTTGTGGTTACTTGTAAGTTTTTAAAAAGTACCAAATAATAAATAAAATAAGAACATACGAATTGTGAAATAAAGTTAATGATGTTGTCAACGCATCAGACATGTACAGAGCACAATGTAAATTAGTATGACGTACGCCAATGACACCAGCTGTGTTGTAGCTGTAAACAGCGGCAGCAGTGCGAACTCAACCTTCGACGTGAAGAGTCTAGTTGGGATCACGTACACGAAAACAAAGGAAAAAAAGTCTAGTAAGCACGGGCTCTAAAATCCGTAACTTAAGAGCTGTGATCACTTGCTCATCTTCGATATTGTGAAACACTTTTCTCCTACTGCAAGCTCTTTGATTTGCACATTTTGGGAGAAGATAGTATGAACCAAAACAAGAAAAATGTCCAATAATCATCGCCTCTAAAACGTGAACCTTAGAGCTATGAACACTTGATCATTCTCGCTACTGTGAAACACATTTTTTCTGTTGAGGAAATGGTTATAGCTATTAAGTTATGCATTTTAAAGAGCATGCTTTCTGGACATTTCTTTCTGATTTGACTGATGCTAAGGCTTCCCAAAATACGGAAGACAAAAACGTCGCTGTAGAATAGATGTGTCTCAAAGTATCGAATATGAAAAAGTGCTCTAGGTCTCAAGGAAGGTATTTTAGAACTCATTTTTATTACACATCTCTTTTTGGTAAGCAAACTGTCCCCAAGCTTAATAAAAGTATTTTTGAAACACTCTGTATAAATGAGAGGTCTTTTAAAAAATTACAGGGCGATTGTGAAACTGTCTCGAAAGCTCATAAGGATGTATTAGGGTCGGTTGTGCTGAGAAATAATTGTTAACAAAAAATTGGATACGTTGCTGCGTTTCTGAGTTAATTAGCAACGAAGTTAGCCAACCAAACAGTTTCGTTGCGAAAAAATCAAGCGCCCCCCCCCCCCCCCCAAGACAGCGTTGCCAAACACGTTCTTCGCTTGTTCTTCTAAAATCGAACAAGAAAGCGATCCAAAAATTAGACATGGGCTGTAGTAAGGATCGATACGGAGCCAAGGGCTGAGCAGTCTCTTGCGCTAGCATCTACGCTATGAGAACAACTAACACTAAACGTATCTGACTCGTCGCTTGAATTTGAGCGCGCAACGGGCTGATCGCCTAACATCAATGATAATTAACTCGGACTCGCCACAGCTTAATGCAGTTAACAGTTGTTTTTCAGTACAAACTCCCTGAGCCGTGCTGGTCCCGGCTTATGCATTGGTTTAAACCTTGACTGTTACTCTGCGTTTGATTTCCCGCGGTTATTGCGTTTTTGTCGTGGTTCTTCCTCTTTCTACGGGTGGCAGCAGCGGTGTATATCGATATTCGCACCTTGTACTATCTTTGGTCTGATGTTTATAGTTTCCGGCTAGCGGGTGTACGGCAGTCGGTCGGTTGGTGTGGATCAGCCGCTAAATCTCCGCGTGCCGCAGTGGGCCGGGCCCGCTAGCGGTCTCGGAGTATCGGAGTGTGTGGGAGTGTTCCGATTGCTACGAGGTTCGTGGCTCACCGACCCAGGACATCAAAGTTGAGTGGTGATTTAATTACCGAAGCCAGTCTCTTCACAATATGCAGCTGGTTTTCATGGTTGGCTGTTGGGGGTATTCCCGTCAGCAACACCGAGTGTTCGAGTTGACGAATGTTTGGCCACCATCCGGTGGAGTTTATTGTAATTTGGTTATATGAAGTCCAAGTGCACCAGCGGAGTTTTCTGCCTTGTGGCCTTTAGCGTTCCGGTTACCTGTCCTGGCCGCTGATGTAAAATTCAGGAAGTGTTCTTTCCTCACCATGTTGTCGCTGTCCAACGCGTGTGTGTAGTTTTGGCAGGTTATGCATACTTGGTTGTGGGTGGCTTTGCCTTTTAAGTTTTAGCTTTGGAGTTCCTTGTGCACAGGTCAGGTGGAAAACAAGTCGTCTTGTAGGTGGGACCGTTGACTGTCTCTTGGTTGGGTTGCCGGCGGATCGGATACAGTTGGGCCGACTACCTGTCTCCCCTAAGCGAACGTTAATATTTCAAGTGCAGACCGACCCCCGGAAACTTCTGAGCGATAGCCTATGGTTTGAATTTGGATGCTTTTTCTTGGGTTTTACATAATGAGCCTTCAGCCGCTTTAAAATTGAAATTTCCTTACTTGACAAGTCTTGCAATGTTTCAGCCTTCAGCCTATTTAAAATATTTTTTTGGATAAAGCTTTCGGCCTTCTGCCTTTTGGAAATTTATTATAGTTCTGTTTTTCAATCATGGGCCTTCAGCCGTCTTAAAATTAAAATTCCTTTCTTGCTAAGACTTAGATTGTTTGGGCCTTCAGCTTCATTTAAAATATTTTTTTTTTTCTGGATACATCTTTGGGCCTTCTGCCTTTTGGAAATTTATTGTAGTTGTGTTTTACAATCATGGGCCTTCAGCCGTTTTAAAATTTAAATTCCTTACTTGTCAAGTCTTCGATTGTTTGGGCCTTCAGCCTCATCTGTAATATTATTTAAGGATAAAGCCTAGCGATTTCTGCCTTTTGAAAATTTATTGTACTTGTATTTTAAATCATGGGCCTTCAGCCATTTTAAAAATTAAAGAGGTTGTGCCCTTAAGCCATAAGACTGTGTGACATATTCAGTGGATAGTTAAGCTCGGAAATTTGCGCTGTAATGTTTGGGAAACTAAATAAAGTTATATGTGTTCTAGTGTAACTGACAGCCGCTTATTTCTGGCCCCTTTCCACAATTCCAACTACCTGTTCAGTCCTGCGGATTTAACCATGCGTTTCACTACCCAGCAACTTCCTTACAAGCTTTTCAGACTGTTTGTGAGCACCTTGTATTTCAGTCATTGCACTCACCCAAGACTGACAGACATTCTGTATTCCGAAGATTCTAATTTTTTCAATTGAAAATTAAAAAAGAAATAGCTATTTACTCTTCCTAAAGTATTTGAGAAAAAATCTGAGAGTGTTCTCCCAGTTGAAAATAGATTTTTCAAAACTGCCGTTTATTTGTCGCAGTCTTTTAGTGACAAGAAGGTGAGTCCAAGACTTCTCACTTCTCTAGCGTCGAATAATCATCCTGTAGACAAGGAGGGCAACAAACCGGGGCGTAGCATATCGCCGACGCACTGCTGTGCTGTAAGGGTGACTACCAATGTGCTCCTGCTATCAAAAGAAATGTCACCTCAGACCATCACCCCTGGTTGTAGGGCAGTCTTCTTGGTATCCCACCGGTGTCCGGACCGCTGCCCGACACTTCTTCGGCCTGGAACCTCATTTACTGGAGTAGAATTGTCTACAGTGGTGAGTCCCCCCTCGAAATCTGAGCTGTAGATATAACGATTCCCGTCTCATTCGGATAAATCCTCCCCGGTGCGTCGTTTTTGAGTGTATGTAGGCCAGACAGCATTACAGTATTTCCGTGCGGCTGCATAACACTATCCGAACCCTTGCGGGAACACGGTTTGGCTGAAAGTAAGTGGATTAATATCCATTAATCCAATACTCTGTAGCGTGCGGCATTTGGAGATATGGGTCTCACGGGTGACGTGCTCGGATATCCGAGGTCGTGAAGGCGACCGCTGGCGTATAGCATGAAATCATTGTTCGACTCTTGGTCCAGCACAAGTTTTCGTCTGTCGCCGCTGAGTTCGCTCAGTGCCACACTGTAGATAAATGAAATTTCTTTCGTCACTGTAGGTGTCTGTAATGTTGGCGCCTTCGCAAGAAGGCGCTGAGATCTTGCATCGCCTTCAGTTACTGTTGTGGTCTTCAGTCGGAAGACCAGTTTGACGCAGCTCTCCCAGTAACTACCCCAACCTAGAGCCTTCTGAATCTGCCTGCTGTATTCATCTCTTGGACTTCCTCTACGATTTTTCCCTACCAGGCTTCACTCCAATATTAAACTGATGATACCTTGATATCTCAGAATGTGTCCTATCAACCGATCCCTTCTTTTGGTGAAGTTGTATCACTAATTTCTTGTCTCCCCAATGCTATTCAGTACTTCCTCATTAGTTACCTGATCGGCCCATCTAATCTTTAGCATTCTTCTGTAGCACCACATTTCGAAATCTTCTATCCTTTTTTTATTTAAAATGTTTATCGTCCATGTTTCACTTCCAGTCACGGCTGCACTCCAGACAAATACCTTCCGAAAAGACTTACTAACATTTGAATCTATATTCGAATTAACAAATTTCTCTTTTTCAGGAACCCTTTTCTTGTCATTGCCAGTCTACGTTTTATAACCTCTCTACTTCGACCATCATCAGTTATTTTACTGCCTAAATAGAAACTCATCTATTAATTTAGGTGTATCGTTTCTTAATCTGAGCCGGCCGAAGTGGCCGTGCGGTTAAAGGCACTGCAGTCTGGAACGCAAGACCGCTACGGTTGCAGGTTCGAATCCTGCCTCGGGCATGGATGTTTGTGATGTCCTTAGGTTAGTTAGGTTTAACTAGTTCTAAGTTCTAGGGGACTAAAGACCTCAGCAGTTGAGTCCCATAGTGCTCAGAGCTATTTGAGCCATTTTTTTCTTAATCTGATTCTCTTAGCATCACCCGATTATTTCGACTACATCCGTTACCCTTGTTTTGCTTTTGTCGATGTTCATCTTATATCCTTTCAAGGCACTGTCCATTCCGTCCAACTGCTCTTCCAAATCCTTTGCAATCTCTAACAGAATTACAATTTCATTGGCAAACCTTAAAGTTTTTATTTCTTCTCCCTGAACTGTAATTCCTACTCCAAATTTTTTCGGGTTGCTTTGGTTTACTGCTTGTTCAATGAATATATCGAATATCAGGGATAGGCTACAACCATGTCTCACTTCCTTTTCAACCACTGTTTCCCATCCATGCACCTCGACTCTTATAACTGCCGTCTGATTTATGTACAGTTTGTAAATAGCCTTTCGCTCCTTGTATTTTACCCCTTCTGGGTATGCCCCCTGAACCCACAGATTCGTGACAGTCGTGGCATCCCGACCAAGGTGGGCAACAGTATCGTGGAACAATAAACCGTACTCCCTATAGGTCACGATCCTGCGGCTGTCGCGCCGGTAGAGGACTCTTCTTCATATAAGAGGCATAAAACGATCTTCTTATAAACAAACAACTGTCAAAGGACATTTCTGAATACGAAAGCCACTGCATAACATTCCCTTGTATTTAGGATGTATCTTGCGTCACTCTTGCCAAATTTGTGCGGCTGCACCTAAATGTTAATAATCTGAATATCCAACCATGTAATTCACTTCGCGCTGAACTGTACCTCTCTTTCATTAACAAAATAGAACTCAAAAATGTGACACATTCTTGAGACTAAGCTATATATATCAATTTAGGAATAAATTTCAAACGAATTAAATGCAGCCCAAGAACAACCATGAGCACAAGAGAAAGAACAAATTACATTGAAATTCGGAAGTGCATAGTAACATAACCCACAGGCTACAAGTTTATATTCACAACTCTCTATCGCAATCTTTTACATCATTAAATAGCTAGCAAAAAACAGTGTTAACTGTAGAGGCTGTTACAGACGGGCGCAGTACCCTGCCAGGCCCAAACACTATGCTGTTCAAATGTTCAAATGTGTGTGAAATTTTATGGGACTTAACTGCTAAGGTCATCAGTCCCTAAGCTTACACACTACTTAACCTAAATTAGCCTAAGGACAAACACACACACCCATGCCCGAGGGAGGACACGAACCTCCGCTGGGACCAGCCGCACAGTCCATGACTCTAGGGCCCCAAGACCGCTCGGCTAATCCCGCGCGGCTCCCACGCTATGCTAACAGCGGCCGCCAGTCGTATCGTGGACACTAATTACAGGTTGAACCAGGATACTTCTAAGGCAACAAACGAGCATACATGTGACAACACACATAATGATTTCACAAGCCATCATCTTACCCCGAGCTCAGTATGGTACAACAAAATGACAATAATTATACTTCATAAAATATTCTCTTAAATAAGAAAGCTTTAAATAAAATATACGTGGCGTCAGGCAATGGCGTCGTAAAATTACTGAGCGGTTCTTTGCTTGAAAATCAATATGCTCTACCAGTACCAGTCCAATAACAAACAGTTAGTGAACTGTTGCCATGATAACCTCATGGACCAATGATCCTTAATTTAAGCTTACTAAAAAAGAGTGTGTTTCATTAAACTCGACCCGCTTTAAGACAGCTCGACAATATGGAAATCACACAAAAATTTTAAAAGGAACTTTAATAAAAATGGTTCAAATGGCTTTGAGCACTATGGGACTCAACTTCTGAGGTCATTAGTCCCCTAGAACTTAGAACTAGTTAAACCTAACTAACCTAAAGACATCACACACATCCATGCCCGAGGCAGGATTCGAACCTGCGACCGTAGCGGTCTCGCGGTTCCGCCTAGAACCTAGAACCGCTTGGCCACACCGGCCGGCGAACTTTAATACAAATACGAAAATAAAACACATATTTTTTGAAAAACAACCAGCACACTGACATACCAAATTAGCATAAGACTAATAATGCTCACTGCTGTTACGAGCAGTCGCGCGGAATTAGCCGAGCGGTCTTGGGCGCTGCAGTCGTGGACTGTGCGGCTGGTCCCGGCGGAGGTTCGAGTCCTCCCTCGGGCATGGGTGTGTGTGTTTGTCCTTAGGATAATTTAGGTTAAGTAGTGTGTAAGCTTAGTGACTGATGACCTTAGCAGCTAAGTCCCGTAAGATTTCACACACATTTTTTTTTTTTTTTTTGCTACGAGCAGGACAAACCACACTAAACAATTAAAGATCATCCAATAAACGAAGTTTTATAGACTTGGAGATGCTCACCCATTTCATGCTGAAGCAGACCTAGCTCAATCCTGTTCAACAACATTAGAATAATATATGAAGATGGTATCTGTTCTTTCGGACATGTGCGGAAGAGCAGATACCATCTTCATATACACTCCTGGAAATGGAAAAAAGAACACATTGACACCGGTGTGTCAGACCCACCATACTTGCTCCGGACACTGCGAGAGGGCTGTACAAGCAATGATCACACGCACGGCACAGCGGACACACCAGGAACCGCGGTGTTGGCCGTCGAATGGCGCTAGCTGCGCAGCATTTGTGCACCGCCGCCGTCAGTGTCAGCCAGTTTGCCGTGGCATACGGAGCTCCATCGCAGTCTTTAACACTGGTAGCATGCCGCGACAGCGTGGACGTGAACCGTATGTGCAGTTGACGGACTTTGAGCGAGGGCGTATAGTGGGCATGCGGGAGGCCGGGTGGACGTACCGCCGAATTGCTCAACACGTGGGGCGTGAGGTCTCCACAGTACATCGATGTTGTCGCCAGTGGTCGGCGGAAGGTGCACGTGCCCGTCTTCCTGGGACCGGACCGCAGCGACGCACGGATGCACGCCAAGACCGTAGGATCCTACGCAGTGCCGTAGGGGACCGCACCGCCACTTCCCAGCAAATTAGGGACACTGTTGCTCCTGGGGTATCGGCGAGGACCATTCGCAACCGTCTCCATGAAGCTGGGCTACGGTACCGCACACCGTTAGGCCGTCTTCCGCTCACGCCCCAACATCGTGCAGCCCGCCTCCAGTGGTGTCGCGACAGGCGTGAATGGAGGGACGAATGGAGACGTGTCGTCTTCAGCGATGAGAGTCGCTTCTGCCTTGGTGCCAATGATGGTCGTATGCGTGTTTGGCGCCGTGCAGGTGAGCGCCACAATCAGGACTGCATACGACCGAGGCACACAGGGCCAACACCCGGCATCATGGTGTGGGGAGCGATCTCCTACACTGGCCGTACACCACTGGTGATCGTCGAGGGGACACTGAATAGTGCACGGTACATCCAAACCGTCATCGAACCCATCGTTCTACCATTCCTAGACCGGCAAGGGAACTTGCTGTTCCAACAGGACAATGCACGTCCGCATGTATCCCGTGCCACCCAACGTGCTCTAGAAGGTGTAAGTCAACTACCCTGGCCAGCAAGATCTCCGGATCTGTCCCCCATTGAGCATGTTTGGGACTGGATGAAGCGTCGTCTCACGCGGTCTGCACGTCCAGCACGAACGCTGGTCCAACTGAGGCGCCAGGTGGAAATGGCATGGCAAGCCGTTCCACAGGACTACATCCAGCATCTCTACGATCGTCTCCATGGGAGAATAGCAGCCTGCATTGCTGCGAAAGGTGGATATACACTGTACTAGTGCCGACATTGTGCATGCTCTGTTGCCTGTGTCTATGTGCCTGTGGTTCTGTCAGTGTGATCATGTGATGTATCTGACCCCAGGAATGTGTCAATAAAGTTTCCCCTTCCTGGGACAATGAATTCACGGTGTTCTTATTTCAATTTCCAGGAGTGTAGTTAAGGCTAACCGGCCGTTGACCTTCTTCTTCTGTGCTGGATGCACACCCATTGCCCGAACTCTTACGGGAATCGGTAAGATTGTCTGCCGCGAGTTATGAGTGTAATGGGCAGGGGCACTACGAATGTAGTGTGTTTTATTAAGTTGGTAATGTGGGTTTCACGGGGAGCGCACAAGGGATATGTCCCTGCATTCGCACTATCCTCTGTCCCCTCGGCGGTTCAGCTGGATATAGCGTCTGCCATGTAAGCAGGAGATACCGGGTTCGAGTCCCGATCGGGGCACACATTTTCAACTGTCCCGTTGATGTATATGAACGTCTATCGGCAGCGTAGGGTCTTGATTTAATTATCATTACATTAGAACAACGTTCTGTCGGTGCACAACGCTTTCCCAGTGCGACATCAATTAAAGGCGCTTAGCATTGACCGTATTCCACTTTTAGCGAGCCTCCAAAATCCCCCACCCGTTACGGCTGCAACGGCAAACTCGACTTGCTGCAGCGAGGGACTTCATTTACGCCGAGCATTGTATCTCTATGTAAGACCAGACACGACGGCTTAATAACTGGTCACAACATTGCTCGGCTTCCACTGGTGTCTAATAAGTTTAGAAGTATACTTCGGCATCACACCACATCGTGCCTGCCGTAAACAAAGCAGCTTCGACGGAGCACTGCAATCCTCTCGGTGGTAAACCACTCATTCAATTTGTCATCCACAGCGTTCTCCACATGTCCGAGATTTCCTCGTTCAAGTCTTTCCTGTGCGCTCGCCAACTCGCGGCGAGCGGTACATCGTCGGCCGATAGCAGGACTCTTCGTAATCGACTAAGGTTAGTCTCAATGCCAATTTGAAGTTTCTAACGTAACCTCCTCATGGTCTTACAATTTTAATGATCACCAGTGCACATTAAGGCTTCGGAAACTAGTAGGTGTTAAGACGAAGACAGGACGTCTATACAAATAAATATTCCATTTACACTTCGAGACAGAAATAGTCACCACGAACGAGAAGCGATCAGATTGAAAAGTGCTAACGTCAGACGTGAGCTCCGTTTAAAGTGACGAGCAGTTGATGTTGACGTGCAGAAGGAAGTTTTCATTGTTTGGACAGTGACTCAGCATGGCTGAGATGGTTCTCTAAATTTCTAAGAACTAACGCAACGAGGTGAACAGAATTCAAAGGAAAGAACAGAGCCTTTCAGCTGCCGGAGCGGTGCTTCCAAACACACACACACACACACACACACACACACACACACACACACGTGCCACTGTCGGCGGCGTTTCGTCCGCTTTTTACTGCCTCCCGGGTGAAAACTGGAATTGCGCAAGCGACGACGATTGGTCGCTCGCGCTGCGTGGTCCCAGGACCTCCTGCGAGCCTCATGAATATTTGTGGGACAGTAATACTGCGCTTTACAATGCGTAAATACCGATACGTCTAGCACTTAATGACTGAGAGAAGTGGGTTGGTGGATCGAAAGCCGCAGCACGGGGGGGAAGGAAGAGCAGATCCTGTTTGGTGACCCTTCGGGTCACCAGAAATTGAAAGTCCGAAGCGCGCTGTAAACGACAGCGGGCCCAGTTCTCGGATAAGTGAGTGCATGTGTGCGTCTGCTCGAGAACGCGATTGTCCGTCTCAGGGGCGGCCAAAGTGTAGACCCTACCGTCTGGTGGATTTTACGCTGTGCAGCATCAACATCGTGTGTCCTGAGGAACGTTATGAGGCCTGTGCGTATCAACAGTACCTCCCTTTATAGAGGTGCACTCTTGTCAACTGTTCCTCAGCTTTATTTCTATTAATTTAGCGGCGCCGAAAGAGAAACATTTACCAACAGTCCGCTACATTGGAAGTATTCTGAGCATCCGTAAGTTTTGTGGTTACTAATTCCCGATTAATATCAGGTCATATTTTCCTCTGTGTCCTACGACAAATGCTATGAAACAATAGTATTTACGTAAACATTTGTAGCTTATTAAAAAGGTTGCTTCGAACGAACTTAAGAGTGTTCTCAGTTTACACCATAGAGCTATGTTACTGTTTATCAATGGAGAATATAAGTCATCTGAATATCTGGATTAAAACTTTTGTTAGGTGAATGGCAAGCAGCAGTGTTTTTGCTATAAAGCTGCGTAACGAGTAGGAATGTATAATAAATAGGAAGTATATCCGGATGTAAATAAAAACTTACTTTGAAAACACCATTTTTACCGAGTAAATATTAAGCTGACAACAGCAGATCAGCAGACTGAAGAGGCAGCACCTTACTGAAAATAACTGCTTTCCTTCTACTTTCATTGATTAACTTTAGCTGGCGTAAGCTTGAACAACTCTAGGCACTGTAGTTATAGTTTATTTTCGATTCAAAATATAGACTGAACTTTCATGATTTCCGATGATTCTGCTTTCTTCTGGGACCTACGAAGCACGGTGAATTAATAAATGAATAAGAGTCCGTTAGAGCACTTCGTTCATGTTTTTCAATCTAGATATTATTTATTTTCAAATTTGCTCCCAGAACTTTATTGTCTGACGTTTGAATACTAAGAGCGATACTATTTTCTACAGTTACGACACGAGTAATAATCATAGTCAGAACAATAAAATCGTATAGAATTACATAATTAAATCACAGTTTACATATACAATGTGGTTTGACAGTGCAATAAAAATGTATGTCGTAATACGAGGGGCGTTCAATAAGTAATGCAACACAGTTTTTCTGAAATCAGGTTGGTTTTATTTAAGATCCCAATGCACCGTATTATTTCCCACTCTTATGGCTACAAAACCCTGCTTTTTTAACATAATCGCCATCGCCGTTCAATGCGACGGCCTTACGCCACCTCAATGGGAGGGTCTGATGGTTCAAATGGCTCTGAGCACTATGGGACTTAACATCTGAGGTCATCAGTCCCCTAGACTTAGAACTACTTAAACCTAACTAACCTAAGAACATCACACACATCCATGCCCGAGGCACGATTCGAACCTGCGACCGTAGCGATCGTGCGGTTTCAGACTGAAGCGCGTAGAACCGCTCGGCCCCAACGGCCGGCTGGGAGGGTCTCTATGCCCACAGGATCGCATTACTGGTCGTCTTCGGAGCCGACGTCTCGCTGCATCATAACCACCCCCCCCCCCCCCAATCATCCACGTATTGCTCCCGTGGAGTGCACTATTCATTGCGCAAACAAATGGAAATCAGAAGGTGCTAGATCCGGGCTGTAGGCGGATAGGGAAGAACAGTCCAAGGAAGTTTTGTGAACTCCTCTCGGATGCGCAGACTTGTGAGAGGCCTCGCGTTGTCATGATGGAGGAGCAGTTCATTTTCATTTTTATGGAGACCAACAAGCTGAAGTCCAACAGTCCAGGAGTCACAGCTGTGCGCGGTCGGCCGGCACGTGGGAGATAGGGTAGGTTTGCGCGATTTTGATATGGTGGTAAGGTACGCTTCGCCCGACGAATGAACGTGTTTTCGTTCACCGTCAGGTCTCCGTAGACATTATGCAAGCTGCTATGGATATTTGCAATGATTTGGTTTCTCGTCCAAAAGAAACTCAATGACTGCTCTCTGGTTGGAATATACCTCAGTTACAAACGCCATTTTTAAGGCTGTGTTTACCGTCGCCACCTATCGGATCTTCATGAAACTACAGGTACTGAAGCCACAACAAATGGCGCATTTTTCAAAAAATGGTTCTGAGCACTATGGGACTTAACAGCTGTGGTCATCAGTCCCCTAGAATTTAGAACTACTTAAACCTAACTAACCTAAGGACATCACACACATCCATGCCCGAGGCAGGATTCGAACCTGCGACCGTTGCAGTCACACGGTTCCGGACTGCGCGCCTGGAACCGCGAGACCACCGCGGCCGGCACGCATTTTTCAGCTGAGACTGTCCTGCACTATGACTTCCCTCGTAAAGTCATAGTTTATGCAAACTGTTGCTATCTTATGTTCAAGATATAAACTGTGTTGGAAAATTAGAAGAAATTAAACTAGAATATGGTAAGAGAAAACACAAAATAAAACACAGAAGGAGGTATGAAGTGCGTCGCCACTGCAGCAGCCGCTGGCTGTGGTCAAGGAATATACATCTAGCCAGCACCCAGCGGATAGGTAGGCCGTCGTGTTACTATCTTCACTTGTATGTGGTCCTGTTGGTTTCACTTGAGTCTAAAAGTCTATTGCCTTTGCTCCCCTTACAGGACGGTTGCTTCGAGTGGACTTTACGCATTATTATGGCATGGGAACTAACTTTTATTTAATGCTGTGCTACTCTTGAAAATGACACAGATACACGATAGTAATTGTTAATATGGTCATCAGAAATCTGTAAACAACAGTGGGAAAGTTCATCCAAATGTTAATTGCTATACCATAGAAATCCGATCATTGGTCACTTAGACATTCGAGAACCCCTGAGTAAACGTCCTCATCGTTGGAACATTTGCGATTCATATGAATGAGTTCCTCGATTGCTTGGGAGTCGCTGGTTAGATTCCCGGCCGCGTTGGGGATTTTATCTGCCCGGGGACTGGGTGTCTGTGTTGTCCTCATCATTTAATCCTCATCATCATCATTCGTGACAGTGGCTCGATTGAACTATGTAAAAAATTGGACTTTCAAAGAACTGGGTCTTTTTACGGGCGCTGATGACCGCGCAGTTGAGCACCCCACAAACCAAACATCATCATCATCACCACCATCATCATCATCACCACCATCATCATCATCATCTATTGCTTCGGCGTTCGTATCTGGTCCATATCGGTGACCTTCCTTCCAGATAGCATCACTCACGTCTGTGCGGCCTTGGTCTAATTGTTGGCACCATTTCACTACGGCTGGACGCGGCATTGCTTTTGATTCATACAAAGCCAAAATTTCACGGTGAATCTTTCGAGCACAAGAAGTGTACTGTCGGTAATACTTCAACTTCGGAGTACATTTCCAGCTGCCGCTTTATTTCCCTCGCACCTGTTAAAAATTGGAAATTTGTGGTAATGTCGTATGAGACCGAACTGGTGAGGTCATCGGTCCCTAAGCTTACACACTATTTAATCTAACTTAAGCTAACTTACTCTAAGGACGACACACACACCCATGCCCGAGGGAGAAATTGAACCTCCGACGGAGGGAGTCGCGCGGACCGTGACAAAACGCCGCAGACCGCGCGGCTACCCTCGCACCTGTTATACGTGCTGAAGCAGAACTGTCTACAGGAAACCCAGAACATGTACTCTCTTAACGACACTGAGTCGCTCTTATTGTACGATGGAATGAAATGTGTAACTTATTTTTTGAAGTCTCCTCCTAGCACTGAATAAAGCAAATTATGTTATTTACTAATGTTTTTTTTTCTGCCGGATTCATACTACAGATACTTCTATTATGAGCGTAGCACTAAGATGGTATTAGTAGTTGCCTAAAACTATGTTTTGACATGCGACATGAGTGGAATCAGTCTTTCCGTTGTTTAGGTAGCTTTTTAACTATGATTGTTGGTGAGGAAGTGGACAGATAACGCTATAAGTAAGAGCACCTTACGCATAATATCGTCAGTGAACATTTCAAGTCGACCGCCTGAAGCTCGCTTTTCGCTTGCACTCACTGTGGACCTCTCTCCCTATTCGACACACGCTGCAACCTAGAAAGTCTTCAGTGACACCTTTCCTAGAATGTCTTCAGTGACACCTTTTAGTATTTTCTAGTATCACTCAGCTGGAGCATGTGATCGCCGGATTGATATTTATACACCATTTTCTGGATGTATTACAGCAGCGTAAAAATCGACTGAAGACGTATTGTTTTGTCTAAAGATGTTTAATAATGCACGGTGGAAGCGAAGAATGTCAGATATTGTTCAGCCACACGCAACGCTAGAGGAAACTATTCTGCAGAGATTGGTCTTTTTGTGCTGCACAGCTTTAAAATATTTTCGATAGGATAAACCGGTTTTCTTCCCGGAGGCCATTTTTTTCTTGGACGAGTTTGTCCTTTATTTCGTGTACATTTGGTCATTCTCTGGTGATACGTTGGAAACTGAAACAATAGAAATTTCAGCAATAATTAGTACTGTATATTAACAATTGTATTCACGTAAATGAAATAGAAACTAAGTTCGTGTATCCTTAAAATCAGTGAGCGATAGCTTATATCATTCAAATAACTGCTGGAAGCGGGTGGATCTCATACAAAACAGACTTACACCAAAGTTATTAACTGTTCACACGAAAGGTGCTTGTTGATATATTTTCTCAGGATTTCACGCAGACGTGGTTTCTTATGGCAAGCGGTCAAAGGCTACAGAGAAGCGAGACGTAATTGCTACTATGTTACTCTGTACGACGGTAGCTGAGTCAAGGGGCTGGAACCTCTAGTGTTTCGCAGTAGATTCCTGATCATAAACTGAGTAAAAAAGAATAATCGTGGAGGATCGTTTTATCAGTACTTATTGGTCATATAATACCAATTATGATGTAGCGTTCACACCTCGCGACTACACACAGTTAGCGGTGTCACGTTGCTGGATGTCAGTATTGACGGACGTGTAGTCGTCACATCTCCTTCTCGAAATGTCGGTTTTCCCAAACAGTTGCCGCTACTTCTCATCTAGCAGCTTCTCTGCTTTATTTGCGAGGATGAGTGTTCCTATTTACGGTCATGCTGCCGAAGACAAATTCTTAGTAGTAATAGGAACTGATTGCGACTCCTGAATGTGACAGACTTTCCGACTACTCATCAAACGGAAGAAACCTGTTACAATACTGAGAAAAGACAAAGAACGCTTCTAAAGCCCATACTTCTTTCTTGTTTACCTGTAGCGTAGATAATGAGTGATTGCTCCTCAGTAGCCATTTTGAACGGAGCAGAATGTTACCGTCTACAGCTCCACCAAAAGTAATCTTTCTAGCAATAAGACTCCACTTTGGTAGGTTTCATTGTAGAAATAGAAACTCTGGTTTTCTAGCAGTCCTTTGGGAAGAAAATTCACGCTACCAAATACTTATACAATTACATTTAGGTCATAAAAGTCATGGGACACCTCTTAATATCGTGTCGGACCTTCTTTTGCTGGGCGTCGTGTAGCAACTCTACGTGCCATGGACTCAACCAGTAGTTGGAAGTCGCCTTCAGAAATGTTCAGCTATGCTGCCTCCATAGCCGTCCATAATTGCGAGAGTGTAGCCAGTGCAGGATTTAGTGCACAAACTAATCTCTCGATTATGTCGCATAAATGTTCTATGGCACTGATGTCGGGAGATCTGAGTGGCCAGATCATGCCCTCGAACTGTCCAGAATGTTCTTCAAAATAATCGTGAACAATTGGAAGCTGGTAACATGCTTGAGAACATGAAGTCCGCGAATGGCAGTAAATGGCATTATGGAGCCACCACCAGCCTGCGCAGTGACTTGTTGACAAATTTTCCTGTGGTCTGCGCCATACTCGAACCCTACCATCAGCTGTTACCAACTGAAATCAATACCCATCTGACCAGCCCAACGTATTCCAGTCGTCTGGGGTCCAAGCGATATGGTCACATGCCCAGGAGAAGCGCTGCAGGCGATATCGTGCTTTCTGAAAGGGGACCCGCGTCGGTCGTCTGCTCCCACAGCCCTGTAACGCCAAATTTTGCCGCAGTCTCCTAATTGGTTTCTGCGGTTCTTTAACGCAGTCTTGCTTGTCTCTTAGCACTGACAGCTCCGAGCAGAAGCCGCTGCTCTCAGTCATTAAGTGAAGCCGTCAGTCACTGCGTTGTCTTTGGTGAGAGGTATCCGTGGCACTTAATACCGTGGCTCGGACTACTGAATTTCCTAACGACTCCCGAAATTGAATGATCCGTACTTCTAGCTGCAAGTACCATTTAGCATTCAAAGTCTGTTAAGTCCCGTCGTGCGGCCATAATCATGTCGGAAACCTCCTCACATGAATTACCTGAGTTCAACTGCCAGCTGTGTTAATTCACTGCCCTTTTATACCCTGTGTACGCGATACTGTCGCCTCTGCACATGCACTTATCGGTATCCCATGACTTTTGTCGCCTTGGCGTAATAAAATTTTTAGAGACCGAGTGATGGCCTTAGTCCCTTTGTCGTAGCTGTGTGGTTCGCCTGTCTTCTATAGTATTCATCAGTAATGTAACGAAATCTTTCCAATCATCCTACTGGATTTTGTTTCTGATAGTAATGATTATGAACGATCATTTAAAATAATCTTTCAAATTTGTTAATGCAGGAAATTCTTTCCCTAAATAAAACTTGCAAACATCGTGAATTTTTGTCAACAATATATTTACATTTATTATCACTTTTTATTACTGACATCACCATATAAAATCCTAGAACTCTTAAACTAAATCACAATAGAGTGCAACAAACCACAGTACGTCTGAGTTGGACGTCAGCTACATTCATGTGGCAGTTGACGCCCCCTTACACATACGTTATAGCACATCTGACACTTACCTTTGTTTTAAAAGTTTCAAGTTTCGGTATGATGACGACAGCAGCCGTAACGTCGTAAGCTCAAAAAAAAAAAAACTTGAGCGATCCAGACGGCTTTATTTGCAATAATTTTTTAAAGTTTGTTTAACTGTCCTGGACAGTCACCAGCTCCGTGTTCCAGTTCTAGATGTAAAGGTAGCATTAATGTCGAGCGTCGAAAGTAGAGCGAGGTCACGAGAGAGGAGAGCATGCCTGCATCTGGCAGAGATCGCAGAAGATTCTGGCGGGCTATGCGTTACCTCTAAGAGTCGTTAAAAGCACTGATTTACGGAAGCCATTAAAAAACTGAGGCCGGGCATCGACGCGAAAACCTTGCACAAAATCCTGCTGTTGCATCATTTCACTCATGGTGCTGTTTTCCTGCAGTAATTTTTTTTTTTTTAAAAAAAAAAAAAAGAACATTTTCCCGTGTAATGGTTCAAATGGCTCAAATGGCCCTAAGCACTAGGGGACTTAACATCTGCGATCATCAGCCCCCTAGACTTAGAACTACTTAAACCTAATTAAACTAAGGACATCACACACATCCAAGCCCGAGGCAGGATTCGAGCCTGCGGCCGTAGCAGCAGCGCGGTTCCGGACTGAAGCAGCTAGAACCGCCCGGCCAAATCGGCCGGCTTTTCCCGTATAGTCCCCCTTCAAGGTAACATAGATTTTCCAACGTGAGCAGATGTCAGTCATAAAATCAGTCCTTGTAGATCTTGCAGAAACCGGCATATCGCTGACAAGATCGCTTCATTGAGCTCCAAACGTTATCAAGAAACAAATTTTTGTAGACGTGATGGATAATGCCAGAAACCATCTAGTCGCTCAGATTTCCCAAGGTGAAAATGCTTCTGTGCCCAGTCCACTGTCGTTGTTAAAGACGATTTGTTATCTTCTACTATTTAGGCCTCTTCTCGCGCAAGTTTGCTTTCAGCTGCTTCAGAGAGGCGCAGTGTGCGCCAAGTGTTGTTTTACCCTTTTTACCCGTCATATTACCTATGACTAAACCCCTTTTACATCTCCGAAAGCACTGACCATTGTTTCTGACAAATGAAGTTGCCGAAGATTCAAGCTCTTTGCACACCAACAACTGTCTGTAAACCCGTGGAATAGTTCGTCGATATCGATTTCGTCTGTCTCTGTCGCTTCCCTCGCCCCCATTTCTCCCACATATTCTTTTGACTGCTCTTTCGCTTCTGGAGTACATACATACATACATACATTAATCCTTGTTCCATAGATCATGAATACGACATTTCGTAATGATGCATAAAGTGCCACTTTAACGTAAGTTTTCTTTACATAAAATAGTTAATTAATTTTTTTCTTTTTCTTTATTTTACAGTTACTGCTTCAAATCTAAGAATCAATCTATTGAGTAGAACGAGTTGTCACTCAGAAATTCTTTTAATTTGCTTTTAAATGTTGGTTGGCTGTCTGTCAGACTTTTAATACTATTTGGCAAATGACCAAAGATTTTTTGTGGCAGCATAATTCACCTCTTTCTGTGCCAGTGAGAATAGTGAGGATCATCCTGTTTTGTAGTGTTGTAGCTATGGACTTTGCTGTTATTTTTCAATTAGGATGGGTTATTAATGACAAATTTCATAAGTGAATATTATTCAGATTACACGCATTTGTGCAATGAATACTTTCTCTCTTCATGACGAATTGCCACAAAATAAGATGCCAGATGAAAACAGTCATAGTAGACTAATTTACTGATATGTTTATCACCAAAATTTGCAATAACCCTAATGGCATAAGTAACTGAACCTAACCGTTTCAGCAGATCATCCATATGTTTCTTCACATTCAATTTCTCATCAACGCACACACGCAGAACTTTTGAGTATTCTGCTTAGCAACAGACTTCTGTTCATAGTTTATCAACGCTGTTATGCTATTTACTGTACAGAATTGTATAAACTGTGTTTTCTCAAAATTTAGTGAGAGTCCATTTGCAGAGAACCACTTATTAATTTTCTGAAAGACATTACTTACAATTTCCTCAGCTGATTCTTGCTTGTTGGCTATGAATACTATACTTGTATCATCAGCAAAAAGGACTAGCTTTCCATCTTTTGAATATAGAGTGGCATGTCGTTAATATACAGAGTGTTACAAAAAGGTACGGCCAAACTTTCAGGAAACATTCCTCACACACAAAGAAAGAAAAAATGTTATGTGGACATGTGTCCGCAAACGCTTACTTTCCATGTTAGAGCTCATTTTATTACTTCTCTTCAAATCACATTAATCATGGAATGGAAACACACAGCAACAGAACGTACCAGCGTGACTTCAAACACTTTGTTACAGGAAATGTTCAAAATGGCCTCCATTAGCGAGGATACATGCATCCACCCTCCGTCGCATGGAATCCCTGATGCGCTGATGAAGCCCTGGAGAATGGCGTATTATACACTCCTGGAAATTGAAATAAGAACACCGTGAATTCATTGTCCCAGGAAGGGGAAACTTTATTGACACATTCCTGGGGTCAAATACATCACATGATCACACTGACAGAACCACAGGCACATAGACACAGGCAACAGAGCATGCACAATGTCGGCACTAGTACAGTGTATATCCACCTTTCGCAGCAATGCAGGCTGCTATTCTCCCATGGAGACGATCGTAGAGATGCTGGATGTAGTCCTGTGGAACGGCTTGCCATGCCATTTCCACCTGGCGCCTCAGTTGGGCCAGCGTTCGTGCTGGACGTGCAGACCGCGTGAGACGACGCTTCATCCAGTCCCAAACATGCTCAATGGGGGACAGATCCGGAGATCTTGCTGGCCAGGGTAGTTGACTTACACCTTCTAGAGCACGTTGGGTGGCACGGGATACATGCGGACGTGCATTGTCCTGTTGGAACAGCAAGTTCCCTTGCCGGTCTAGGAATGGTAGAACGATGGGTTCGATGACGGTTTGGATGTACCGTGCACTATTCAGTGTTCCCTCGACGATCACCAGTGGTGTACGGCCAGTGTAGGAGATCGCTCCCCACACCATGATGCCGGGTGTTGGCCCTGTGTGCCTCGGTCGTATGCAGTCCTGATTGTGGCGCTCACCTGCACGGCGCCAAACACGCATACGACCATCATTGGCACCAAGGCAGAAGCGACTCTCATCGCTGAAGACGACAGGTCTCCATTCGTCCCTCCATTCACGCCTGTCGCGACACTACTGGAGGCGGGCTGCATATGTTGGGGCGTGAGCGGAAGACGGCCTAACGGTGTGCGTGACCGTAGCCCAGCTTCATGGAGACGGTTGCGAATGGTCCTCGCCGATACCCCAGGAGCAACAGTGTCCCTAATTTGCTGGGAAGTGGCGGTGCGGTCCCCTACGGCACTGCGTAGGATCCTACGGTCTTGGCGTGCATCCGTGCGTCGCTGCGGTCCGGTCCCAGGTCGACGGGCACGTGCACCTTCCGCCGACCACTGGCGACAACATCGATGTACTGTGGAGACCTCACGCCCCACGTGTTGAGCAATTCGGCGGTACGTCCACCCGGCCTCCCGCATGCCCACTATACGCCCTCGCTCAAAGTCCGTCAACTGCACATACGGTTCACGTCCACGCTGTCGCGGCATGCTACCAGTGTTAAAGACTGCGATGGAGCTCCGTATGCCACGGCAAACTGGCTGACACTGACGGCGGCGGTGCACAAATGCTGCGCAGCTAGCGCCATTCGACGGCCAACACCGCGGGTCCTGGTGTGTCCGCTGTGCCGTGCGTGTGATCATTGCTTGTACAGCCCTCTCGCAGTGTCCGGAGCAAGTATGGTGGGTCTGACACACCGGTGTCAATGTGTTCTTTTTTCCATTTCCAGGAGTGTATCACAGCCGTCCACAATACGAGCACGAAAAGTCTCTACATTTGGTACCGGGGTTGCCTCGACAAGAGCTTTTAAATGCCCCCATAAATGAAAGTCAAGAGGGTTGAGGTCAGGAGAGCGTGGAGGCCATCGAATTGGTCCGCCTCTACCAATCCATCGGTCACCGAATCTGTTGTTGAGAAGCATACGAACACTTCGACTGAAATGTGCAGGAGCTCCATCGTGCATGAACCACATGTTGTGTCGTACTTGTAAAGGCAAATGTTCTATCAGCACAGGTAGAGTATCCCGTATGAAATCATGATAACGTGCTCCTTTGAGCGTAGGTGGAAGAAACTAAAATGAGCTCCAACATGGAAATTAAGCGTTTCCGGACACATGTCCACATAAAATCTTTTCTTTATTTGTGTGTGAGGAATGTTTCCTGAAAGTTTGGCCGTACCTTTTTGTAATACCCTGTATATCGCATCCCGAGTTCCCCATGTAGCACAAGTTCTCCCTTTCCCGCTAACTGTGGCACGTCGCATGTTGGCAGCGATGGTATCTTTCGTCAGCTCTGGGCTATTGTTCAAAGTTAATTATGCAACCCTTACTCTTCCCCGTGAACGAGGTGGGATAGGTCTGTTTCACGTGCCGGATAGAGCTCGCGCTCTATTTGAGCGTAGGTGGAAGAACATGGGGCCCAATCAAGACATCACCAACAATGCCTGCCCAAACGTTCACAGAAAATCTGTGTTGATGACGTGATTGCACAGTTGCGTGCGGATTCTCGTCAGCCCACACATGTTGATCGTGAAAATTTACAATTTGATCACGTTGGAATGAAGCCTCATCCGTAAAGAGAACATTTGCACTGAAATGAGGATTGACACATTGTTGGATAAACCATTCGCAGAAGTGTACCCGTGGAAGCCAATCGGCCGCTGATAGTGCCTGCACACGCTGTACATGGTACGGAAACAACTGGTTCTCCCGTAGCACTCTCCATACAGTGACGTGGTCAACGTTACCTTGTACAGCAGCAACCTCTCTGACGCTGACTTTAGGGTTATCGTCAACTGCACGAAGAATTGCCTCGTCCATTGCAGGTGTCCTCGTCGTTCTAGGTCTTCCCCAGTCGCGAGTCATAGGTTGGAATGTTCCGTGCTCCCTAAGACGCCGATCAGTTGCTTCGAACGTCTTCCTGTCGGGACACCTTCGTTCTGGAAATCTGTCTCGATACAAACGTACCGCGCCACAACTATTTCTCCGTGCTAATCCGTACATCAAATGGGCATCTGCCAACTCCGCATTTGTAATCATTGCACTGACTGCAAAACCACGTTCGTGATGAACACTAACCTGTTGATGCTACGCACTGATGTGCTTGATGCTAGTACTGTAGAGCAATGAGTCGCATGTCAACACAAGCACCGAAGTCGACATTATCTTCCTTCAATTGGGCCAACTGGCGTTGAATCGAGGTAGTACAGTACATACTGACGAAACTAAATTAAGCTCTAACATGGAAATTAAGCGTTTCCGGACGCATGTCCACATAACATCTTTTCTTTATTTGTATGTGAGAAATGTTTCCTAAAAGTTTGGCCGTACCTTTTTGTAACACCCTACATATATTGTGATGGAACCAAGTCGCACCCATAGGAAAGAACTGCCGTATACAATTTGCATCTATATCTACACTCTGTGCTTTTCTGTGAAGTGAGTGTAGTGAGGAACAAAAAAATTAATTACATTACCGAAATATTTGCACTTTTAGAGTTGTTTTAAGTTACATTGCCATTTTCTGACAACTGACTCCCATTTGTACTTTAATTTTATCCTATTCCGTCCTCTTTCGATATTATCGAATGCTGCTGTATTACGTTTATTTGATAGCTTCATTACACTAATTTTCATTAGACTGAGAAGACAATAAGTGAACATGTTACTTAGGCGATAGTCAACAGCCTGTACGAATTTTACGAAATGCATTACACTTGCTGTCTGTTTTAATGATATTTATTCTGCTACCGGTTTTGGTCTTAAACTATCTTCAGTAGCAGCTGTATAATATACAAAAGTGGACAATGTGACAAAGCAAAACGAAATAAGATTAAAACAGAAAAAAATCAATGAAAATACAAAAATTATCGCAGATTTATCCCATGTCCTACATGCTTTGACGTAGGTTACTATTGAAAATCATAATTGTCAATATAAATGAAAAATCATAGCAACATTACAATACGATGGCCCACTGACAAAAGGAAAACATGTGATATATAGCAGTACAAGTCAAAGAAATTCAAAGTCAAAATAACAGTTTGTGATGTACAGCAACAGAAGTGAAACAACTTGAAAATCGAAGCTGACAGTCTTGAACAAATCCAGAATAGTTGCCATTGAACACTTCCGCGGTAATTATATTACAAAATTGAAATATTAACTATTGTACACTAATTGATATTACATAAAATCATAAATAAAATACATGTAATGTAAAACAGGTCTGAGGAATGTAATTATACACAATATTTTACAATCCAGTTAAAAATGTAACCAGGAAATGTAAAATGTACAAAGCAGTCCATGAAATTACCGTCAGTTAAGTCATATCTGACAAAAATACACACACTAAAGTAAATTAATATTAAGAAAAGACAACTTTTACGAGTGAAGAAAAACAAGAGGAATGTACAATTGTATATAGGAAATATCTATGTAAATATGTATGGGAAACATACGTGTAAAAAAAAGCCCTGCAAGTTACGTATGTTTTCCTTTGAGTTTTCATCATACCATAATTTTTTATTAGTTTTTATGCATATGATAAATGGAATTTCAATTACATTTTATGACTGTGTAAACACTGCCTGACATATTTTTCTAACTGATGTGTAACATCTTAGATGAATTTTACGCATATGTTTTGCTTTGACTTTTGAATTTTTATCTGTATGATAAATGAAATTTTAATTACATTTCGTAATTATGTAGATATTGGATGACATATTCTTGTAACAAATGTGTAACAGTTTAGATGTAAACCAAGCTTCTTCACAAAAAGATGTTTTACATCTGCACACAGTATATTCCTTTTGTTTTGCTTCACTCATAAAAATTGTATATCCTTAACATTCATTTACTTTAGTGTGTATTTTCGTCAGATGTGACTCAACTGATTGTAATTTCATGGACTGCTTTGTAGCTTGTATTTTACATGCTTACATTTTTGTCTGGACTGTAAAATATTGTGCATGATAACACTTATCGGTCCTATTACTATTTTAATTTATATGTATTTTATTTATTTGTAACAGTTTAGATGTAAACCAAGCTTCTTCACAAAAAGATATTTACATCTGCACACAGTTCATTCCTTTTGTTTTGCTTCACTCATAAAAATTGTATTTCCGTGTGAGGTTTGCTAGTCCCCCATTGGGCGCCTCCCCAAGGGGCGGATAGGAGAATGCTCTCTAGATATAGAGAGTACCGGGGAAATAAAATACCCGGGGTGGATCACAATTAGCACGGGCAGGAGAGGCTCGCTCAGCCGCAGTGAAGGCAACCCTCCTAGGGGTAGAGTACCCCAAAATCAAGACTCCTCGTCCTCCAGGTTGGGGGTTGTGCAGAGGGCTACCAAGGCACTCATGTAAAAAAAAAAGACGAAACGGTCAGGATACTCAATGCCAGCCTCAGAAACAGGACAGGATTTACTGGAACAAAAACTGGCAAAGCTACAAGGATTTCTCTTTTGGATCATGGAATATTAGAAGCCTGTATCGTCCTGGAACTGCTCAAATACTAGCAAACGAATTAAGAAAATATAGAGTGTAACTGGTAGCTCTCCAAGAAGTAAGATGGCAGGGAACAGGTTCACTGAAAATGGCAGACGGGACAATAATGTATGGAGACTGCGGTCAGCGCCATGAGTTTGGAACCGGTTTCTACATTCATAAGTCAATAGATGACTCAGTAAAGGAGTTCAAACATGTTAATAACCGTATATCATACATCACTATTCACGCACCCACAGAAGATAAGGATGACAACACAAAAGAAGAATTCTACAGACAACTGGAACAAACGTGCAACTTATTAAATAGGTACAATGTGAAAATAGTGTTAGGAGATTTTAAAACCAAAGTAGGAAAGGAAGAAATCTACAAGCCAACCATCGGAAATTTTAGCTTACACGAGGAAAGTTCAGAGAATGGGGTTCGACTTATAAACTTTGCAATGACAAATGGCCTCACGATAAGCATCACAAAATTTCGACACAAACGCATTCATTTAGGAACATGGGTATCACCAGATGGAAAGGTAGTCAATCAAACAGATCATGTAGCTATCCAGAAACGATTCCAAAACAGCATTAAAGATGTCAGAACCTTTAGGGGAGCGGATTGTGACACAGATCACATGTTAATTATATCAAAAATGAAAGTAAAACTCAAAAAGAAAGTAAATAGAAATAGAGAAGAAATTACAAGATATAACACAGGAAACCTGACAAAAGTAGATATAAAAGAAAATTTTAGAAAATAAATTAAAAGCAACCTAACAAAACCGAGACTGACCAATGCAGAAACACAGGATGTCGAAAGCAGATGGAGACACCTGAAGGGCTGTATTCGAGAAGCAGCTTCCAAAATCATAGGTGAAAGAAAACGACCTAATAAAATTTGGTTTAACACAAAGTGTCAAGAAAAAGTGCTGGAAAGAAGAAAGGCGAGGAATGCATGGATTAAAGAAAGGCACAATATGACATTGAAGGAAAGATACTATAAACTCCGCCAAGAAACGCAAAGAACCCTAAGACAAGAGAAAAGGGAATACTATAACAATAAGATCAGGGAGGCAGAGGATGATTTCCAACATCACAGGACAAGGCAGATGTATCAAAATATAAAAAAATCCTTTGGTAAATTCAATAAAAGGGAACAGTTTATAAAGGATCAGTATGGAGGCGTCTGGTTCCAAGATGGCCGCCGAGTAAGTGACGCCAGAAACCATTTCCAGAAAGATAAGTGATTTAGACAGTAATATAATTTAGTTTAACGCCGACAACAAATTAAATACGTGCATTAGTGTATCGTTTAGTCTTGCCATTAAAGGTTTCACTTTTCTTTGCGTATTTTTTCAGAAAACACAAAAAGATCGTAACTTCGCGAAGTCGCGCTTAGGCTTAAATTTTGTAAACGTGTTTGTTTCTTGTTTCACGGTAATTTAACTAGTTTCTCGGTAACAAATAAGTAAACTACCGCAAATAGCGTATAACTTCATTGTTTTAATACAGATTTCAGAAAAACAGCGTAACTTTATATCAGAAACTTGCCTATATACATTTGTTTATAGGCCTAATTCTCGTAACGTTTTTGGAGAATCAAAGTTAAAGTATCTCGTTTAATTGTCCTTTTTTTCATTCCATCGAGTGAAATATATAATAAATAGCGTATACCTTCATTGTTTTAATACAGATCTCAGAAAAACAGCGGAATTTTAAATCAGAAACTTGCTTATATACATTTGTGAATAGGCTTAATTCTTGTAACGTCTTTTTTGATTTTCGGTAATTTAATTGATTTATTCTAGCTAAAGTATTATTTTTGCCATGAGTGAGAAGTGCCTGACTTGCCGTAGAATTGTTAGTTCCGGGGTTTGGTGTGATGGATGTAGTAGTTTTTTTCACTGGGGGGACTGCAGTGGCGTGGGTGTTGGGAAAGTGGATCAGGCTCATCAGTGGTTATGTAGGATTTGCAGCAGAGATAGGAAGATAGTGGAACAGGAGGGGAAAATTGCTGCCCTTCAGGCTGAGCTAGATCAGGCTAGGGAAGATCTGGACAGGTTAAGGAGGGAGAAGGGCAAAGAGAGGTGGGAAGTGGCAACAGGTAGCAGAAGGAACAGGCCTAGAACTAAATCTGACAGTTTTGTGGTGAATGTCAAAAATAAGTTTGACCTGTTGCTTCAGTTAGAAACTGATGAGCCTCAAGCAGAGGTAGGTGTAGACAGGACACAACAAACTTTCAATAGGAAATTGAAAAAGAATGTAGGAAAGTTATCGAAAAGGAAGAAAGTTTTGTTGTTAGGCAGTTCTCATGCCAGAGGTGTAGGCCAACTTCTGCAGGAGGAATTAGGACCAGAATACCAGGTCACAAATTTTTTCAAACCAAGTGCTAGTCTGGATCAGGTGACAGAGGATTTAGGTTCACTCTGTAAAGGATTTACCAGGGAAGACACCGTGGTTATTGTGGGAGGGCCAGGGAACAGCATTGACAGAGATCCTGGGTACAGTATAGAGTGTGACCTGGTAAAGATTGCGTCGGCATCGAGACACACCAATGTTGAATTTGTATCTGTCCTGAGACGTCCTGACCGGCCTCATTTGGACTCTTCTGTTGGGAGAGTTAATTTGGAGTTGGAACGGCTGCTTGGGTCGGGTGCGGGGGCTCATATTGGTGTGGTTCCTGTTGATTATCTCAGTAGGTGGGACTATACCAGGCACGGCCTACATCTCAACAGGAAAGGGAAGGGGAAACTGGCTGGGGTAATAGCAGGAAATTTAAGGGGGGGAGGCACTGCCATGAATGGTAAAATACCAGTGGTTACAGGTGTTGGAGCAGCACCTTTTTTAGGATAGGTAAGACAGAAAGATGTCAAGTTCTACGAGAGGTCAGGATTGAAACAAATCTTCAGTTTAGGAAAGAAATTAAACAGCACAATTCTAGCACATTGGATCACCAATCACAGCTATCAATTATAAATTTTCACCAATCACCAGAAATTTTATTTCCACCAAGTTGTAGCTCAGTCCTAGGTAATTGCATTGATGAATTAAAGTCACCCAACCCAGTTGACATAATCTGCCTCTCTGAACACCGTGTGACCACTGGTATAGGAACTAGGCCTAAGCACAATGAGAAACTCAGACAGGAGAGTACTGCAAATGTTAGAATAAGGAAAGGTTCTTATAAAGGTATAATTAAAAATAATGTAAGTATATTTCATCAAAATATTGGGAGTTTAAAGAATAAAGTAGATGAGCTTCTGGTTTGTTTAGAAGATTTAGAAGCTGAGAATGAAATAGATATACTATGCCTGTCTGAGCATCACATTGTTACTGATATGGATAAGGTAAATGTAAGTGGATATAAGCTCTCTGCACATGTAATGAGAGAAAATATGGAGAAAGGAGGAGTTGCCATATATGTCAAAAGTTATCATTGTGCAAAAAGTATAGAAACAAAAAAGTTTTGTGTAGAGAAACATATAGAAGCATGTGCCTGTGAGCTTAAATTAAATAAAGGCACATTTATAATTGTAACTGTATATAGGTCCCCATCAGGAAATTTTCATCTATTTCTGAAAAATTTGGACTCCTTGTTGTGCTATCTGTCAGACAGGGGGAAGCAAATTATTATTTGTGGGGACTTCAATGTAGATTCTCTGAAAGAGGGTAATAGGAAAAATGACCTTGAAGTATTACTCGGTTCTTTCAATTTGACACCCGTTATTGATTTTCCTACTCGGGTGGTAAAGGATAGCAGCTCACTGATAGATAACTTCTTTATAGACCAAGATAAGTTTAACCAGATAAATGCTCAGCCTGTTGAGAATGGTCTTTCTGATCATGGTGCACAGCTAGTTACAATATATGACATAGCTCCATTCAGCAATACTAAACAGTCCTCCAAAGTGGTACGTTCAGTCAACGATTTAACAATTGCAAATTTCAGGGAAAGCCTACAGCAGTTAGACTGGGATGAGGTGTACCGTGAACCTGATGCCAATTTAAAATATAATTTATTTCATGACATTTTTGTAAATGCATTTGAAAACTGCTTCCCCAAGAAAATAGTTAAATATACTCGTAAGAAACCTTGTAAGAAACCATGGCTTACTAAGGGTATAAAAATATCTTGTAACCGCAAAAGGGAAATGTATCTGACAGCAAGAAAGAGTAGTGACCCAGAAACTATCAAAAATTATAAAAACTACTGTGTTATATTAAGAAAAGTTATTAAAAAATCCAGGAGTATGTGTATCATGTCTGAAATCAGCAACTCTGATAATAAAATTAAAACAATTTGGAATATTATTAAAAGAGAAACAGGTCAACCAAGAGCAGAGGAAGACAGTATTACCATCAAATTGAATGAAAACTTTACGAACAAAAAGTCAGAAGTTGAAAATATTTTTAATAATCATTTTCTAAATGTTGTGGATATAGTAGGATCCAGGTGTTCATTAGAAGATGCTAGGCTGTTAATGGAAGAGGCCATACCTATGCAATTTGATACAATTGAAATCTCACCCACTTCTCCCTTTGAAATTAGGAAAATAATAAACTTGCTTAAAAGCAAAAACTCACATGGAATTGATGGCATTTCCAGCAAAATACTAAAAGCTTGTTCTCAACAGATAAGTAAGATTCTCAGCCACCTGTGTAATAGCTCTCTGGAACAGGGCATTTTCCCTGATAGACTGAAATATGCTATTGTTATACCTTTGCATAAAAAGGGGGATAGATCTGATGTCAACAATTACCGTCCAATCTCCCTTCTAACAGCTTTATCCAAAATTTTTGAGAAAGTAATGTATTCAAGAGTAGCTTCACATATCTGTAAAAATGAAGTACTAACAAAATGTCAGTTTGGTTTTCAGAAAGGTTTTTCAACAGAAAATGCCATATATGCTTTCACCAGTAAAATTTTGAATGATCTGAATAACCGAACACCACCCATTGGGATTTTTTGTGATCTCTCAAAGGCTTTTGATTGTGTAAATCATGAAATTCTGCTAGACAAGCTCAAGTATTGTGGCATGAGTGGGACAGTGCACAAATGGTTTAATTCGTACCTAACTGGAAGAGTGCAGAAAGTTGAAATAAGTAGTTCTCGTAACATGCAAAGATCAGCACATTCCTCAAACTGGGGAACTATCAAGAATGGGGTTCCACAAGGGTCAGTCTTGGGTCCTTTGTTGTTCTTATTATATATTAATGACTTGCCATTCTATATTCATGAAGAGGCAAAGTTAGTTCTCTTTGCTGATGATACAAGTATAGTAATCACACCTGACAAACAAGAATTAACTGATGAAATTGTCAATACTGTCTTTCAGAAAATTACTAAGTGGTTCCTTGTAAACGGACTCTCACTGAATTTTGATAAGACACAGTACATACAGTTCCGTACAGTGAATGGTATGACGCCATTAATAAATATAGACCTTAATCAGAAGCATATAGCTAAGGTAGAATATTCCAAATTTTTAGGTGTGTCCATTGATGAGAGATTAAATTGGAAGAAACACATTGATGATCTGCTGAAACGTTTGAGTTCAGCTACTTATGCAATAAGGGTCATTGCAAATTTTGGTGATAAACATCTTAGTAAATTAGCTTACTACGCCTATTTTCACTCATTGCTTTCATATGGCATCATATTTTGGGGTAATTCATCACTGAGGAATAAAGTATTTATTGCACAAAAGCGTGTAATCAGAATAATAGCTGGAGTCCACCCAAGATCATCCTGCAGACATTTATTTAAGGATCTAGGGATATTCACAGTAGCTTCTCAGTATATATACTCTCTTATGAAATTTGTTATTAACAACCAAACCCAATTCAAAAGTAATAGCAGTGTGCATAACTACAATACTAGGAGAAAGGATGATCTTCACTATTCAAGATTAAATCTAACTTTGGCACAGAAAGGGGTGAATTATACTGGCACTAAAGTCTTTGGTCACTTACCAAATAGTATCAAAAGTCTGACAGATAACCAACAAGTATTTAAGAAGAAATTAAAAGAATTTCTGAATGACAACTCCTTCTACTCCATAGAGGAATTTTTAGATATAAATTAAGAAAAAAAGAAAAAATATTAAAAAAATAAAAATAAAAAATAAAGAAAAACAAAAAACACAAAAAAATAAAGTTGTTATATTAACTTAAGTATGTTGTTAAATTAACCTAATTATGTCATGTATTGGAAAATTCGACTCGTTCCACATCATTACGAAATATCGTATTCATGATCCATGGAACTAGTATTAATCTAATCTAATCTAATCTAATCTATGGGAAAATATCGACCAACAAATTTGACATACAAAACAGATGGAAGACATACTTTTCACAATTTCTCAACTGCAATGACCACACTCTTACTTTAAATTGGAAGAACCTGATACAATTGATACAGCTGATACAGTTACTACCCAATCAGTAAAGGAAATACAGCAAGCAATAAAGAAATTAAAGAATAACAAGGCTTGTGGCGAGGACAAGATGAACGCTGAGTTATTAGAGAATGGAGGCCCACAACTGGAATTAGAAATACAGGCGTTAATAGAAAAAATTTGGTGACGGAAACCATTCCTGCAGATTGGAAAACTGCAATTGTGTGCCCCATATTTAAGAAGAATGAGCCACTAGTTTGTGATAACTACAGAGGAATTGCCTTACTGGATGTCACCTGCAAAATCTTATCAAGCTGCCTATTAAACAGGCTGATACCAATAACAGAAAAGCTGATTGGGAACTACCAATGCGGTTTCCGCAGAAACAGATCCACATTAGATCACTTATTCACCATAAGACAAGTGACTGAGAAGGCGTGGGAATTCAATGTAGATGTCCACATATTATTTGTAGATTTTAAAAAGGCCTATGATAGTATACACCGACAGACACACCTAATTATAATGAAGGAATTTAAAATACCATCAAAATTAATAAGATTATTTAAAATGTGTATCGATGAAACTTTATGTCGCATAAAGACACCGGAAGGAGAAATTGAAGATTTTAAGGTGTACACTGGACTGAGACAAGGGGATGCCATTTCACCTATTTTATTTACCCTTGTCCTAGAGAAGACTGATAGAAAATTTTCTAAAACCAGTCCACAAGAGATCCAGCTACAGGATGTGAACATTACAAGACTTGCCTATGCAGATAATGTAGCACTAACAAGTAGTTCAAAAAGAGAATTAATCAGAATGATGCAAAATTACTACAAAATTGCTGAGAAAACAGGATTACACGTTAATGAAGAAAAGACAGAATACCTGCGCATAAGTAAGACAACCAGAAAAGATGCACCTCTGACTGTAGATGGATTCAATTTTAAGACTGTTGACCACTTCAAGTGCCTAGGAAGTATTTTTAGTAATAACAACAGAACAGATATAGAAATAGATGCCCGTTTATCAACAGCAAACAAGACACTTTTTAGTTTCATCAAAATTCGAAGAAAAATATCACTTAGCAGTAACTTAAAAATCCGCTAATATCAATCGACCATTATACCTGTGATGTTATATGGATGTGAAACATTGATATTTAGAAAGAAAGATGAAGAAAAACTGTTGATATTCGAAAGAAAAGTACTAAGGAAAATTTTTGGACCTGTATACGACGAAAATAACATAGAATAGAGAATGAGAAGAAATGAAGAATTCAGAGGGCTGTATAAACACCGTAACATCGTCGAAGTGCTCAAGAGGAGAAGGTTGAATTGGGCAGGCCATATAGCAAGAATGACAGAGAATAGACTACCTAGAATGGCATTCAGCAGAACAATAGAAGGAACGAGAAGAAGAGGGAGACCCAGAATCAGATGTCGGGATAACATTCGGGAGGACACAACGAGGATGAACAGCAGCAGCAACTGGACAAATAGCGCATTGGACAGGCAGAAGTGGAAGAGGCTCATAGAGCAGGCGTATGGTCGATAAGGCCCTTGCCACATGTGAAGTAAGTAATGTATTTTATTTATGTTTTTATGTAATATCAATCAGTGCACAGTTGTTAATATTTCAGTTTTGTTATCTCACTACCACGGAAGTGTTCAATGGCAACTATTTTGGATTTGGTGAAGATTGTCATCTTTGAGTCTCAATTTTTTTTGAATTATTTTGCTATACATCAGAAATTATCAACTTTGACTATGAAGTTCTTTGACTTACATTGCTATACATCACATGTTGTTCTTTTGTCGGTGGTCCAGCGTATTGTAATCTTGCCAAGATTTTTCATTTATATTGGCAATTATGGTTTTCAGTAGTAACGTACTATATGTCACAGCATGTATAAAACTCCGTCCGAACAGGCCTTGGAAGGCCCAACGGTACCGACCGGCCGCCGTGTCAACCTCAGCCCCCAGGCGTCACTGGATTCGGATATGGAGTGGCATGCGGTCAGCACACCGCTCTCCCGGCCGTATGTCAGTTTACGAGACAGAAGCCGCTACTTCTCATTCAAGTAGCTCCTGAGTTTGCCTCACAAGGGCTAAATGCACCCCGCTTGCCAAAAGACTCGGCAGACCGGATGGTCATCCATCCAAGTGCTAGCCCAGCCCCACAGCGCTTAACTTCGGTGATCTGACGGGAATCGGTGTTACCACTGACGCAAGGCACGTACATCTTTAATATTAGTGTACTTTAGTGTGTATTTTCGTCAGATGTGACTCGGCAGATTGTAATTTCATGGACTGCCTTTTAATGGCTCTAAATGGGTCTAAGCACTATGGGACTTAACATCTAAGGTCATCAGTCCCCTAGACTTAGAACTACTTATACCTAACCTAAAGACGTCACACACATCCATGCCCTAGTCAGGATTCGAACCTGCTACCGTAGCAGCAGCACGATTCCGGGCTAAAGCGCCTGGAAATGCTCGGTCACAGCGGCCGGCTGACTGCTTTTTAGTTTGTGTTTTACATGCTCACATTTTTGTGTGGATTGTAAAATATTGTGTATGATAACATTCATCAGTCCTGTTACTCTTTTACTTTATAAGTATTTTATTTACGTTTTTATGTACTCACCTAACGTGCAGCACGTATGACATGACAAATTTCCGATAATTTTTGTACTTCCATTGATTCATCTACTTTTTTTATCTTATTTCGTTTTGTTTCGTCACATTGTCCACTTTTGTATGTTATACAGCCGCCATTGGAGATGGTTTCAGACCGAAACCGTTAGCACAATAAATATCACTATCACAGACAGAACACTGTAATGCATTTTGTAAAAAAAGACAATAAGTGTTAATGTCAGATATTAATTACTACTTATCTCATTCAGGAGGTAAGGAGTATGATAATTGTGCCAGACCTCTCTAGCAGGAAACTCATTCTTCATTCACACGTACATAATTGTCTATGTAACAAGAAAGGTAAGTGGTAAGCATGAATAATAGAAAACTAAATAACAAAATCTATCAGCAATCGTCAAAGCGAAGACGTTAAATACACTCCAAATAGTGGCACAGCAATGATGGAAACAAATGAACAACGAAGTTGACGAGGCTGAGAAAACAGTGTAGGCTGAGCAATGGGGTCTTTAACCAACAACGGCCCATCACTTGCTTGTCAGAGTCAAAGCACTCTAGTATTGTCAATCTTAAGGATCGGAGGTAGCGGTTGTTAAGGTAATCACTACAAATATTTTAGCATATAACTAGTGTTAATTCGAACATAATCCACGGCAATGCGTTTCACGGTTCAAGCTTCCATTTCCAGATGTCCAAGTTAATCCTACATAAAATACACTTCAGAAGCACTCAAGGTCAAAATAAAAAAAACAAATAAAATTATTTGGACATGAAGTCCTTCTTGCTGTTTTTGTTGCTGTAGTGGTCTTCAGTGCGAAGACTGGTTTCATGCAACTCTCCATGCTACTCTATCCTGCGCGAGCCTCTTCCTCCCCTAATAGTTACTGCAACCTACATCCTTTCGAATCTGATTACTGCATTCATCTCTTGGTCTCCATCTGCGATTTTTACCCCAAACCTTCCCTCCAGTACTAAACTGATGATACCTTGATGTCTCAGAATGCATCCTATGAACCGATGCCTTCTTTTGGTCAAGTTGTGCCACAAATTTCTAACCTCCCCAATTCTGTTCAGTACCTCGTCATTAGTGTCGTCATCGATTCGTCTAACCTTCAACATCCTTGTGCAGTACCATTCCTATTCTCTTTTTGTCCAAACTGTTCTTTATTCATGTTTCACTTCCCTACATGGATACCAGACTTCAGTAAAGCCTTCGTAACACTAAGATCTATTATACTGGATGTTAACAAATTTCTCTTCTTCAGAAATGCTTTTCTTGCCGTTGCCTGTCTACATTTTATATCCTCTCTACTTCGACCACCATAAGTTATTTTACTGCTCAAGTATCAAAACCCAACTACTACGTTAAGTGTCTCGTTTCGTTATCTAATTACCTTAGCATTATTTGATCTTACTCGGCTACATTCCATTATACTTGTTTTTATTTTGTTGATGTTCATCTTATATCCTCCTTTCAAGACACCGTCTCTTCCAAGTATTTTGTAGCCAGTGACAGAATTACAATGTCATTGACAATTTGCAAAGTTTTTATTTGTTTTCCCTGAACTAGAATTCCTACTTTAAATTTTTCTTTGGCTTCCATCACTGCTTGTTCAATGTACATATTGAATAACATCGGGGATAGGCCACAATCCGTTCTCACACCCTTCTCTACAACTGCTTCCCTTTCATGCTCCTCGACTCCTATGACTACCGTCTGGTTTCTGCAGAAGTTGGGAATAACCTTTAGATCACTGTATTTTATCCGCGCCACCTTCAGGATTTCAAAGAGAGTGTACCAGTCGACACTGTCAAAAGTTGACTCTAAGTCTACAGATGCTATAGAGACATCTTTGCCTTTCCTTACCCAATCTTTTAAGAGAAGTCGTAGGGTCAGCCTTCTCTTACTTTAAAAATGGCAACACCAGATTCTCTACTTCGATTATCCATTTTGCCGCACATCCACCAAAGCGTTCTGTCCGTAAGGTGGTAAACACCGGTTACATCAGCTGTCTCTCCTTGCTCCACTAGTTCATACGAATGTTTACGAACTAGTGGTGTTCGGAGAGCCGGCTGATGTTTACCGCCTTAAGGAAGGAACGTGTTGTGACGTGCGGTAACACGGATAAGCGGAACAGAGAATCTGACGTTACCATTTGTAAAGTAAAAAGGGGACTTCATGAGCAGATATTTTTTGTTTTTGTTTCTATGTTTTGACCTTGGACGCTTTTGAAGTGCATTGTCTTTAGAATTAACTTAGACGGCCAGATGATGAGAGCTTGACTCCCGAAACGCGTCGCTATTATGTTCCTGATATTAGTGGTTGCATGCTAAAATATTTATAAAGAGCCAAACATTATCGCCGAGAATATTCGATGATACATGATGACGTTCCGGTCAGTTGACGCTGAATGTGATAGTTTCTATTTCAAATACATGGGTATATGTATGGCAGTGACATAACATTCACTTCACGTTCCGTCGAGTGAAATGCGACCATAACATTTCATTATCTATTGACATTAGTAGTGGAAGCTAGCTTAGTCACACACACTGCTTTCCTACTCACGACTTTTTTACTCGAGACGAGAGATAATGCCGGAAGTCACGATATTCCGCTGGAAACTTAAGTTTCCAAGTTGCGTCGTTAAAAACCGCCATTTTTGCGTTATCGTTTAAACGAAATTTTCATGTCCCTAGTTATAGTTAACTGTGAAGTACATCATATCGGGGTATGGAGCATTGTATGGCTTCTTGAGAACTCGTTCGATATGGAATGTGTTAAGGAAATGCCTGTTTTCTCTGTGTCGCAAAGACCCTGTCACATGCAACACAAAAGTCGTGAACCAGTTCGCAACGTGTAACGATAGGAGCGGTGGCTGAAACGACGGAATGCTGGACCAAACCCGCTGATCGAGTATGGGAGTCATACCCTTTACGAGGTATATCAAACACAGACACACACACACACACACACGCACACACACACACACACACACACACACAAACGGTGAATGTGGTTGTTAGGAAGTTTTCTCATCAGTTTACGGGAATGTCAAAACCTCAGTGCACACACACACACATTTAAAGGAATTATGCATTGAATAGATTTCCATCCCTATGTAGCTCCGAGCAGTGAGAAAAATGTCTGGTCCATCATGTGTGACACTTTTACTGGCGAGCCTGCGATTCGTCTGACCGGACTGCAGTATTCGTAACTCTATGACTGCTTGTAAGGGTTGTACAGCAGCAAAAAGAGTTTGCCATCGTCCTAATTAAAAAATACGGAACAGAGAAGTAAGTAACTGATTATGAGAGTTGTGAAGTATACATATCGTGGGACTTAACAGTGGCAAATCATGGCACAAATGCTCATTCACTGAAGACTGAATCACAACACGTACAGGTTTTGTATTATTGTTTACAGTTGTCGTAATACGTCGTCAACTGGCTGCTGCTTACTGGTTTCCAACCACTCTTAGCCCCAGGCATCCGCAAGGAGAGGGAAAGAGGGCGCGTTTGCCCACTTAAGCTGGGATTACTGACCTTTATTCACTACAAAACACTCGCACATTTCTAGCATCGACTGTCTGCTATTCTATTAAATCGCAGATTTAAGATCACCGAGCTCGATAGGATATACTGTGGGTTTCTCTTCCTTTTGCTCTTACTCCGTGTGTTGATGAGCTGCTATTCTCCTTCTCCATTTTTTCGTATCTTCGGCAAGCCACTTCAGTTCCGAGTATTTTATCATTTTATGTTTTTATCTGCCTGATATACCAGGGTATTCTTCTTCCTCCTGCAGTGGTCCCTAGCTCGTTCACTTCTGTTAGTTTCATAACGCTTTAGTATTGTCTGTACAGATGACTAATCCTTCTGTCACTGCCATTCTTGATATTTCTCTGCAACGATCTTTTTCCTCCTACGTCGTTGAAGACTTCTTCGTTGGTGATTCTCTCTAGCCATGAAATCTATAGGAGCCTTCTCCAACACCATGGCTCAAAAGTTTGTAGTCTTTTCCATTCTGGCTCATCTACCGTCCAGGTTTCCAAGCCATATAGGATAACAGACGTTTTTGCATACTGTTACCTCGTGTGTAAACTAATATTTTCCAACGTTAGTGGCTTTATCTTCTTGTTGAATTCTGTTTCAACTTGTGCAATTTTCCATTTAATCGCCTAGAACGATTTGCTATCCTCTGCTATTTTATTACTACAGGTTCGTAAAGCTGGTGACTTGTTCCAAGCTTCCTCCCATCAGACGAAGGTTTGCTGCGTGTAACTTTACTACATACAAGGATTGCGATTTTCATCTTATTTCTTCCATGTTATTACTTTCTGAAAACGCGTTGTTCAGGCCTTCTATGAAATTTTGGAGACTGTTTCCTAATGTGGCTAAGTCTTCTATAAGATCTGCAAATCTAAACATTTTAATGCTTTTACCATGTATATTTATTTCTTAATCATGTCTATCTTTATATTAATTTACTACACCCTCAATTTATGAGTTGAAGAGTAATGGGAAAATGCTGCTTTCCTGCCGAACACCTCCGTTTAGCCTTGTAAATTTTGCGTTACTGTCGTTTATTTTGACAACTGCTGTCTGATAACTATAAAGGTATTGGATTATTTGACTGTGAAATTAGCATTCACTACATAATCTGAAAGTTTTTGGTTGTCACACAGTTCACAGGAAAGTATGCTGTTTACTTAGTTCACCGGCGGTTTTGGAGCTGTTCAGCTGTCAAGATAGGCACATCTGTTCATGGAATAGAGCCTAATTATAGCCTCCAAAGCTCGTTTCCCCGTATGGCCCTTATCGAGCTGCAGAAAAGGACTGAACCAACGCCTTGGCCCTACGATTCCAGTAACAGTTTCCAGTAACACGTAAACATGGCTGCAATGTACAAGAACCACCGCTGCCCCTCCCATTCCCCTCCAACCACCCTTCCTTCATGTCAACTGCAAAGTTTAACCACAACACTAGCAGGTGTGCGTTCGTTTTCCCCGCGCGCTGTTCGAGGGTGGAACGGTAGAGAAGTAGCTTGAAGGTGGTTTGATGAACCATCTGCCCTACGTTGGTGCCATAGGAGATGGATTCTTTCTGGTGAACGATAACGCTCGTCCCCACAGAGCTGCGCTTGTGGACAACATGATTGAAACTGAGGGCATTGAACGAACTGAGTGGCCAGTTTGTTCACCGGACTAAAATACGATTGAACATGTCTGGGATGCACATTGGCAGACGCATTGCAGCCAGACTGGCACCTTCCACAACGGTTGCAGTCCTGTATATTGCACTCATGGAAGAATGGCCGCCGGCCGCGGTGGTCTAGCGGTTCTAGGCGCGCAGTCCGGAACCGCGCGACTGCTACGGTCGCAGGTTCGAATCCTGGCTCGGGCATGGATGTGTGTGATGTCCTTAGGTTAGTTAGGTTTAAGTAGTTCTAAGTTCTAGGGGACTGATGACCACAGATGTTAAGTCCCATAGTGCTCAGAATCATTTTTTGAAGAATGGCCAAATATGCCTCAAGAGCTGATTCATAACCTCATACTGTCCATGCCACGCAGGTGTGCAACTGTACTGGCCGTCCGAGGTGATTACGCACCATATTAGAGGGCTACGAGAATGACTGTTTCACTATTATGGTAGCCACTTGGTGCCTCGCTCTACGTAAAGGCCATGTAAGGCTCAAGTAAAGAGCTGAGACAGCAAAATAACATCCTGTATCACACACAAATTACAATTGTAACCGATACCTGAATAAAATACGTTACCATATGTCTATTGTGTATGATATCTCACCTGATCCCATAATTGTTTTGAACAGTGTAGATGTAGATGAAGCACACTTTGTTCAGGTAATGCTCATGATGGCCTCCTGCGTCTACATTCAGTATTACACGGCAGAGCTTTTGTGGTAGACTGAGCAACATGACTGCGCTACACTGTACACCACGGCTTCACAGGCAGCGTGCTCCGCGAGCTGAGGGTGGGCGCAGCGTGCCAGTAGCGAGTACCGTACTACGACCATGTATGGAGCCGTGTGGAGAATTGTACGATCCTGAGGGAGAGCTTGACGAAATCTAGTCTGATTTATACTGCCTGTCGCGTTGCAGATGAGTTACTTCAGCCTGCATATTAGCTCTGATTGTGTACTGGTAGCATTCTAACGTTCCCATTCAGTTGCGCTACGAATTCCGATTCATTTTCCAACGCTCTCTCTGTAGACACTTAATAAATTCCATGACAAGGCTATATTTTCTACACTTTCTTCAACGCTGCTAATAATGTGACATCCAGCTGTGTGCTTGTGATACCTACACTTTTCATAAAGTGCTAAAGAACAAACTCTTTAAAAGCATTTGGCAGTCTGGCTATGAACGTCGTTTGACATAACCTGTATGGAGCGCGTGACTGCCATGTTTGATAACGACACTACGCAAAACTGTTCTACCTGAAGTCGACATAAAGACTGAGGTGCAGCTACCAAATACCTGTGGAAAGATGCTAGGAGTTTGGTGAAAGTAGTACAGATTTGTAGCTCACCCGCAGCTACCAAATATTGTTTTATTAAATCACCACCTGTGGAAGGATACAAGGAGTTTGCTAAAAGTAGTACAGATTTGTAGCTCACCCGAACGTCACACTCATTTCATTATTCTTCTTCTTATTCAGAGAGCTTCCTTCCAAATTTTATAATTTTTTGTCCACGGTAAGTGCCTCCACATTTTCAGTTCTTTCTGGTGAACGATAACGCTCGTCCCCACAGAGCTGCGCTTGTGGACAACATGATTGAAACTGAGGGCATTGATCGAACTGAGTGGCCAGTTTGTTCACCGGACTTAAATACGATTGAACATGTCTGGGATGCACATTGGCAGACGCATTGCAGCCAGACTGGCACCTTCCACAACGGTTGCAGCCCTGTATATTGGACTCATGGATGTGGTGAGACAAGTAGTGCCTCTGTAGATTTAACTAACTGAAGACATGTAGTATCTTATGATACACTAAACATACTGCGTACCTATCTTTTTGGCCGGCCGAAGTGGCCGTGCGGTTAAAGGCGCTGCAGTCTGGAACCGCAAGACCGCTACGGTCGCAGGTTCGAATCCTGCCTCGGGCATGGATGTTTGTGATGTCCTTAGGTTAGTTAGGTTTAACTAGTTCTAAGTTCTAGGGGACTAATGACCTCAGCAGTTGAGTCCCATAGTGCTCAGAGCCAACCTATCTTTTTGTGTAAAGGAATAAGATTCGTCTCACTTTAGACTGAAATGCGAAGACATTGTCTGTGTTACATAAAGGCAACTCGTCATTTCTGCTCGTAGAGGACACTGCTGTCAAAATTGAGCCTCCACTGTTTCGCGGCTGGCCCTTCTAGCGTGATGTCACGACCACATAGTATGCACGCATTTCCCTCTCTCCCCACCAAGCCCCAGCTGGTCTGTTCACTTGTAATAGCGCGAGCTGTCGCGAGTGCTCCTGCACGAAAACATCGAGCTGTTAAGCCCTATGGTACACAAATTTTTCGTATGTGGACACAGGCTAATCAGATGAGAAAAAAGGATAAAAAGCATGCAATTTCAGGTCGAAAAATATCAAAAAAGTTTCAAATGGCTCTGAGCACTATGCGACTTAACATCTGAGGTCATCAACCCCCTAGAACTTAGAACTACTCAAATCTAACTAACCTAAGGATATTACACACATCCAAGCCCCAGGCAGGATTCGAACCTGCGACCGCAGCAGTCGCGCGGTTCTGGACGGAAGCGCCTAGATCCGCTCGGCCACCGCTGCCGGCTGGAAAAATATCCTCCCCATCAATCAGGACTTTCGCAAACATAATTAGATGTAACACATCCCCTACATGCCGTAATAAAATTATAGACCCAGCAGTCCAGTTCCCATGGCTGCACTCTAATGTTTAAAACTGGGGAGACGAGGACCGCCTCATTTCAGTCGCAATCTTTCCAAAGTCGGGTGGAGAGTGTCTTCCCGTGCCTGGGATCACACATCACCCTAACAACTCGAAAAAATGTAGCCATAAAAACACTTTTTTCAACTTTACGTTATTAAACATTAAAAAACTAAATGCAAAAGATCCACTCATATACTGAGATGTAAAGTTTTGTAGGCAAACGAAGTTTTATACACTACCTGATGAAAAGGACCCCGACACCTATTAGTGGACATTAATGACAGGAGTTTCCACCGTTCGCTTTAATGATGGCTTGAAATCCTCTGGGGACACTTTCAGTAGTGTGTCTGAATGAATATAAAGGAATGGCAGCCCTTTCTTCCTCAAGAGCAGAAACCAGACATGGTAAAGGTGTTGGACGTTGGAGTCTGGAGAGAAGTCGACTTTTTAATTCATCCATAAACTGTCGAATTTGGTTCAGAATGGTTCTGTGGGGAGGCTACCCGTTTGAGAGATCGTATTGCTCACAAACCATTGTCTCACATATGCTGCTTTACGATAGAAAACATTTTCATTCTGGCACAATCTACCATACTCTCCAAAATGTTACTTTACCAAAGGCACTAAAAAATACAGTAAAAGGTGTTTATATTCTTCCGAAATCAGCGTTTTCTTAAGCGCAATAGAGGGACTACACCGCAACCGTGGAAAAACAGCCTCATGCCGAACACCGCCTCCTCCGTACTTAACAACAGGCACTGCAGATCCTGGTAAGTACCGTTTTCGAGGCATTCGCCAAACCCAAACCCTTACATCGGATTGCCACAAGGTAGAATGTGATTCATCGCTCCAAATCACTTTTTCCCATCCGTCCACTGCCCAGTGGCGTTGCTCTTCACATCACCACTGTCTTAGCTCAGCATTCATCACAGAAATGTGTGGCTTATGGGGCCCTGCTCGACCACTGTACCCTATTTTATTTGACTCCTTACCTTCCGTCATTGTGATAGCTGGATTGCTGGTAACTGAAATTTTGGTTTACCAAAACTACGGTTCAGTAGTTTTGTACACTATACAGGGTGAGTCACTAACTATTGCCACCAAGGATGACTCCGAAAGTATGATAGGAACTGAAACGTTTGTAGGACAAAAGTTGCATGGGACAACGGGGCCATGATATGACTTTTTTTTTTGTTGCTGGGTGGGTTTTCGTTAGAGATATGAGGGTTACTTTTTTTCATTTTTTAAAATGGGATGCTATATAGTTTGGTACTTATTTTCTGATAGTGGCTACCGAGACGAATCCAGTGATGTGTAAGGTCTTCGAAGGTGAACGAAGGTCAAAAAGGTGGTATGAACGTCCATTTACAGAAGCTGTTAGAGGTGATGACCATTGGTGTGATTGCAGTGCTGCAATCTTCTTATCATTAATTGAATCGTATTCCTTATCACATCGGTGATTATGGAACCACATGCTCTGACAATTCTCTCTTGCATATCTTAAGGTGCAGTTGGAACGTCTTTAGAAACAATGTCTTTTACGAATCCCCACTAGAAAAAATCCAGAGGCGTGAAGTCTGGCGAACGAGCCGGCCTCGACACATCTCCTCCGCGTCCAATCCAACGATTTGGGAATTGTCTCTGCAACTCATTTCTAGCCATCAGTGAAAATGTGCCGGACACCCATGGTGCTGATACCACATTCTGTTCCTTGGTCGTAAAGGTATTTCTTCCAAAAACAGACCAAATTTTTCTTGCAGGGCCGGCCGAAGTGGCCGTGCGGTTAAAGGCGCTGCAGCCTGGAACCGCAAGACTGCTACGGTCGCAGGTTCGAATCCTGCCTCGGGCATGGATGTTTGTGATGTCCTTAGGTTAGTTAGGTTTAACTAGTTCTAAGTTGTAGGGGACTAATGACCTCAGCAGCTGAGTCCCATAGTGCTCAGAGCCATTTGAACCATTTTTTTCTTGCAGGAATGTGGTGTACTTCCTTCCATTAAAACTTCCTTCGATGAAATAGGGGCTATAATTCTGTCCTCCAGAATCCCACACCATACATTCACCGACCAAGGTTTTTGTTGTGCAACTTGCCGCAGCCAACATGGATTTTCAGTTGCCCAATAATGCATGTTATGCAAATTAACATTTCCATGGTTCGTGAATGTAGCCTCGTCCGTAAATAAAATCAAATTAATAAATGTGTCATACCTCTGAATCTGAAATTGAGCCCATTGGCAGAATTCAATGAGACGCATGCAGTCGGTTTCAGTTAATTCTTGGTGGAGACCGATATGGTAAGGATGATATTTATGGCGATGCAGAACACGAACAACATTACTCTGCCTCATGCCAGATTCCCTTGCGATTTGACACGAACTAAAACAAGTATCGCCAACCGGAGTGGCCGAGCGGTTCTAGGCGCTACAGTCTGGAACCTTGCGACCGCTACGTTCGCAAGTTCGAATCCTGCCTCGGGTATGGATGTGTGTGCTGTCCTTAGGTTAGTTAGGTTTAAGTAGTTCTAAGTCCTAGGGGACTGATGACCTCAGCAGTTAATTCCCATAGTGATCAGACCCATTTGAACCTAACACAAGGATCTCGAACCACAGTGGCAAGAGTACCAATTTCCGTTTCCTTGCTAGCAACTTTCCTTTGCCGGATATGTTTCCGATGCGTTAAAGATCCAGTTGTTCTCAGTTTATCATACACATATTTAAATGTACGAGGTGTAGGGCGAGTACGTTGAGGATGTCATTCAGCGAATAAGTCTCTAGAACTCATTGAATTTCTTTGGCATTCTCCGTAAATGAGAAGCGTATCGACTTGTTCTTCGAAGGAATACATCAATCACATTCGGTTGATTCGACGATACTAGTCTTACCGTTCCTATTAGTGTTGTACTGTGAAACCGTCTAATGGTGTTTACATGTCAATGGCACGTTTGATGCATACGCCGTATTCGGCGAATATTTACTATTTGCACGAAATAGAAGAAAAAATTGTCAGAGCATGTGCTTCGATAAGCCCCGATGTGATAAGGAATACCGCTCAATCCATGATAAGAAGATTGCAGCACTGCATTCATACCAATGGTCATCACTTCGAAGACCTTCAGTAAATGGACGTTCATAGCACCTTTTTGTCCTTCGTTACCTTCAAAGACCTTACTGTTACACATCATTGGATTCGTCTCGATAGCCGCTATCAGAAAATAAGTACCAAACTATAGCATCCCATTAAAAAAAAGTTGACCTTCAAATCTGCGACGCAACCCCAACTAGTAACAAAAAACCAACGTCACATTATGGTCCCCGTTGTCCCATGCAACTTTTGTCCCACAAACTTTTCAGCTCCTATCATACTTTCGGAGTTATTCTTGATGGCAATAGTTAGTGATTCACCCTGTATAGTGTACAAAACTAATGAACCGTAGTTTTGATAAACCACAATTTCAGTTACCAGCACTCCAGCTATCACAATGACAGAAGGTAAGGAGTCAAATAAAATAGGGTACAGTGGTCGAGCAGGGCCTCATAAGCCGCACATTTCTGTGATGAATGCTGAGCTACGACAGTGGTGATGTGAAGAGCAACGCCACTGGGCAGTGGACGGATGGAAAAAAGTGATTTGGAGCGATGTATCACATTACATCTTGTGGCAATCCGATGCAAGGGTTTGGGTTTGGCGAATGCCTCGAAAACGGTACTTACCAGGATGTTAAGTACAGAGGAGGCGGTGTTCGGCATACGTCTGTTTTTCCATGGTTGCGGTGTAGTCTCTCTATTGCGCTTAAGAAAACGCTGACTGCGGAAGGATATAAACACATTTTACTGTATTTTGTAGTGCCTACGGTAAAGTAACAGTTCGGAGAGTATGGTAGTTTGTGCCAACATGAAAATTTACTCTACCGCAAAGCAACATCTGTGAGACAATCTATCACCGGAATGGAATAGACATACTGCCTGTAGTTCATACACTGCTTCCACCTAACTTCCAGCAATTTCCACTGATAATCTGCACAACAACAAAACAAGAGTAAAGTTCAAAGTTAATAAAGAAAACATCGGACTCAGATATGCACAGAAGCAAATAAAATTTGCTGGCGTCAGTTATCTCTAGCTGATACCGTCACTTTTACCATCAACAACTCCGTGTAGTTAATGGCTTCATGCTATGCACAGTGGATACTTTCTAGCGAGGAAGTCCACTCTCGCAAATGTGCAAGTGTAAAACGGGGAAGTGTGAAAACAAATTTCCACATCCTCGCCCGGGAACACCGTTTCTAATGCTTCGTAACTTGTTCGTACTGTAAGTGTAGCTTCGTTGACCTCGAATAGATCAATACTTCTCCAACACTGGAACGATAACCATTCCGCCCCAGAGGACGTACTAGTGACAACCCGAACCCCAAACGGGCTGCCGGCTGATGCTCCTACATCGCTGTTTTCAAACCGCTCCACGTTATCATTTAACACTTAGGCCTTTGATCCAATTAGAGTCATGAGCCGAATATAGTAACTTTGATTTGTAATTTCCTGCTCCTGCTGACAGAGCTGCTCTCTGCCAGTTTCAAAGTTTCTCTGAAACGGGTGTTAGAAAATACCGCCTGTTATGAGAAAATTACTCGAGCTTGAAATCAGCCTACCGGACTCCGACACCACCCATTTATGAGGGTTAGGGAAACACCTGTCCATCACCTTCAGGTCGAACAAAAGCCTCCCCCCCCCCCCCCTGCTACCGATAACAAGCTGTGCTGACCGCAATAGTAAACCGGAGTTTTTAATACTTCTCATTACTTACTTACACTCCGTCCATATTCTGCACTCATTAGTCTGTTCATTCCATTCAGCAGATCCTGTAATCCTTCTTCACTTTCACTGAGGATAGCAATGTGATCAGCGAATCGTATCATTGATATCCTTTCACTTTGAGTTTTAGTTCCGTTCTTGAACTTTTCTTTTATTTCCTCATTTCTTCGACGTATGAACTGAACAGTAGTGACGAAAAACTACATCCCTGTTTTACTGCCCTCAAATAAAAATCAGAAGACACCAGGAGTCCTAAGCTGACGATGCTACCTTGCTGCTTTTTTTCAGTCTGTGCTGACTGCTTTCAGGAAACACTGAGACAGACGTTAAAGAGATCTGAAATCTAAATTCCTGAGTGAGCAGCAGGATAAAGCCGAGAAGGACACATCGGAATTTTCCTTCTCGTGGTCAGCTTCTTCTGTTTCTTAAAATACATTGTCTATCCATATGCAGAGTTCAGAGCCCGCTGCTACACTATCTATGGTGGCTGATCTCACTTCAAATTCAGCACCGTTCTTTCTGAATACTCCTCAAAGTGAATCACATACTACTTTGTGAAATTGAACAGTTGCAAAAGTGATATTTTAGCTTTACTTATTTGTAGCCGTTATTTGCACATGTAGGCTACCACAGAAGTAAATTACCGTACTAAATGTTTTGAAAGATATACTCTTCATGGTGACATTTTTAACGCTATTCACAAACTTTCGTGAACTTACTTTATCGTAATGTGTAACTTCTCAGCAGGAGAAATAGCGAGTCGAAAAGTTGTGTCCTTCTTTTCCATAGTAGCTGATACTAGTTTGTGTGGAGTATTCTCAGGAATTTGTGATATTTTTCTTACTGGGAGACCTCACGAGAAACCGCAGACGAACGAGGTTCGATATTTATAACATTGCACGGCTGCACCTAGTGCTTCCTTTCCTTTTTAGATGTCTCGGCTATAAATAACGGTAAGTGACAATAACTTCGCCTTCAGAAGATCTCATGATTACAACTGAAAGTAAAACAGGAACTTGATTTGTCTTACCTTGTTGATTTTCTATGTCGAGTGGCATCGCATATCGTATCGAATTTTCTAAGGCCCCAGTTTATCACATATTGTATCACTTCAATTAGAACCGCACCTCGCACGTACCAAGAGAATATGATCGTTTAGGTTTGGACTCATTCTATGAATGTTGACAGCGGTGTTACACAAAATGAAGCTTGGCCATACTACTGGAACACGATCTCGAGATGTCCTTTGTCCCCCTACCACTGGTTTAGAACGCTTGGGCTGGACTGAACTACCATCCCCAATGTAAAATCGGTTGCATGAAATATTTCACTTTGAACCCTTATTTAACTAATTCAATAGCTCGGGGAGCATTTGGAAGATAAGAAAAAAAATCTACTTAGTTATCCAAAGAAAAAATACGTATTTTTCATGTAAGTTATAAAACAATATCTCAGAACGAGAATTTTCATCTGCAAGCGGTTTCTGAATAGAAAGTGGAAAATGTGAGGTAGCAGTTGTGGTACTCATCATCCAAAAATAATATCTAAACAGACACACAACTTCTCTGACATAATTTTCATGAGTATGTATTATAGCAATAATAAACTATCAATGCCAACGAACTGTAAATGGCGCCAGGAGCTGGTTTTCTCCTTCAGTAACGCCATTTCGGCAGCCAGTGTAGCTCTTTCCGCTTCGGGTTCAACCTTTCTTTCATAATAACCTTGATTTAGTTTCAATCTAAGAAAGTTGTTGTGAGATTTACACAGTGTTTCCAAACGACAGGCGAAAGTGAAGAAAATGATAATGCATAACAATAATAGTTATGATGTTTATCATTCAAATTTGCTGTGAAAATCACGAACAAAAAGAAAATGATAAAGTATTATTTTTTTTAGAAGCTATGATAGGTTGTAAAGATCATTATTGCTGTGCACTCTCCAGATATTTTCGCATGATATGCGTCTAGTGAACTCAAACTATATTTTTACTTTCGAAGTTAGTTTTACTTCGTCTTCAATTTTTTTTTCAAATATACTAAACGAATACGAGGGCATTGCAAGAACTGATCAGCAAGGAAGACATTTAAGGAGCATATATTAGGCGGTGAAGATATTTTAAGGGATCTTGTTTATTGTTAAACGCAGAAAGAGCATTGTTCACTATCGTTTAGCACAGCGCCCTCCATCTCCTGTTTCGGTCCCTTTTCCAAACTAGTTATAGAAACGACAAGGAGTATTGTTAGAGTGATCCAGGAGTCAACGAAAGCAAGAGGTGGGCCATACTCGACGTAAGAGCCGCGACTTTGGTTAGCCCTCGCCTGAGCTGCTAGCGGTCGAGATCCTGCCACAGTTACCGGCGTGCTCTACACCAATTCGCATGATAATAAGCCCACAGACGTCGCCGTAGTAAAACCGTGAATAAAAAAGTCAGCTTATGTGGTGTTACGAACATCTCTGATCTCGTGAAAATGCGTATTCAACTGCTGACAGCAGATGGTCCTCAGTTTTGCCTCCCCCCCCCCCCCTGCCGTCTGTCATCCCAACAGTAGTTCGTTGATTACATGGAACGCGATAAACGGATGGGCAAAACAAAATATTATTAACTGCATTCAAACAAAAGCTGCTTATATGAGAGGAATATTAGTCTACTACGGAGCAATGTAAACTAATCAAGTATTTATTTCATTTACCTTGAGATTAGTACCGTTAAAACAAATCACTTCGTCGGTTGATAAACTGACAGATTTCATTCGTTTGAGAACATACTCTGCGGGAAATTACTTATTGGTCGCTGTCTTTTAGCTTCATTGTATGGCATGCGGCTTGCTGTCCGCAAGCCTTTGCGCCCTGGTATTTACCATGACGATGATTTCAAAAAAATAACCTTCACGGGAAAGAAGGCAACTGAAATAACGTAACATGTCTATAGTCTATCCAAAACTCATATTCTCAATAATTACACTATGTTATTTTCTTATAACAACGCCGTTTCTCTTTCAATGATTCACGTATGAGTTCCTGGAAATCTGCTCAGTCTTCACGTATGAATGAAATGAATTATATCTGAAATCGTTCGATCCTTTCCGACAGTTCACTTCGAACAATACTCAAAAATCAATCACCAAGAGCTTTGTTACCGGTATCTTTAACTGATACACAACATCTTTGCAGAATTCTCCGATCTAATTACACTACTTACATTCGCCGTAATGAAAATTAATTCTATATTTTTCTTGGACTTCATACTTCATGGTAAGGTTAAAAGTAGATATTTATTAAATGTGACTTGTTTAAGAGGTTTCTTAATCCTGCAAACAGCTTTTATACGAGCGTTATATTACATTTTCCTACTTAGGGGTGCCGCGAGCTGCAGCTATTACTGCTGCTTGCCTTGTGTGTTTGCCAGTTAATGGGATATTGGGTTTGAACCGTAGTATTCGTAATTTTGTAGATGATGTGTCTGAGAAGTTTAAGAGCTTGATTCCCAGTCCTGGTTCAAGAAGGTACTGTCTTTTACGAAAGCACGCAAGTTCGACATTTTGGTCCTCTCAAAGACAGTTGCCGTGATTAAAAGTATTTGAAAAGGGCGTAAGACAGAGATGCAGTCTTCATCATCCGCTGTACAAAATGTGTACCAAGCAATAAAGGAATAAAAGAGAAGATTAAAAGTAAATTAAAATAAATGGTGACTGATTTCAAGATGTGTGTTGGAAAGCAGCAAGAAGGAGAAGAGCGAAAAACATAAAATCAGAACTGGAAACCACGTAGTAAAAGAAATAAAGGAATCCCTTAGATAGAAAGGTAAGTAACCCACAACGAACGAAGCAAGGAGTGCACAGGAAGCAAAGTGGCTGCTTCAGTCTTTCGCAATAAGAACTCTATAAATATCGAATATAGGGCCTAATTTGAGAAACAGATTTCTAAGACTATACATCTGGATCAGAGGATTGTATGAAACTGTATTACGGACTTGGGAGAACCAGAATAATAGAAAATCGAAGAGTCTTATACATGGTGTTAGAGAAGGATATTGAATATTAAGTGGACTGATAAAATGAGAAATGAAGTTCTCCGCAGATTCCTTGATGAAATGAATATGACTTAAACTGCATCTAAAAGAAGGGACAGGCTGATGCGACATGTGTTAATAGAACAGGGAAGGGCCTTCTCGGTACTAGAAGGAGATGCAGGTGCTAAAAGTTGGAAGAGACAGTTAGGCACACACTGAATTTGGGTCATACGCTGAGATGGAGTTTATGGCAGGAATCGTGGGGGCTGCATCAAACGAATCAGAAGAGTGAAGTAGTTATTTATTTGTAATTTCTGCTGTCACCCACTTTTTTATTTTTTGATGGTGTTAGGACAGCAACCAGCCTCAAATTTAGTTTCAGTTCCTTTATTCAAAGGCTACCGTTACCGGTTTCGAATCGTTGTGATTCATCCTCAGACGATTTACATGCTTTCTTTATGATATGTGGTGTGTTTTTTACAGATTAATTGTCGTGAAACGTCGGTTTCGAGTGTTTGTTTTCATAAAACCGTCTGAGGATGAATCACAACGATTCGAAACCGGTAACGGTAGCCTTTGAATAAAGGAACTGAAAGTAAATTTGCGGCTGGTTGCTGTCCTAACACCATCAACATTTGTCTTCAAACAACAGCCACGGTCTCCATCATGTCATCATATGACAAAATTGCATTTTTATTTTTTTGTTTTATGTTTAATCCAACATAATACATAATCTAACATAAAACAAAAAATAAAAAAGGGACTGGTAGCAAAATATAAAAAAAAAATTATCCCACACAGTCACGGGTCACAAACATAGCCATTATGGCCGAGAACATTTAAGAGTGAAGAAGGGACGCTACAAAATATCCAAGTGAAACTGGAACAAATAGCTAGTGAAACTGGTATTTACGACTGTATATGCCTTTAATGGATGAAAATGAGTAACATGTTTGTTCTGACATACGCTCAGATGTTTCGCTTATAACGGATTCTTTATTAATGGGGCTGGTGCAGGCCTGTCTTTTTGTGTATTTTAACATCAAAAGCGGCGCTAATACGTTGTAGCCGTATCCACTTATTTTAATGATTTCCAGAGATGCAACAGAACTTCCCGTAATTTTCATCATTTGCGCAAAATGCGGCACTTAACAGATAATAATCCACCTGCGGCTAAGCCGAGCACAAGCGAAATGCAGTGGGATTTGTTTGGAATCGATTTAGCAGAGGCGAAGCTGCGTCGAATCTCGACGTAGTCCTTCGGCCGCAACAACTACAAACGCGAACAGGCTTCGCAGCGGCGTAACTAAATTTATTAGTATTCCACACCGTGCTCGCTCTTTCTTACGAAACTGCTCACAAAATGTAACCTTATTGTGTATTATTTCAGCATTTTGTGAAGTTAATGGACGGTGGAGAATGACGTGTGAGAAGAGCAATTAGTGACTAGATTACCAACGTTCACGATAATAATAAGGCGTCACAATGTATTACGACCGCGAAAGCCTCCCAGATGTCCAAGCTATAATACAGATGTCTTCGGCGAAAGAAGGCATAGCCCTCAGCCAAGATTGTACAACTGATGGAGGGAATGTACTTCACATAGCTTGTACTCTGATTCTGACGGGTAATAACAACTACTGCTACTGCTAACCACTTCTTACTTATATGTCCCATAGGTAAACTTGTAGTGCGACTAGTGTGAACTGCTGAAATGTAAATCATGTAGCTTATGAGAAACAATAGGGTTTAATGCTCTTCCGATTACAGACACAAGTGGCCGAGACACGCTGCAGCCTGGAAGCTAATCTCAAGATATTGATATGATATGCACATCTCTGTTAACACAGAGTCCACGTGCTACTGGGAATTGCATCATTTTGATCCTCATATTAACCGTGCAACTTGAATTCAGTATTGGACGTAACCTACCTGAATAAAAGTATTCGGACAGCCCTATGCAATGAGGAACTGGCCACCTGATGTCGCGTGCTACGGTCGCAGGTTCGAAACCTGCCTCGGGCATGGATGTGTGTGATGTCCTTCGGTTAGTTAGGTTTAAGTAGTTCTAAGTTTTAGGGGACTGATGACCACAGATGTTAAGTCCCATAGCGCTCAGAGCCATTTGAACCAACCTGATGTCCTGAGATGCGGACCCGCCAGTGTAAAAGGAGGAGGGGAGTGTCGTGTTGACAGTAGAGAAGGAACAATAGCGGAATGGGTCGACGGAGAGAGCTGAGCGACTTCGGACGTGGACTCTTCATTGGATGTCACCTGGGTAACAAATCATCAGAGACATTTCAAACCCGCTGAAGGTACTCAAATCGACTTTTGTGATGTGAGTGATGGGGAGACGTGAAGAAACAGCTGCAACTAAACGAAGACCGGGCAGAACTCATGTACTGACTGACAGGGATCGACAAGCACTGCAATGGGTGCTTGTAAAAAATCACTTGGAGTCAGCAGAAGGAATCACACTGTGCGTAGGGCATTAAGGCGAATGGGATACAATATTCTAGCAGCTCCTCATAAGCCACAAATTCCTATCCTCAGTGCTAAGTGGAGCGTGAGGTGGTGAAAAGACCGACGGCACTGGGCAGTGGATGGCTCTGGAAACGAATTATCTGAAGCGACGAATCACGCTTTGCTAGGAGGCAAGCGGATGGGAGTGTTTGGGTTTTGTGAATGCCTGGTGAACGTTACCTGCGGTCATGTGTAGCGTCAACAGTGAAGTATGGAGTAGGCGTTGTTACCGTGTCGCGGACCTTATCGTGGTTAGGGTGCTGTTTCCTGTTAAGCTTAAGAAAACGCTAAATGTGGAAGGATACGAACACATCCTACAGCACTGTGTACTGCATAAGGTAGAGAAACAGTTCGGAGAAGGTTATTGTCTATATTAAAGTGACATTGCATCCAGTCATAAAGTAACAGCTGTGAAGCAATGGCTTGTGAAATATAACATATCTGATATGACCAATCCAGAGTCCCGACCTGAACCCAATGGAACATCTTTGGGGTGACTTAGAACGTCGACTCCGCTCCAGACCTCAAATCTTTTATGGTATCGTCTCTTGAGGAAGAATGCACTGCAGTTCCTCCACAGACACGTCAATGAAAGTGTTCCCAAAAGAGTTCAGGCCGGTATCAAGGTGAAGGGTGCGCACACTCCTTACCGATGTCCATTAACATGTGTCCGCGTACTTATCATCAGACAGTGTCTTTTGTAGGCTCTAGGCTCCATTACCAGTGACTAGAGTAAGATAATACGCACTTGATAACAAAACTAATTTCTTTTAGCGAAATAGCGCGTTTCTTTCATCTAGACCTGTTCAATATGAAATATGGCAGTCTACAGTCAAGATCACTAATTACAATTTTATTGTAGGTGACAGGTTTCGGCAAATCTAACTTGCCGTCAACGGATCTGTAAAGTATATAGATGGATGGCTCTGCATTCATTTTCACAAACGGATGCATACGAGATACGTTATGGAAATATACCTAAATACATCTCTAGCATATTTATAATATATCGTGTCAAATCATGACACATCATTCCAGGCACGTGAATAAAGTGATAGATCGGCATGACAATAATAAAACAAGATTGCCGGCCGGGATGGCCGAGCGGTTCTAGGCGCTACAGTCTGGAACAGCGCGACCGCTACGATCGCAGGTTCGAATCCTGCTTCGGGCATGGATGTGTGTGATGTCCTTAGGTTAATTAGGTTTAAGTAGTTCTAAGTTCTAGGGGACTGATGACCTCAGAAGTTAAGTCCCATAGTGCTCAGAGCTATTTGAACCATCTGAAAACAAGATTGCCATGAAATATCATGAATTTTACATAGACTTCACAAGCTCATATTCACACAATAGATTAAAGGAGACTGAGGACAACGAATCAAACCAGAAATGTTACGAAGTACCAAAAGAGGGTATTGTAGTCGTAAACATACAAAAAAGGATCGTAGTATACAAAGCATAAGGAAGAAGTTACATCCAAGGAGTCGAAAAAAACAATGCAATACACACATTTTAGTATGTAGTGTAATATCAGCCGTAATTAGGCTTCTAATTTTCGATCTATCTGATTTACAAGAACCGGTAAAGGCAACTCAGATTTGCCAAAAGGGATCGTCTAAAGCAAAATTATAATTAGCCATATCGGCTGTTGAAGTTTTTATTTCTATACTTCATTCTACTCTAGATCACTGTCATGCTTGAGTGATGACAAGTATTTATAATATCCGATCAAGACATTATCACAAAGTGTAATGGTACAAAGTATGTTCTGGTTGCGTACAGCAGTAGTTAATTAAAAAAAAACGAACAAATTTTTTTTTTATATTTCTGTCGCCTTCAGTCCGAAGACTGATTTTATATAGCTCTCCATGCTAGTCTACTCACTGCGAGCTTCTTCGTCTTTGCATTGCTACTGCAACATACAACCATTTGAACCTGCTTACAATACTCAAGCCTTGGTCGCGCTCTACAATTCCTGTCCTTCACACATCTCCACATTATCAAATTGACGATTCCTTGATGCCTCAGGATATATTCCACCAACGAACCATTCCATTTGATCAAGTTGTGCCATAAATTAATTTTCTCTCCTCTTTTGTCTTCTTGTTCGAACTGTTTTTCGTCCACTTTTCACTTCCGTAGAAGCCAACACATCACTGAAATACAATCAGAAAAGATTTTCTAGCGATTAAATTTATATTCGTTTCTAACAAATTTCTCTTTTTTAGAAAAGTTTTTCTTGTTATTGGCATGCTGTATTTTTTCATCCTCTTCGCTTCTGCCATCATCAGTTATTGTTCTGCCCAAATAACGAAACCCATGTACTACTTTTCGTGTCTTCTTTCCATCCAAAATTTCTCATTGGTTTCGTGTAGTGCTTGCTCATGGCAGAGACTGAATAACATCAGGGAGAGGATAGAATCCTGTCATAATACCTACTGAACTGCTGCTATCCTTTCTTGGCGTTCGACTCTTACAACAGCACTCTGGTTTCTGCAACCTTTCACTTGCTGCACTTTATCCCTGCTACATTCATCAGAATTTTCTATTTTATTCCAGTCAACATCGTGCAAAGTTTTCTCTAAATATATAGGTGTTATAAAGGAAGGTTTACCTTTCTTCTACCTGTTTTCTATCACAAGTTGATAAGTCGTAGTGTCACTATTGTCTCACGCGTTCCTATACCTCTTCGGAACGCAAAAGAGATCTTTCTCGACGTAGGTTTCTACCAGTTTTACCATTCTTCAGTAAATGTCCTTTTAACGGGTCATTTTCAATTTTCCGTACAGTCAAGGTATGGATTGTGGTTTTCGGATTTGATAAAATTTTAATTTGAGTAATCACGGCGTGCACTTTGATATCCGTGATATTCTCTGTATTATTTAGATTCACTTCTACAGATGTATTTTGAAAGTTTCAAAACTGTAGGAAAATTACTTCTAAATGTGTCATTAAGAGATCTTAGCGAAATCAAATCCCAGAGTAATTAAATCTCGTATTCTTACCGGCTTACAAGAAAATGTTGATCGAAAGTTTCGGAACGACATCTGTATTGGAAAGAAAGAAATTTTCTTTTCCAGAGCTTTCTATGACCCACAGACAATCAGCATGGTGCGAATGTAACTGACCCACCGAAGGAAAGTGGGCAGCAGGTGTCTCGATTAACATGTGGAGGACTAGGGTTCAGTTTCCGGTACTGCTGGGGCTTCTCCTTCGGTGAGTAGTCTGGAACGGGATTCATTCAGTATTGATACTAACTGAGCAACTATTTTAATGAGAATTAGTAGCTCCAAGACATGGAGAACCGACAACAGCCGGGAGAGCGTTTTCCCGACAGCACGCCACTCAGAAGGGACGGCTCTCGGCTCGAACGGGAATTTGTATTTAAAGATTCGTACGCAGACCCAGCTCACATTCCTAACCGCGCCTGAGACGGTATTGTGTGACCGTGTTTCTCTTGGCTTATACTCAACAGCGCTTCCAGTATGGGAAGAGGGGATTAACACGACTGTCAGTCAGTTACCTCACCAAGAAGATGACGCGTTTAGCACACGTGTGCTAGTAAAGTCATGCATATACAGCAAAAATGAACGAAACCATCAATATCTGGAACCTTTTTAATATTGTGGCATCCAAATTATGAAGTTTTTATCCAACTGGAGGCGGTGTAGGACACGATGATTACACTTTCGCAATGTTTTTGGTGGCTCTGATTATTCAGAAACACGAATACCCGTTTGATAGTTCAACTGCAGTTGCACTGGATCGGATACTGGATGAAGAAAAACGCTATTAATAGTCTTCAAGACTGCAGTGCTAGTGGAAGTGACCGAAACAGCACTCCTCAAAGAGAGTCTTCCATTTCTGGTGGCCATGAACCGTAACCAGAAGAGAAATTCAGTGCTGAAGTATTTTAACAAAATTCTGGAAAGAATGTCTTGAGCGTATTTTTGACGATTATCATGTAATGGAGTAGGTATTAAAATCCAGGGAGAAGAAATAAAAACTTTGAGGTTCGCCGATGACATTGTAATTCTGTCAGAGACAGCAAAGGACTTGGAAGAGCAGTTGAACGGAATGGACAGTGTCCTGAAAGGAGGATATAAGATGAACATCAACAAAAGCAAAACAAGGATAATGGAATGTAGTCGAATTAAGTCGGCTGATGCTGAGGGCATTAGATCAGGAAATGAGACACTTAAAGTAGTAAAGGAGTTTTGCTATTTGGGGAGCAAAATAACAGATGATGGTCGAAGTAGAGGATATAAAATGTAGACTGGCAATGGCAAGGAAAGCGTTTCTGAAGAAGAGAAATTTGTTAACATCGAGTATAGATTTCAGTGTCAGGAAGTCGTTTCTGAAAGTATTTGTATGGAGTTTAGCCATGTATGGAAGTGAAACATGGACAATAAATAGTCTGTACAAGAAGAGAATAGAAGCTTTCGAAATGCGGTGCTACAGAAGAATGTTGAAGATTAGGTGGGTAGATCACGTAACTAATGAGGAGGTGTTGAATAGGATTGGGGAGAAGAGAAGTTTGTGGCCCAACTTGACTAGAAGAAGGGATCGGCTGGTAGGACATGTTTTGAGGCATCAAGGGATCACAAATTTAGCATTGGAGGGCAGCGTGGAGGGTAAAAATCGTAGAGGGAGACCAAGAGATGAATACACTAAGCAGATTCAGAAGGATGTAGGTTGTAGTAGGTACTGGGAGATGAAGAAACTTGCACAGGATAGAGTAGCATGGAGAGCTGCATCAAACCAGCCTCAGGACTGAAGACAACAACAACAACAACATCATGTAAAGATGAGACTTAGAGCTCCTTATTGAAGAGACATATATGTATAAAAATCACATAGAACATCAAAGTAATATTTGATTACGAGTAGAAGAAAAGACGTACTGAACATCCACTTCGAGGAAATAAAGTTATCAAAGAACTGGAGATAAAACAACGCGTTGTATCCCAATTTCATACAGTAAGGGAAGAAGGAAAGTGCGTCCATTACTGACATCTGAAATTTTGAGCAAAGTAGGAAGAACGAGAAATTGGGCTCATAAAGTTTAAATGTTCTGCACCTTTCTGAGCACATCTCAAGAAAGAACACAGAATGTGGACATATTAAAGCTGTGATGACAACAGGACGGCCAAGATATTCGCCAGTCTGCGGCCCGTTTCGTCGAAGAAGTAAACCAGAAAACTGTAAGTTTCAGGAACAGTGATTAAAGTGGATTCAGTTATGAATTAACCTCTAGAGTGACAAGGGCAAAAATCAACTTTTGCTTTGGTCCAGTCTGTACACAAAACAACTCATAGTTATACAACAGATGCTGGACTTTCAATGGGTGGACAGCTAGCAAAAAGCTGTAGATTTTTCTTCAGAAACAAACTTTCGACAAGATAATTAAAAAATTAACTGAAGACATACATTCGGAGGCTACCACAAGTGGCAAAATGTTAAAAGACAATTTAAAATCCTTTTTCTTGAATGTTAATAATGACAGTGCCGCAAATAGCCAGAAGTTTATATTACTTTGTGGTTATTGGAGTGCTGACAAGGAAATAGTAAATGATTCACTTGCGGCTAAAAATTTGAATGCATCAGCATTCTGCCAAAAGCAACAAAATACGTACGGCCTCTGGATATGTAACTCCTGCGGCGATATAAATTTTATGAAAGAAGGGTAACAGATTCTGTAAGGACTCTCTGCAGTGACTTTGACACTAAATTAGGCAATTTAATCTTCATAACGAAAATACATTCTATTATCCACAACCAGCTGTCTGTTCCAGTGTATCAGCCCATGCTTTAAGATTTCTGGCAGGCGGCTGGGGTACAATACTCCCGCACATGTTGCTGAATTCAAGAATGTTATTCAAGTGGCATTTGATTACGCAGCCCAATAACGTGCTGCTGAGGACTGTTCAGATATTTTCTTGCCAAATATGCCTATTGTGATTTTGCATATTGTTACATGCAAATTGTTAAACAACTTCGCCTACATTTTTAAAGTCCGATAGTCAGCAAAGTAAGAGTAACACAACCGAATGCTTTCACCATTGTACTCACAGTGGTACGTGCAGCTTCTGAATACAATTTGAACACCGATATCCGGCCCGAGTCGAGGGCCTTCTTGTCAGTGCTATATGTGTATGTCGTCATGTGGCGGAGGTTGATACGGCTGCTGGTCGGCACAGCGCGGACGTCTGGGCATGAATGCAGTGTGTGTGTGTTTTAGAAACTCTTTGTGGGTAAGTGATGGATATTTTTGGGGACCAGAAAAACAGACACAGTGTGTTTGTCGTTCAGCGTCATGTAACGATAATAGTCGCCAGTTAACGGGTGCATTGTTCATGGTATCGATTTCCATTTACCGCTAAAATTTCTGAAATTGCCTCCTGGAACATTATAAAACAGTGTCGTTAACAAAAGAACTTTATGCATGCCAATTGGAAGTCTGTTGGGACCTTTTGCTGTTCACGCCGTATGTTAATGACCCTGCATAATCTGTAGTTTTCGGATGACGGAGTTATCTTTAACGAAAGGCTTTCTGAAAAAAAAAGTTTTATAAATATTCAATTAGACCTTAAAAAAATTTTAAAATGGTGCAGAAAAAAATTGACTCTTACAATATCAGTGAGTCACAACGGGAATCAGTCAACTCACACAAATAATAGGGAGTAACATTTCGTAGGTAGGAGCAATGGAATGCTTTAATAGACTCAATCGTAAGTAAAACGTATAGCAGAGATTTTTTTATTGGAAGGGTACTTGGAAAATTTAATCAGTTGTGTGACCCGTCCGAGAATAATGCTCAAGTGTGTGAATATGTGGTAACCATACCAATGGGTCTAACAGTAGATATTATACGGATACAAAGAAGGACAGTACGAATGGCCACAGGTTGGTTCATCACTAGAAGAGTGCCACGAAAAACTTGATCTGCAGACACTTGAAGACAGGCCGCAAATATTCCAGGGAGAGGGCATTGCCTCACAGTACAGGACATAAATTAATGGCTTGATGTGATATCATACAGATACACGTTTAACTGTTGATTGGCATGTATGTAAACACTGAAAAGCAAATTTTCTTTAGTAAAAGGAAATGAAGACGAACAATAAAACCATATTAGCGGCTAACGATTAACAGTGGCGTCGTGGTACAAATATACATTTAACAAAGATATTTGACATGCTGAATAAAACTTTACAGATAGCTTCTCTGACCCAACAAATGTAAGAAATGGCACGAAAAAGAACATGAACGATAGGAACAAAAGTTCGACGCCTAAAGTGAAATAGCTGTAAACACAGGATGAGTTGCAATTCCTATCAAAGGCTTCTAGGTGTTGTAGAGGGTACTTAGAAGCTAATATTTTGATAAGAAAGCCTTGTGCTCGGAAAGATACTATATAGATGTAAAAGACGTTGGGAAAATCACTTTCAAATTTCCAGCTACACAGTACGCACACAGAGTACAATGAGCTCTAGCCTGTGTGTTCCGCAGGAGATGGCGTGGGCAGTATTTCGAGTAATCAACGTCAGATCTTCATCTACGTGAGGGAAGACGTTGCTCTTCGAAGTGCAGACTGCGGCGTGTTCGTGTAGCACCAGTGAACCCACCGAGTGGCGAACGTAGCAGTTTCTCGTAGCCGTTCTTGTAGTCAGACGAAAATGGTATCTGACGACATAATTTTATAAGGAATGAGTATAGGGCCGTCGTCTCAGTTTGTAGCGTGCCGTGAAGTGAGAGATTTGCAAGTGATCTGAACTTCAAACTTATTTTACACCCAAACGGTACGTTTCCAGACATGGGTTTCTTATCACACCTTTATCTAATAGTTACCCTCTACAAGCCTTAGAGCATCGTAACAGGCGTTGTGAAACAGCCTGTACAAATAGATATTCATATGAAACTACTAGTATCATACCTACTAGTGCTGCGTTATTATTACAAGGATATCTCGGCAGGTCGTAAAACTCTGTAAAGCTGATTTTTATATGCGGGATTACTCAAAGAAAGCAAATATGGCAGCTCCCGTAGGAGAGTCGACACCGTACCTGTTCAGAAAACGTTTGTCTGTTCCTGTTCCATTTAATGCATACGAAGAGGATGTGACTGATGTAACCATCTGTAGTGTTAGTGCGGTCACAGACCGGAGTTCAATTGATAAAAATGCAGTGAAGGCGCATCGGAAAACTTGTGTGCCTGAACATCATGCAACAGACGGTGAATAGAAGCCATCTGGATAGATGGACATCGTGAAACCCGGGTCATCGTTGAATAACAGGTTGAATACAAGCATAATATCTTATCTCATGTAACTGAGGTACATTCCGATCTTCGTGCCATTTTTAAAGAAGTTTTGAGTCGCCAGACGATACAATTCAGAAGACAAAGTTTGAGATCCAACAATTTTCCAGATTTTGTGACTTGTTTAGCAAGAATATCGTTTTCTTCATTATGCATGATTCCGCAACGAGATTTGACCAACAGGCATTAGTAATCGTATTAACGACACTGTTTTATAGTTGGCAGAGGATTAATGGGGTCTGTAGTCGCTGCTTTCTTTGAAATGGAAGTACGTTCACTCAGTCAGTTATGAATTTAACCCACAGCCTAAAGCACATTCCGAATCATTGTGCAACTTGGAACTGTTAAGTATAAAAAGCAGAGGGGAAAGCTATTCTACATGCCGTAAAAGGACCCAACTATATTCTAGGATCAACACCGCATTTTGGACTCGTGGTCGTAAATTTATCCATACAGCCAACAAATCATATCCCCTACGGTGCAGATATCTACATCTACATTTACATGCATAGTATACGCAAGCTGCCATAAGGTGCGTGGTAGAGGGTACGTTGCATTACTACTAATAATTTCTTCCTGTTTCATTCGCAAATACAGCGAAGGAGAAATGACTGTCTATATGCTCCCGCACCAGCTTTAATTTTTCTTATCTTACGTTCGTGGTCCTTAAGCGAAATGTACGTTGGCGGCAGTAGGCTCGTTCCGCAGTCAGCTTCAAATGCCAGTTCTCTAATTATTTTTTTTTTCAATAGTATTCTTCGCAAAGAATGTCGCCTTCCCTCCAGGGTTTCCTAATTGTGTTCACGAAACAGTTTCGCAACACTTGCGTGTTGATTAAACCTATCGCTAACAAACCTAGCAGCCAGCTTCTGAATTGTTTCGACGTCTTCCTACAAGCCGACATGGCACAGGTTGCACTAGCGGGCCGGCCGTTGTGGCCGAGCGGTTCTAGGTGCTTTAGTCTGCAACCGCGCGACCGCTACGGTCGCAGGTTCGAATCCTGCCTCGGGCATGGATGTTTGTGATGTCCTTAGGTTAGTTAGGTTTAAGTAGTTCTAAGTTCTAGGGGACTGATGACCTTAGATGTTAAGACCCATAGTGCTCAGAGCCATTTGAACCACTTTTTTTGCACTAGCGGTCTTCTTTGCAGATGAACCATGCTTTCCTATACATCTCCCAGTAACCAATGTCTCGCATTCGCCTTCTTCACTACAGTACTTGTATTCTTGTTTCATTTAATATCTCTGCGACTATATGTTTAGTCACCCTGACTGTGTCAAGAATCTCACTACTAACATACTCGAACACTGCGGACTGGTTTTCCTACTCTTATCCATTAATTTACATTTTTCTACATTTAGATATAACTGCCATTCAAAACGCCAAATAGAAATTTTGTCTATGTCATTTTGTATCCTCTTGTAGTCAGTCAACGAGAACACCTTCCCGTACATCACACAGCCACAGACCGCTACTCACCTATCCGTCAGGTCATTTATGTATGTAGAAAATAATATCTATTCTACAACACTTCCCTAGGGCATTCCTGGCGATACCCTTGTCTCTGATGAACACTCGCCGTCGAGGACAACCTACTGTGAGGTAGTCGAGCCTCCCATCTGAAAACCTATTCCGCATTCGTATAAATACTTACAGCTTTAATTACGTTTTCGGAATAAGAAAATTGGAAGTACAGACTAGATTCGATTTTAGTACTGTAAAGGCAGTCAAGATCATCGGACATTCTTATTGTGAATGGGCGTTGGTCTTCCAAGTGCAGGGGACCAAACAGTCAAATGAGGCTTGAAAAAACGTATTGTGTAACGTGGAATCATGACCACTGTATGATATGCTGCATTTCAATCACAGGAAGCACTTCCAGACCGAATTGTGTCAAACAAAGGATTTTTATATTTACCATGAGAGACGGGAAAACCAAGACTTGTCAAGTAAGCGCAAAAAAATATCACTATGCCGTTCTCCAGTGCAGTTAAGAAGTCTTTGTCGGATTGCAATGTAATAATTCGTAGCTTCGTGCGGACACGTGTAGAGCGAGGTCGTACTACATGTTAACGTCGACATGGCTGACACGGGACATGCTGCGCACCGTGTGCAGCGGAAGGTTGGAGCCAGTCAGAAGCGTGATTTCTTGTTGTTCCTTGAAACGTGATGAGACGTGAGTTACACACGTTCTTTCTGAATCGGACGACCAGACTTCTCTGCGAGGAAACATAAAGAACCGCCGCCGCTGACAGCTGTCGCATTTCAACTTCGAACGTCATGATGATTCTGATCTTTGATGTAGGAACCCTACGGCGTAATGCGGAGTTCCTAATGCGAGAACTGTCAAGATAAATTTGCTGAGGAACGACGTTTACCCGATAATGGGAAATAAAAGACGGAAAATACTTGCCCAGCGCACGTTTTTGTAGAAAATAGTCACGAATTCGCGTGTTTAAATCCTCGTCAAACTAGCTGCAACATCTTATTTACCTTGCTAAGGGTGCCATGACATTTTCTGGGAATACACGGGCACTTACAAATAACTCATGAGTGTTGTGCTTCTCTTGATAAAAAGAAATGCAACAAAATCAGTCATTTACTCTCCACCAAAAGAGATGTGCGTAGTCATTTTCAGAAGTATTCCTGACATTCGCCAAGCAGTTGAGCTGTGTACCCTAAAGCCTAGCCTTCCGTACTGCGGAGACTGCAGTGGCTGTTGGAAACTGCTGGTCCACCAACACCAGATCTGTCCTGCAAGCGGGTCTCAACGTACTTTTCAGATGAACCTTAACCGCTTTTCTGATGGCCCTTAACCTAATATAAACACAAAGACGTCATTTAAGTCTTATAAAATGAAGAGTGATCTGTTTGTTTATTGTTTGATCTCGGTCCAGCCACTATGTATGAATAACATTTGCTCGATGTTCAGACTGAGTTAAATTTGAGTTAAAGCTCAGCTTTCCAAGTCACCAGGAGATGACTGTCTGTCGGGGACAAGGTCGCCTCATTTATAGTGGCGTTCGAGCTTGCCATTGCTCGCGTGGCATCGCTTGGTACAACTTCTCTTGGACGAATGACTTCATCTCAAGGGCGCGATCCGCATGCGGAGATGCGGGATATCGCAGTGAGGTCGTAACGCCCCCTCCCGCTTGGAATCGCGATTGAGGGGCGGAAAGGGAACGGAGAACACCCCCGGCACCACCTATCCCCTTAAGCATTAAATATTTTTGTTTTACTTCTTTAAAGACTCTCTGTCTCAAGCACTCGTCTCCAAGCGTCACTGGGATTGTAAAAGTCGACGTGTGGGAGAGGAACTCCGTGTTCTCAAGATTATTCTAATGCTATTTCGTAGAGGCGTGTTCCGTTATCGCTGATTGTTTAAAATTTCTACAGTTCATGTCTGTGCACAGTGCAGTGCTCGGCTACGGTGAGGACTCTCTGTCCTAAGTAATTTTCGCCAGATTCACCTGGCAAGCTTCACCTGGCACGCTATAGACGCCAGCTATCCCAAGATATCCAGTCTTTCAAGTCCTTTATTTTCCGCGGAGGACGGAGGACTGCTCTGACACCATATTTAATCTTGCTAGACGTCGCTCCTCAGAATGGAATAAGTGCTGTCGCTTTATCGTCTTCTATAGGCAGAATGAGTTCGCGCTTACGTTTACCATCGAATTCAGCGTCTCCAAAGAAATAAAGCAAGAACAAAACGTAATTATTAAGGGTGTAGGTGATGCTCTGGGTGGACTCCGTCCATCTTCCGCTACTCAATCGCAGACTCGGGGAGGGGGGGGGAGGCGAGGTGGGAGATGCTTTGCCGATTTCCTGTACAGCACGCGAATCCCGCCCTCTGGGTGACATCACTTCGTCAATAAAAGTTAGAAGAACAAGTAAATGTAAACAAGCAGAATATGGCGTTGAGGTTGCGAACGCTTATATAACACTACAAGTGTCTGGCGCAGTTGTTACACCGGTTACTGCTGCTAGAATGGTAGATTATCAAGATTTAAGTGAGTTTGAATGTGATGTTACAGTCGGCGCACGAGCGATGGGACACAGCATCTCCGAGGTTGCGATGAATTGGGTGATATTCCTCTACGACCATTTCACGAGTGAACGGTGAATATCAGGCATCCGGTAAAACATCTAATTTCCGATACCGCTGCGGCCGGAAAAAAGATCCTGCAAGAACGGGACCAAAGACGACTGAACAGAATCGTTCAACTTGACAGAAGTACAAGCCTTCCGCACAATGCCTCGCCTGCGCCCGTCAATACCGACATTGGACTGTTGATGACTGGAAACGTGTTTACTGGTCGGACGACTCTCGTTTCAAAACTTATTGAGCGGTACGAGTAAGAAGACAACCTCATGAATAAATGGACCCTGACAGGTGACACGTATGTAAGCATCCTGTGTGATAACCTGCATCCATTTGTGTCCATTGTGCATTCCGACGGACTTGGGAAATTCTAGCAGGTCCAGAACTGCTACAGAGTGGCTCCAGGGACACTCTTCTGAGTTGAAACACTTCCAATGGCCACCATACTCCCCAGACATGAACATTATTGGGCATAGGTGGTATGCCTTGCAACGTTCTGTTCAGAAGAGATCTCCACCACCTCCTACTCTTACGGATTTATGGAAAGCCCTGCAGGATTCGTGGTGTCGATTCCCTCCAGCATTACTTCAGACATTAGTCGAGTCCATGTCACGTCGTGTTGCGGCACTTCCGCGTGCTCGCGGGGGTCCTACACGATTATAGGCATGTGTACCAGTTTCTTTGGATCTTCCGGTATGATTTATAGGCACGGAAGAAACAAGCATCCAGAGGCTGAATTTGTCCAGTGTTCCAAGTGGTATGAATTGCAATGTCATACATTTTTCAGGAGGGATAGTTTGCTCTATAGGGGTACGATTGTTATACGCAGATCTGGAATCAACCAAAAGCCAGTGATTTTGAACAGATATTGGTCAAAAGCAATGCTCAGAACACAGTTGCAGTTCTTTCACATCCATTTCACCATTCGTGTTTGCTGTGAAGTAAATACTCCCTACTACCCTTGCAAGATCATGCAAACGAGAAACAATCATAGGTAACGAAGCACCTCCAACTTCTCGCAGCACAATAAATAAGTTTCCAGCCAATTTACCATCCAGATTAACAGTTGGCGCAATTGTATACGAATGCGTTAAGGCATTGTTATTAGTTGATCTCGATACACTCCTCTTGATACCTTTAATTTCTAGAGTTCCTTTCATATGTATTTCCTCTTCAATCCCTGACTGGTAGACGCTGAAAACAAATTCCTTACTGAACAATGGGATAGGTTTGTTCATCTCATCTACAAATTTTCGGGCTGATTCCGGAGTTTGCTGTGCATTGTCAAGCAGACTCTTTCTTTGAAATTTCGGTATCATAAGTCTTCCAGTTTTGTAGCAGCGTTTGAAGTTATGTAACCATCCACTGCTTCCCTTGAAATCACTATAATTTATGTCGCGAGCAGTTTGATGTGCCTAATATAGTAGGTCATTGTCATGCAAATCCTGTAAACTACATCGAGCACCCTTGGAAAGCGCAAACACCAGTTTTGTAACAAGTGCTCCCTTGAATATCCGTAGTTTTTCTTACGCACTACAAAGTCATTTTGCTGCAAACTTATTCGAAATCTGTTCATAATGTTGTTTTCTTTTAGTATGCTGCGGATAATCATCCATGCACGTAATTATGCTTAGTACTCGCTCCTCGGACAACTATTGTCTTTTACTGTTTTTCACAGGGGACGGGAATTGTGGTTCCCTGTCTGACAAGGATGATAAACTATACGGCTCGACACTTGTTCAGTACGACTTTCACTTATTAAGCACGTACCGTCGTCATTGTACTTCTCATGTACATAGTCCGCTCAGTCGAGCGTGTACGACGGAAAATATTCCACTCACTCATCTTGCAGAAAAGTTAATGTTTCAGGTGCCACTTCTTTCTCACCCTGCGAAATTCCTTGCGTTCCTCTCTGACTAAATGCCAACTTCAGCAATTGACGCTGTAGACATAACTCAATGCTTACTTTATTTATCGTTGCATCGTTCTGCTTTGTATGAATACTACTAGCACGGCAGCACCATTGTGAGATCCTTATCGAGTCGTACTGTGCTCACCGCTAGATACCGCCAGCCCCGACCCCCAAAGGCCATTAGCAGCCAATACTGTGGTTGCACGGTAGACAATATGTGGGACGTCGAATGCCATAAAAATCGTTGTCATTTTGTGACCTCTCACTTAGTGCATTCCTTGTAAGTGTTATAGAATAAGGGGGGTAACAAGGTGGAGGGGGATGGGCTAGAAGCGCGAGGTAAGTTAGGTCGCTGAACTGCATTCATGCACGTCCCTCCGTTATAGCTTTGCAAACTAAAGATCGAGCAGGTGTTTCCCCTCTCCATCTACACAGCTAACAACTACGGGGTGCTTCACAAAGTTATGATAGCCCTCCACAGCGCTCCTTATCAACCACTGGCGACGCAGAGCGCAGACTCGTTCGGTTTTTTATTTTTCACAAAGTGTCTTAACACTACATGGAATTAGTCGCTAATAACAGCAACGTAATTAGTGTTTATGTAAAGAATCTACGTAATTTGATACACACTGGTCTATACTATAGAGGGAAATTGAGTTACACACTCCTGGAAATTGAAATAAGAACACCGTGAATTCATTGTCCCAGGAAGGGGAAACTTTATTGACACATTCCTGGGGTCAGATACATCACATGATCACACTGACAGAACCACAGGCACATAGACACAGGCAACAGAGCATGCACAATGTCGGCACTAGTACAGTGTATATCCACCTTTCGCAGCAATGCAGGCTGCTATTCTCCCATGGAGACGATCGTAGAGATGCTGGATGTAGTCCTGTGGAACGGCTTGCCATGCCATTTCCACCTGGCGCCTCAGTTGGACCAGCGTTCGTGCTGGACGTGCAGACCGCGTGAGACGACGCTTCATCCAGTCCCAAACATGCTCAATGGGGGACAGATCCGGAGATCTTGCTGGCCAGGGTAGTTGACTTACACCTTCTAGAGCACGTTGGGTGGCACGGGATACATGCGGACGTGCATTGTCCTGTTGGAACAGCAAGTTCCCTTGCCGGTCTAGGAATGGTAGAACGATGGGTTCGATGACGGATTGGATGTACCGTGCACTATTCAGTGTCCCCTCGACGATCACCAGTGGTGTACGGCCAGTGTAGGAGATCGCTCCCCACACCATGATGCCGGGTGTTGGCCCTGTGTGCCCCGGTCGTATGCAGTCCTGATTGTGGCGCTCACCTGCACGGCGCCAAACACGCATACGACCATCATTGGCACCAAGGCAGAAGCGACTCTCATCGCTGAAGACGACACGTCTCCATTCGTCCCTCCATTCACGCCTGTCGCGACACCACTGGAGGCGGGCTGCACGATGTTGGGGCGTGAGCGGAAGACGGCCTAACGGTGTGCGGGACCGTAGCCCAGCTTCATGGAGACGGTTGCGAATGGTCCTCGCCGATACCCCAGGAGCAACAGTGTCCCTAATTTGCTGGGAAGTGGCGGTGCGGTCCCCTACGGCACTGCGTAGGATCCTACGGTCTTGGCGTGCATCCGTGCGTCGCTGCGGTCCGGTCCCAGGTCGACGGGCACGTGCACCTTCCGCCGACCACTGGCGACAACATCGATGTACTGTGGAGACCTCACGCCCCACGTGTTGAGCAATTCGGCGGTACGTCCACCCGGCCTCCCGCATGCCCACTATACGCCCTCGCTCAAAGTCCGTCAACTGCACATACGGTTCACGTCCACGCTGTCGCGGCATGCTACCAGTGTTAAAGACTGCGATGGAGCTCCGTATGCCACGGCAAACTGGCTGACACTGACGGCGGCGGTGCACAAATGCTGCGCAGCTAGCGCCATTCGACGGCCAACACCGCGGTTCCTGGTGTGTCCGCTGTGCCGTGCGTGTGATCATTGCTTGTACAGCCCTCTCGTAGTGTCCGGAGCAAGTATGGTGGGTCTGACACACCGGTGTCAATGTGTTCTTTTTTCCATTTCCAGGAGTGTAGTTATCCCGTATGGCGGCTGTGGATTTCTTTCAGGAAAAGCTACCTCCTCCACTACGGGCGCTGCTCGATTTTCAGTTGGCAGACGCACCATACTTTCGCAGCAGTTCCTATACAGTTCTCTGATGTGAATAAATCAAATAATTTCATTAAGCACGTGTTTATATAGAGGTATTATTTTCAGAATATTAAATAGATACTTATTTGCAGATGTTACATGAGCTTCGATGTAAAATACGTCCCTATAAACAATGGCAGAGAAGCGTGTGATACTATCAGTGGCGCATGTAGCGTTGGCGAGAAGTATGATAGACTCGATGAGATTTGAGTTATGGAACCCAGTACCTTACACCGGACGGAAACGAAATTAACATCGACCGTGACCAAAGGAACAGGACTCTCATCTCCTGATTATATATAAATGATTGATAATATTATATGATCAGCGACGGTGTTACATTTTTCGCTGACTGTACTGCTGTCTACAGGAAAGCACCGCAAAGAAGTGCAGGAAGACGTGGATAAAGATTTCACTTGATGTAATGAATTTGCAAGTACAAAATATTATCTGTAACAAAAAGAAAGAACGTGATAGTAACAAGTTGCAACGTCAGTGTTGAAAATTTCCAACAGGATAATTATTTAAGTGTTATACTAGGAAGCAATATGAAATGGGACGCTAACGTAAATTCAGTATTGCTCAAGAAAAATGGAAGACGTAGATTTGTCGCAAGCGTTTTCCACAAGACAAGGGCTTCTGCCCTAGTAAAGAAATTGGATGCAGACGAAAGTACTCATCCCTAATTTTGACCTAGATTATGTAATTAATACCGATCAAACAGACTGCCATAAAACTGATCCCTGGTGGAACAAAGCGCGGAAACTGTTCCTACGCAGAAAAAAAAATCTGAACAAGATTAGTCATTCCTTTAGAGCACAGTATTCTATAACCTTGTCGGGAAAGATATTCTGTTACGTTTTCTTATATGTGTAAGAACTACCCCAGAAATTTTGTCCAATGTTCAAGACAGAGTCGCCGAGTTGAGTCATAAATTATGAAATGTAATTACGACCTGCTCAAAATCAGGGAAGTTCACGAAAGTGCTGTACGAAGATTTCTTAAAACGTCATTATTTCAGACACGGGACAAGAATAATGTCTTGACATTACTGATTCATGGACGGGACAGAGTGATCAAACTCTTTATGATGAAAAATTTTTGGATGAAAGAAAAGGCTGCACCAGCACCGTAAAAATTATCGCAGAAAGATGTATTACACTTTGCTGTCCCTGTGACGTTTACTTACAAGTAGATTAAAATTTTTACGAAAAAAATTCAAAATGCTAGCGACTTGTTAAAAGACGAATAAGGGAACTGTTTCGGGGGAAGATTTCATAACTATACCTTCTTTAATCCTGCACCAATTTAGTGCACCTGCTTTCACAGGAATAATCAAATACTCATGGTTCACATCGAAGCTGATGGAAAACAGAAAAATCTTGATGAATTCAAATGAACAGCGTTTTCCAATATTGTTTCTGAAAATTCCGTGTGCCTCAAGGCAATAGCTTACATGAAACGTGCGTGGTGCTCTACGAATTCTTTTTTCCCTTACCTCTGCCACATATACCATTCGAATTCTGTTCTTGTACAGCAAGCAATTCAAGTGGTAGGGAGTAAGACAATTCTGTAATCTATTCTCGAACAAACAGAACATACGTTTGAAGATAGTTTGCTGTAATGGTTGATTTATCAATGAAGTTACTGCCGCGGAAATGACTATTTTTGATTAATTTTGGTTGACATGAGCTATTTAATGGTATTCTGTACCGTGAAACTTTGAAAAGTACATGGCAGAGTTTGAAATCGTACCGTCCTCACTGTAGCGGCGAAGCTTACTCGCATCGCTATACTCGCTTCCTCGAAACTGGCCTAACGTTCGGATAGGAGGGACGTATACAACTTCAGCATCGATTTTCTCGGAAAGTAGGGGTCGTTGCATGAAAGTCCGGTAGTCGGGTACTCAGGGCGTGCCCGTCTACAAAATACCTAAGCCTCATCAAAATCCGTGATTAGCAGTTCTGATGGTCACCTTGTGATCCTTGTTTATTTCGTGTCTCTCCCTCTTGCCCTTTTGTATGCAACAAGTATAGAGCGTAAGGGCACTGTGCTACTTGGTACCTTCTATTTCTATTTTCTATTCTGACGAGTGTTGACAGAACGATGAACTGTGCCTCAGGTCATGTTCTAAATTTATGAGAGTTTGAGAACCGCTCTTGGGAACGCGGACTTTGGTGCAAAGAGCCATAAGGATGAAAAATGTCATGCTGTCACAGAAGAAAAGCCGATGTGAGGCTGACATTCAGCTCTTAGGACATTGCTTGGAGCTATTGCATATTTTCAGTTTTCATGCACTTACACCTCCGACTAATGTCTCTCGAGTATTCAACGTTGTCTTTTTTTCCTTTCAGAGTAATAAAAACTACTATGCAGAACAAGTTGCGACACTCGCATTGCTCTTGATCATCGATAAGGGTAAACATTCGTACAGTAAAGATTCACATCTAACGCTGCAGTTTGTTGCCGATACAGTATAGGTGGTTTTCGATTATTTGTGCACATCAGTTCCGCTTTATCCCTTGAGACAGAATGTCATCAGGTCCCTCAACAGTCAGCCCGACGACCCATACGGCTATCCAAAGAATAGTAACATCGATCATTTTCCATTACTTTAAAATAACACCTCTTTGTCGTCGCCATCCCAACTTCGGAACAGTTAGGTTTTTCTTACTCTCATGTGAAACCTTTCTTTTTGTCGTTTAATTTTTCGTAGGCCTGTATGTAGCAAGTATGATTCCAGCATTACGCTAATTAGTTCATATTACCCCCACGTCCGCACGTCAATCCCCTCCTATTGCATGATACTTGCTTTCCGCACCCTCGGCAGGCCTCCTCAATTTTATAAACGGCACCTGTACTATAGAAGACGCCGGCGGCCATTTACAGCAACAAGCATCAAGACTCAAACTAAATCGGTGGTTTTGATCAAGTTAGAGCTAGAATATTGTTATAAGGAAGTTTTAATACCACCTTACAGAGTTTATTAAATGAAATATGCCCATGAGTGGGACATAGACAGGTGATTAACTGAAATACGCATACCAAATGTTCTGTGAAATGACAAGGGAATATGGTGTGGCTGGGAGAAGTCACTGTAACATATTTATATAATAACACAATCACATTTATTCAATAAACATTACCATCTCAAATATTCCCTCTCACTCATCACGGAATGCTGGCGTGATACAAATAGTATAATATCTAAGTAAACTTAGTTAAACATCCGGCTAACATGTGCCGTGAATCGACAATGACTGCCGCCTGCACATTTCTATCATCATCTAGCCACACACACACACTAACATTCACTCTATTCATTTTATCTAACAGATAAAAGAGGAAGGTTCCTATACACAAAGTGGGACAACATTGGGAGAGAGCACATGGTTCCAATTAATTAATTCGGGCAAGTCCCGTCTTCACGTTTAACTAACTCCGCCAGTTTTACTGGATATTATGAAGGAACAATTAAATCACACGCATGAATTTACGTAGAAGATCCAGCTCGATCACGAAATGTGATTACGTGGAGCTGAAGCTTCTCACCAAGAACCACGTGTTACCAATCTCTCCACAATCAGTAGTCAATAAACACATTTAAATAAAATACACTTTGCATATATACTTCACACTCACACTGAAATGCAAATTGAGCAATTCTGAGTATTACTCGGCAATGAGCGCCTGTTCACTCCCAAGTGCAGTGAACACAAATTACCATGAAATTACTTGGCAAAAGAAATCATCTCCCTACCTCTCCTAACCGAGATGATTCTAGGAAATACCATAGTGGCTTTCCTCAGCAGGGAAGCTGCTTCCAAGTTCAAAGTGAACATGGAATTCTAAATCTTCGCTAAGTATCGGAGCGATAGAGCAGAGCGTGCTTACTCACCCAGGTCTTCCCAGCAACAACCACGATACGGTCTCCCTCGTCCGGGTCCACACCTCGTGGCCGCAAGGACTCAGAGATACCGCACACGGTTATTTGCCAACCTAACGAGCGCTAATGACGCGCGTGGAGCTTATGCCTCCCTGGTCCAGTGCAGTCGCGCTCTACTAGATTCGAGGTTGGCTACACTTCCACTATGCCTATAGCACACCCACAGCCGACATCTCACGCATACCTCATCATACGTTCGCATTCACACTTTGCAGACAATTACCATATCTAATATTAAAATGATCGTCTATATTTAAATAACCCTATCTTACTAATTATCATCAGGCTCTTCCCTGAGTGTCGGAAGGGCACTCAGGCGTCTTCAGTTGTGGGGTCGAGCCATGTAGCGGCTTACATGGAGCCATTACACTATAATAAAACAGTGTAATCTGGTAGCCTGTTTTCCAGACAATAAATCATAAGTGCACCTAATTGTTTCGAAATTTTCCACTCCCACTGCTTGGGATGTAAAGAGTATGTAACCCAGAGGCAATCTTCTTCCGGATAGTAAACCGTATATGACCTTGTTCGGCTGAGATAGCTTCTCGTTTTCTACCTGTAGTTTCAGTTTTTATTCATCTATTGCAGGCCATTGTTTTTGATCTGTCAATGCTGTTCTTGGATCGCGCGAAAGAGTCATGCTTTTATCTCTGAACCGACGTGAGGAATGTCTTTGGGCATTCAGACGGTTTAGATTAGATTAGATTTACTTTCATTCCAATTGATCCGTAGTGAGGAGGTCCTCCAGGATGTGGAACATGTCAGAAAAACAACAATACATGACAAATATTTACAACTAAAACAAATAAGCTAATGTACCATTCCACAGGTCCCAAGTGGAATGATCGTCATTTTTAATGAACACTAAGAGTCATTTTACAAATACTAATGCACTGAATTTAACATAAAAAGTTTTTTATTTATTTATAAGGTAATACAACTACTGTAATACTTATTTACTTATTTACAATGAACACATTACTGCACTGAAATGGTGCAGAAGTTAGATTATACTAACACACACACACACACACACACACACACACACACACACAGTCACAGACACACAAATTTTCAATGAACACATTACTGCACTGAAATTATGCAGAAGTTATGTTGAACTTATATACAAATCAGTTGGTTTTACTAAGAAATTCATCAATGGAGTAGAAGGAGTTGGCCACCAATAAATCCTTTAGGCTTCTCTTAAAGTGAATTTCATTGGTTGTTAAGCTTTTTATGGCTGCTGGCAAGTTATAGAAAATGTGTGTTCCTGAATAATGCACACCTTTTTGTACAAGACTAAGTGACTTTAAATCATTGTGAAGATTATTCTTATTTCTAGTATTGATTCCATGAATTGAGCTGTTGGTTTGAAAAAGTGATATATTTTTAATGACAAATTTCATTAAGGAATAAATATATTGGGAAGCAGTAGTTAGTATCCCTAGTTCCCTAAACAGGCTTCTGCAGGATGTTCTTGAGTTCACACCACATACAACTCTCACTGCACGTTTTTGTGCCCGGAAAACTTTAGCTTGGCTTGATGAATTACTCCAAAAAATAATCCCATATGACATTATGGAATGAAAGTAAGCATAGTATGCCAGCTTTTTCATTTTTATATCCCCTATGTCTGACAAAATTCGCATTGCATGATCAAACAGAGATTTGTTAAGACGCTTCAGCAGTTCTGTGATGTGCTCCTCCCAGTTGAATTTATTATCAAGCTGTAATCCCAAGAATTTAACACGTCCACTTCTTCTATCTTCTTGTCACCGTATGTTAGGCATATACTCTTGGGACACCCCTTACAAGTTCTGAACTGCATGTAGTGTGTTTTTTCAAAGTTCAGTGACAAAGAATTGGCTAGGAACCAGTGATTAATGTCCACAAATATTTTATTGGCTGATCTTTCTAAGACTACACTTGATTTGTTATTTATTGCAATGTTTGTATCATCGGCAAACAAAACAAACTTGGCATCTGGTAATGTTACTGATGAAAGGTCATTGATATACACAAGAAAAAGTAAGGGCCCCAAAATGGAACCTTGTGGGACCCCACATGTAATTACTTCCCAGTTGGATGATGCCTGATAGCTTGATACATGTCTCTTTCCTAATAACACCCTTTGTTTCCTGCCAGAGATATAAGATTTGAACCATTTTGCAGCATTTCCTGTTATACTATAATATTCTAGTTTACTTAAAAGGATATTGTGATTTACACAGTCAAATGCCTTTGACAGATCACAAAATATACCAGTTGCCTGCAATTTTTTGTCTAATGAATTAAGCACATTTTCACTGTAAGTGTAGATAGCCTTCTCAATATCAGAACCTTTTAGAAATCCAAACTGTGACTTTGACAGTATGTTATTTGAGATAAGATGGTTATAAAGACAACTGTACATTACTTTTTCGAAAATTTTTGAGAATGCTGGCAACAGTCAAATTGGACGGAAATTTGATGCTATTTCTTTATCTCCCTTCTTAAACAGTGGCTTAACTTCAGCATATTTCAGCCATTCAGGAAATATTCCACTAATAAACGACTGGTTACACAGATAGCTTAATATGTTACTTAGCTCAAAATCACATTCTTTAATTAACTTTGTTGATATTTCATCATACCCACTAGATGTTTTTGATTTTAAAGATTTTATGATGGACATTATTTCTGTTGGTGTAGTGAGGGTCAAATTCATATTGTGGAAGTTACTTGAAATGTCTGGTCTAAGGTAATCCATAGCAGCATCTACCGAACCTGACAACCCCATCTTTTCAGTAACAGTTATAAAATGTTTGTTAAAAAGTTCTGCAACACTATACACATCTGTCACCAATGTATCATTTACTCTTAATGCTATTTGTTCCTCTTCATATCTGGTTCTACCGGTCTCCTCCTTCACTATATCCCATATTGTCTTTATTTTGTTATCTGATATGACTATCTTTTCCTTGTAATATATTTGCTTTGACATCCGTATTACAGTCTTTAATATTTTGCAGTATTTCTTATAATGTGCTATAGCATCAACATTGGAAATGTTTCGGATTGACAGATACAGTTTTCTTTTTGTTTTACAAGATACCCCTATTCCTCGAGTAATCCATGGCTTCTTTGTAGACTTTGCTCTAACCTTGGTAAGTTTTGGGGGAAAGCAGTGTTCGAATAATGTAAGCACTTGATTAGCAAAAACGTTATATTTTTCATTCATGCCATGAGCACTGTAAACATCAGTCCAGTGAATGTCTGAGGAGTGACCTAAAATAATCAATTTTTGGCTTACTGATTACCCTCTTGAGCTCAGATTTAACAAATGGTTCAAATGGCTCTGAGCACTATGGGACTCAACTGCTGAGGTCATTAGTCCCCTAGAACTTAGAACTAGTTAAACCTAACTAACCTAAGGACATCACAAACATCCATGCCCGAGGCAGGATTCGAACCTGCGACCGTAGCGGTCTTGCGGATCCAGACTGCAGCGCCTTTAACCGCACGGCCACTTCGGCTGGCTCAGATTTAACAGATTTTATATCCTGTTCAGTATTAACATTTAACAGAAGGAACTGCATGTCATGGTCTGAGAGGCCATTGACTATTGGTTTTGTAATATAATTTTGTTCATTGGACTTTTCTATAAAGATATTATCAATGGTTGTTTGTGAGCAAGTGGCTATCCTAGTGGGGAACTTTACAGTGGGAATTAAGTTGAATGACAGTGTTACTAACTCAAATAAGTTCTTATTGGGAGAGTCTTTAAGGAAATCTACATTGAAATCACCAGCAACCACTATTTCTTTGTTTTTGGTTGTTAAATGGGCCAGTACAGCTTCAATTTGGTTGACAAACAGATTAAAGTTACCTGCAGGTGCTCGATATACACATAATATTATGAAGGATTTTTTGTGAAATTCTAATTCTGTTGCACATGCTTCCATATGCTGTTCTAGGCAAAATTTATGAATGTCTATGTTCTTAAATTTATGACAGTTCCTGATGAATGTGGCAACTCCTCCTTTCTCCATTTCTGATCTACAAAAGTGAGATGCTAACCTAAACACTGTAATACTTAAAAGTTCTATACCAGTGGTCACATGATGTTCAGAGAGGCAGATTATGTCAGCTGGGTTTGAAGACTCTAATTCATCTATGCAGATAGTTAATTCATTAATTTTAGTTCTCAGTCCTCGAACATTTTGATGCAATAAAGATAGCTGACATTTCTCATTGACTGAGTTAAAATTGGGTGGAGTTAAAATATCTGCTGACAGTTGAAAATTCTTAACCAATGGCTGTTTATGCTGATGTAATAAGCTGGAATTATGTTTTTTGATTTCTTTCTCAAACTGAAGGTTTGTCTCAGTTCTAACCTCTCTTAAAATTTGCTTTCTTTCTGTCCTCCCTACCCTAAAAAAGGCTCTTTTCTGTATCCTATAACCACTGGTATTTTACCACTCATGATAGTGCCTCCCCCCTTTAACTTTCCTGCTATTTCCCCAGCCAATTGACCCTTCCCCTTTCTGTTGAGGTGAAGGCCATGCCTAGTATAATCCCACCTACTGAGAGAATCAACATGAACCACACCAATGTGTGACCCCACACCCGACATGAGCAGCCGTTCCAGCTCCAAATTAACTCTCTTGACAGAAGAGTTCAAATGAGGTCGGTCATGGCGCCCAAGAACAGATACAAACTCAACACTAGTATGCTTCGATGCCGATGCAATCTTCGCCAGGTCACACTCTATACTGTACCCAGGATCTCTGTCAATACTGTTACCTGCCCCACCCACTATAACCACGGTGTCTTCCTTAGTGAAATCTTTGCAAAGTGATCCTAAATCCTCTGTCACCTGCTCCAGACCAGCACTAGGTTTTAAAAAAATTGGTGACCTGGTATTCTGATCCTAGTTCATCCTGCAAAAGTTGGCCAACACCTCTTCCATGGGAACTACCTAACAACAACACTTTCTTTCTCTTTACTGATTTCCCTACATTCTTACTTTTCAATTTGCTGCTGAAAGTTTGTTGTGCCCTGTCTACACCTGCAACTGCTTGAGGCTCACCAGCTTCTAACTGAAGCAACAGGTCAAATCTATTTTCCACATTCACCATAAAGCTGTCAGACAAAGTTCTAGGCCTGTTCCTCCTGTTGCCTGTTGCCACTTCCCGCCTCTCTTTACCCTTCTCCCTCGTTAACCTGTCAAGATCTCCCCTGGCCTTGTCTAACTCAGCCTGAAGGGCGGCAATTTTCCCCTCCTGTTCTAGTATCTTCCTATCTCTACTACAAATCCTACAAAACCGCTGATGAGTCTCATTTACTTCCCCTATTCCCACGCCACTACAGTCACCCACATGGAAAAAGCTACAGCACCCATCACACCAAAGCCCTGACCTAACAATTCTACGGCAAGTCAAGCACTTTTCACTCATGATAAACGTAATAGTTTATTAAGAATAAGTCAGTTAAATTACAGATAAACACGAAAATATGGTTACACAAATATGGCCTGTACGCAACTGTGTGTAAACAAAAACAAAAGTGCAAAGTTTCTGAAACAGCAACTTAAACTTTACGCTACTTTCCGGAAATGCTAGTTAAATTATGAAGAGGTACGCTAAGTTAAATTGCTGGAGAGAGCAAGGAACAACTAAACGAAATTCTATAGATTTGCTTCAGCAGAACGTAAACAGAAAATACGACTGTACGGTCTTTTCGGGGTTTCTGCTATATTACGTAAAGAAAAATGAAACCTTTAATGGTAGACTTAAACGGCACACTAATACTCTTGTTTACCACGTAATCAGTACTAATCTATATGTTTTATAATATAAAATGACTTATCTTTACGAGAACACCAAAACTCGCGCTAGCCGCCTGGCTGCAGGGCTGCCAACCTATTGTTACATTGGTTACTGACGTAGCAGCTGCTTACATCGGCAGTAGCTTACATCGCGCTTACATTAAACTCTGATCTTCCAATATTGATCACATACATATCTTATCTAGACAAATGCATTTCCAAAATTTCATTAGTCTACATTAATTATTTTTTGGAGTGCAATTTTTTTGTCAGTGTATTTTATACACCTTTGAATTCTTTTCGTAGCTGGCACTATCGTTATTGTTATTACTATCATTATTATTACTATTATCGTTACTAGTAGCAGCAGCAGCAATAATACAAGTTCCGCCAGTCTTAACTTTATTTATTCACAGTGAGTATTTACTTACATTGTCGCTGCAGACACTAAAATCTCATTAACACTATTTATCATATTAAAATTGTTATTTCTTTAGTGACTATGATGTCAAATACCCACTGCATGTATGAATCCCAGGTCACAGAGCGCCTGATGGCCCTTATCAGATGAGGTTACATCAGTAAGCTAATAAATAAATAAACTTTTTTGTATCCGATGGCAGTAGCAGAAACGTCGTAATAAATAAAGAAATTTAAATAAGAGATCTAGGAGGTTTCATTCACAAACCTTTCACAATGATCGCTGACTCATACAGGAAGTTAGTTTCCTATGTTAATTACATAAGCTTTTCTGTGCTGTGATAACTATTGCAAGAAAACAAAACTGGACAACTGACCTGATGTCATACGTCACTTATGAGAACTGCTGCAACTACAATAAACAGTCTTGCTTACTGACATAACACCACAGTCTTCAATTTTTTCTGCTGGTTTGGGCAGCGAAGTATATGGCGTTTGCTGGTCAGTCCTATCCAGGGTGGTCATAAACAGTTTGAAAACTCTCACACTCTCAATATTTATTGCGCAACACTGAGCATTTCGCAGTAACATCGACCGCGTGGGACCAGTATTGACGCTCGGTGCAATGTTCTGAAGAGGACTGCAGAGCTTCAGAGATATCGACGCTTGCTCAAATGTTTTGCAATGAGTAAGGATGATATTGTGATTTACACGTCAGTTTCGGCTGAGATCGAGAGAAACTCAATTGCTACGAACGAGTTTCCCCAAATAAATGAAGAAAGTAAATGATAAAAGATCTTGAAATGGATGGAACATATACAGGGTGGTCAGAAAAACTCTGGGAAACTGATAACGGTAGATTGTGCTGAGAAATAATTGTTGAGAAAAAAATTCGATACGTTACGTCTTTTCCGAATTAATTAGCATTAACGTTAACCAATCAAGACGCTGCATGCCAAAATAACAGAGTAAGTTGTTTGCATAGCGCAGAGGACAGCGCGTGAGACTGTCTTATTTTTGTATCGCTCTCTGGTTCGCATTTAGGAAACCAAACGAGGATCACGTTTGGCGACACCGTCTCTGGCGGGCCGCTTGAATTCGCGCATGTAACGGCCTGATTGGCTAACTTCAGTGCTAATTACCGTAGCTCGGAAACTCTTTTTCTTAACAACCTACCCAAAAGCACTCTTATCAGGTTTTCAGAGTGTTTCTGACCACTTTGCATTTGTTCCAGCCTACTTCACGATCTTTTATCATTTATTTCTTAATTTCTTTCCGTTCGGAGTCAAGTGAGTTTCTCTCGATCTCAGCCGAAACTTACGTGCAATACACAATATCATCCTTACACGTTGTACAACATATTGAGCGAGCGTTGATACTTCTGAAGCTCTGAAGTCCTCTTCAGTATAGTGCACAAGCTGTCAATACCATTCTCAGGTGGTCGATATTACTGCGAAATGCTCAGTGTTGCGCAATAAATTTTGAGAGCGTGAGATCCCCTTGATACGTCTGACTACACTGATGCGCCGAATTAACTGGTATAGACATGCATATTCAAATACATGCACAATAGGGCACTGCGGTCGACAACGCCTACATAGGACAAGTGTCTGGCGCAGTTGTTAGATCGGTTACTGCTGCTACAACAGCAGGTTATCAAGATTTAAGTGAGTTTGAACGTGGCGTTATAGTCAGCGCACGAACGATGGGACACAGCATATCTGAGGTAGCCATGAAGTGGAGGTTTTTCCGTACGACAATTTCACGAGTGTACCGTGAATATCCGAAATCCGGTGAAACATCAAATCTCCGACATCGCTGACGCTGGAAAAAGATCCTGCAAGAACGGGACCAATGACGGCTGAAGAGAATCGTTCAACGTGACAGAAGTGGAACCCTACCGCAAATGGAAGCAGATTTTAGTGCTGGACCATCAACAAGTGTCAGCGTACGAACTATTCAACGAAACATCATTGATGTGGGTTTTCGGAGCCGAAGCCCCACTCGTGTACCGTTGATGACTGCACGACGTAAGGCTTTACACCTCGCCAGCTCCCGTCAACACCGACATTGGAGTGTTGATGACAGGAAACATGTTGCCTGGTCGGAGGAGTCTCGTTTCAAATTGTATCTAGCGGACGGACGTGTACGGTTACGGAGACAACCTCATGATTCCATGGACCCTGCATGTCAAAAGGGAACTTTTCAAGCTGGTGGAGGCTTTGTAATGGTGTGAGGCGCGTGCAGTTGGAGTGATATGGAACCTCTGATACACCTAGATACGACTCCGACAGGTGACAAGTACGTGAGCATCCTGTCTGATCACCTGAATTCATTCATGTCCATTGCGCATTCCGACGGACTTGGGCACAGCAGGGCATAGCGACACCCCAGTCGTCCAGAATTGCTACAGAGTGGCTCCAGGAACACTATTCAGAGTTTAAACACTTCCGCTGGCCACCTCAGACATGAACATTACTGTGCATATCTGGGATGCCTTGCAACGTGCTGTTCAGAAGATCAGGCATTTATGGAAAGCTCTGCAGGATTCATGGTTTCAGTTCCCTCCAGCACTACTTTAGACATTAGTTGAGTCAATGCCACGTCGTGTTGCGGCAGTTTCGCACGCTCGCGGGGGCCCTACACGATATCAAGCAGGTGTACCAGTTTCTTTGGCTCTTCATTGTAGCACTCGTTATTGTTCTTTCGTCTGAGACGCATAATGAGCCCAGATGTTGATCAAGGGACACTGAAAAGCGCTACGTAGCCTTTCCAGAAATACATCCGCTAGATTTATCCTGCGAATTATTCAGGGGCCAGTGCTGGCGCGTACGCCGCGCCTTTGCCATTCACGGCGGCCGCTCCAGTGAGAGCGCCCGAGCTGAGCTGTCCGCCGTGCCGGCCACGCCCCTTTGTTGTACGCATGTCGTGCAGCGACCCAACAGGCGAGCGCTCGCCTCTGACACGGCGCGTTTGTGTTGCTGCCCCGACAGATAATGCCTGTCAATGGTAACAAATAGCGCGCGACGGCTCTCTCCGGCCGGTCGTTACATATACCGCTATTGTGAACAGTGAAAGGGTTCTCGCAGCCTCCTCCCACAGCACTGGATATCGAGCTTACACGCATTTGTACACCTCGTTTATGTCCCACTTGAGAACAACAGCAAAAACGCTTCTACAAATGCAAGGGCGCAACGTGCGAGCGAAGTGGCGCAATGGTGATACACAGGACTTGTATTCGGGATGGTGGCGCGTAAAATCCCCCCTCCACTCATCCAACTTGAGCTTTTCTGTGAGTTGGGGAAATCACTTAAGGCAAATCCCGGCATTGCTCATTCGGAAGTGGGCGTAGCTCATGGATGATTTCCTTTCACATTCTTCTCTAACACCCGCTGAAGGGGCATCTATAATCACTTTGCCACCGACGGGACATAAAATCAATTTATTTATTCCCTTCCGTAAATGCGGTAAAATTTTTGGAAAGTTGTGGTAAGATCTTATGGGACCAAACTGCTGAGGCCATCGGTCCCTAAGCCTACACATTGCTTAATATAACTGAAACTAACTTGCGCTAAGGACAACGCACACATTCTTGCCCGAGGGAGGACTCGAACCTCCGACGGGGGGAACCGCGTGAACCGTTCAAGACGCCCTAGACCTCGCTGGTATCCCGCAAGGCTCCGTAAGTGCGTATTGAAAGAATGTAAAGGATATTATTTAGATTGTTAAGGAAGGCGAAAATTTCATTGTGGGGGCTGACTGGATTTGGATAGTAGTAAAAAGAAGGAAAAACACTAGAAGAACGTGAACGGGGGGAAATTAAGGAAAGAGGAAGCCCAGAGTAAAATTTAATATTTTTAATTATCACTAACAGGCGGTTTAAAAATCGTGAAATATGGTTGCATACGTGGAAGGACTCCCGTTGGTTATGTAATGGTAAGACAAAGATTTCGGAAACAGATTATGAACTGTAAAACATTTCCAGGAAGTTATGTGGTCCCTGACTATAATTTATTGATTATGAGTTGTAGATAAAAACTGAAGAAACTCCAGAATGGCAGGAAATTAAGGGGGTGTGACCTGCATAAATTTTAAAGCCCAGTCTTTGTCAAGAGTTTTAGACAATATTAGACAACTTTCAGCTGAAATATAGGAATATAATATTATGGAAGACAATTGGGTAGCTTCGAGAGATGAAATAGTGAAAGCATCAGAGCATCCAATAGGTAAAAAGACAAGGCCTAGTGAAAATCCTTGCATAACAGACTAAAGAAGAAAAACTATAAAAATGCAACCAATGAAGCAGGTGAAAGAGGATACCGATGTCTTAAAATTTAGACTGACAGAAAATTGAAAATGGCTAAAGAGGAATATCTGAAGGAACAGTGCATAGTTAGTTTTATCAAACTAAGCACTGCAACACTGGACCAGGCGTATTCGGAAAGTAAGGTCCAATATGGTGCGAAATGGAAACCACAGTAAAATTCAATGGAACTTTGCATAGATGTGTTGGGCAGTGTCTTTACTGTGCCTATCGATTGCTTCACGTCGCTCTTTTCAGTTCAGAGAGCAAAGTGGTAATATAGAAATGCCTAAAACAACAGTGTCTCCAGCCAAGTTTGTGGATCTGGTGAGAGATTTCGCCTGAAGGTATGCAGCCCTCGTAACATAAACGTTATGCGCTTCTTTCTTCAAGATAATTCATAGCGGCATTCTGCAGGGGCAATGACGACGCTCCTACAACGTTTTCGTTGTGAAGTGTTTGGTCACTAACAATACAGCCTGTAATTGGCTCCCTCAGACGTTCATCTCTGTCCACGTGAACCGCTGGCTACGAAGACAACATTTTGGCATAAACAATGAAAGGCAGACCAGCATAGAGAATTGACGGAAAGCACAAGCGGCTGCTTTCTGCGGCGAGGAAACTGGAAAGTTTGTACAATGCCACGACAAACGTCTAAGTCGGAGCGGCGACTATTTAGAGAGATAACTGGAAGGTGTGGCTAACTATTGCGAATAAAAAAATTTTGATTTTCACTGTGGTTTCCATTTCGCGACCGATCTTACCTTATTTTCTCAACAGGCTTCGTATTTATCCGCCAGTATCAATCAGCGACTTTGAATTAAAATGTTCTCCCTCTGTACAGGATTTACATAATGTCTCTGAGTGTAAATTCCGAAGCATGTACATCGACATATGGAAGTTTAGAGCTGGCCCTGAGTCATGCACGGATGGCCAAAGCGGTTAAGGGGACCATTCGCGTAAAGCGGGAAATCCGGGTTCGAGTCTCAGTCTGTCAAAAATTTTCAGTGTCTTCATTACCTTATACAGCTGATGATTCTTTGTATTAACAACTGCGAATACATTTCATGTGTAGACAGGAATGGCTAGAGGACAAGTACAGGTTGTAGAAACATGCATGACAACTGGAAGAGGGATAGACCCTAAAGGAAAGTTAAAAAGACATAGCAGATAGAGAGAAGCAGCTACGTGATTATCAAAACATAAGATGGCAAGCCAGTACCTAAGCAAAGCTGGGAAGTTGAGAGGTAGATGGACAGAGGATCTTTGTAAAGGCTTTGTTGACAATTTTGGAGCAAGGGAACAGGAAATAGGTGAAGATGAATTGGGAGCCATGATACTGTGAGAACAGTTTGACAAAACAGTGAAAATACTAAGCGAAAATAACGTCCTTGGAATGGACCACATTCCCTCAAAAATATTGAGATGCTTGAGAGAGCCAGCTGTGAGGAAACTGTTCCAAGTACTGTGCAAGGGTATATGAGACAGGTGAAATACCCTCACAATTCAAGAAGAACGCATTATTCCTATTCCACAGAAGTCATGTGCATTTATATCATTTGAAAATATAAGGAAAGCTTTTGAAATGTCAGCTATACTACCCTGTTTGAAATTTTGTAGACGGCAATATTTTTTTTTTTTTTTAGGAAATAAGAATCGGAAGGTTATTTACAGATTATTAAGAAACCAGACTGTAGTTACAGAACTCGAAGAAGATGAATGGGAAGCAATGGCTGAAAAGTTAGTGAGACAGGATTGTAGCCCATCCCAGATGTTATTCAGTGTGAACATTAAGCAAACAGTAAAGAAAACAAAAAAAAATTGCAAACGGTATTAAAGTCCAGGTAGAAGAAATAAAAACTCTGAGGTTTGCTATTGACGCTGTAATTATGTCAGAGACGGCAAAGGAGTTGGAAGAACAATTGAACGGGTTGGATATAGTGTAAGTAAATGATTATGATATTAACGTTAACAGAAGTAAAAATGATGATGAAATGCAGTAGATTTAAATGAGATGATGCTGAGGGAATGAGATTAGTAATTGGGACACTAAAAATAGTAGAAGAATTTGACTATTTGAGCAACAATTAACTAATGACGGCCGAAGTAAAGAGGATGTAAAATGAAGACTGGCAACAGGAAGAAAAGCATTTCTAAAAATGAGGAATTTGTTCATATCTAGTACAAATTTAAATGTTAGGGAATCTGTTCTGAAGGTATTTCCCTGGGGCGTAGTCCTTTATGGAAATGAAACGCGAACGATGAACTCTTCAGACAAGAAGTGAATAGAATCTTCTGAACTGTAGTGCTGTAAAATAATGTTGGAGATTAGATGGGTGGATCAAATAACTAATGGGAAGATACTGAAGCGAACTGAGGAGAAAAGAAATTCGTGGCACAATATGAGTAAAAGGAGGGATCGGTTGAACGCACATCTCACAGGTGCTTTCGTACTCACCTGCTATAACTAAACTATTCACGAAGAGTATGAGGCGCAGAGACATATCTTACTTGAAGTTCAAGTAATTTCATGAATAGTGTCCATCTTTCTCTGAATAAATGATACTAAACAACACGTTTTATTCCGAAAACAAGTTCCAATGCAGCGCAAAATAACACATTAAATTCACATTAAAAATCATGCTCCGTTGGGTGAGGAATACGAGCGAGTCTTCTTTACGGATACTCACTTCCCTCAGTTCCTGCTGTCTTTCTTTCTTTCTCTCTCTCTCTCTCTCCGTGTGTGTGTGTGTGTGTGTGTGTGTGTGTGTGTCACATACTAATCTTCAAACTGCCTCTAGTTTTTGTCGTGAAGCATATGTCCGTTCAAATCGTCGCATCGACCCGGAGCCTTCAGTTCCTTTAGAATCTGTTCACCTTTATGAAGAACAATTACCACTTCCGCACAGCTCACAATTATATGTAAACTGGTTGTATTCCGACTGAAATTAACAACTTTCTCATGATGAACTGATGACATGACAACGGCACCATGATGAGGAACTTATTTATTTCTTCGATAATGAAACTGTATATCCTCTTCTGCGAATGCCATTCGGCACATTTGAGTTCGTGAAGAGAGGAATATCATCACAGACGTACTGCGTAAAGAATCTACTGTATATTTTTATGAGGCCGAGTTCACTTAATACCAGGTTGCCTGTCTAACAGCTTTAGGGGCAACGAAAATTTGATTTTCAGTATTTCATGTAATTATAGACCATATTAAAAATTTAAAATGCCGTAAGAATCTACTCACTAATAAGTATAATCTTACGTGAGAAACTATGCCTATTTCTTGAGGCAGAGTAACCATAGGCTTACAAATTACCCAAACTATGAGAGTAACCATAGGCTTACAAATTACCCAAACTATGAGATGTAACCAAACGACAACAAAGTAAGTAAAATGTTTATTTGTTCAAAACTAATTGCAATAACTGTTGATACATTTATCCCATTACGAGACATGACGGTCAGTGCCTTCAAGGGAAAATGTTCACAGTTGCCTGCGGACCTATCACTGTAACAAGGCGCGCACGGACGGCCTCGTCGGAAGCAAATAGACGCCGACGAATCTCTCTTTTCAGGGCTCCAAAAACATGGAAGTCGCGTGTTGGCAATGTGATTTCCCCCACGCTGCAGAAGAGTCCCTAGGAATCCCTTAAAAATCCTCCATACACTCCCTATCTCTCCCTATGTGGTGCTGAAGATAGAGAGTCGTGGCCGTCTGTTCGCTTTGGACGAAGCCTGGGTACAACCATGGTTTCGTAGGCAGTCGCATTTTTCTATGAAGGCATTCATCTTCCTGTCTCACAGTGAGCTAAATGTTTTCACAGTTGTGGCGATTACTATTGAAATACGATTAATAAACAGTTTATCTACTTTCCTTCCATCAGTTTCGTTTCCATTTGACTGCCCTTACATATTCATTCAATATTCGAGAATCAGACCAACTAGCGGCTTCCAGCTTTATACACTATTTCAATCTTTTCGGATGTTTTTCTTGCTGACACCTCTTCGACCATAACGAAAAGAAAAAGGTTTATTGTTTACTACTTTTCCACTGTTCATGCAGTAAACTCAGCATCACCCACGACGTTTTCATGTATTACTTCTCTACTACTAAGGCTATTCGCAACATATTGTGCAGACAGTATCCGCATGTAGCACTGAATGTGTCTGCAACATTATACCTTTGCACAAGACATCGTTCATGAGATATAACGTCGCAAACATTGAGATGCATGAAAAATTAGCTGTTTTATGCATGGAAGTTCGACGTTTTAATAATCGGTTGTGGAGGGGTTACTGTCGGTGTCCCTATCAAGCGATTTCCCAGCTATAGCATTATTTCTGCAACATGAACAATTCTGCAAGTTAAACAATAAGATATTTTATTTTTTACTGCCATCGATCTTTCGAAAGGTACGATTTTGACTTCCTTCAACACTTCATAAGTGTTATTTTCAGTATCTTCAGTAACCAGTGCTAGATACTCAACAGCTTATGTAGCTTCATCTAGCGGGGTACTAGCTCATCTCAGGCTAGCAACAATATTAACACAAAACAAAACGTAAACACAGCTGTGGCCAACAACAACAAAGCACACAAAGCCACAGCGGTGCCCACACAACACAAGACTGGTTTCCCCCCAGTCGTTATACAAAACTATGGGAACCTTAGTGCCCGTAACACTGCATTCGCGAAAAGGCACATAAACAGTACATTACAAGCAAAGTACTCGGGGGATAGACCCTCACTGTACGTTGCACACAGGCAACGAATATAAAGAACTTCTGACCTTCCTCAAAGATCGGAAGATCGAACACTACACGTACAGAACGCTGGACGAGAGAACCCAGCAGTACGTGATCAAGGGAGTAGATCCCAGTACCCCCAACGAGACAGTACAGGCGGCGCTCTGTTATCTGGGATTCGACTGTAAAAGTGCCTCCCGGATGACAGGGTTCCGTACACACGCACCGCTACCACACTACATGGCTGATTCCCGCGCCATCCTGCAGATAAAGAGCTTTCTGCGGATGGACGTACGTGTAGAACTTTACGAACCACCCAACGTCCCCCAACAATGTAACAACTGCCAGCGGTTCGACCACTCGGCCCTCCGCTGCGGCCTGGCAAATCGTTGCCGCGGATGCGCTGGCAATCACAGATCCAACACCTGCACACAAACACAGCCAAACCAGCGACGCTGTGCCAACTGCGGTGGGCCCCATGCGGCAAACTTCAGACAGTGCAGTGCATACAAACAGGTGCTGAAGCGTAAACAAGACAAGAGCAGGGTACAGTACGACATACCACGCCCAAGGCCAGCGCCGAACCCATTAATGTTTGCCACGGTTGCACGCCCTGGCGGAACGGCACAGGCCGCGGAACCTCAGCGCCCTTCACACACACGCGAAACAACCGCTGCAACAGTTACACAACAGCCACAGACAATACCTGAAACCCAACAAGCATCGGTACCACCACCTATGCCCCCAAACAACACGACCCCACTCCCGGAACTCACGTGCTGCGAAGAAACGCACGCAATACAGGAAAACACATCCACACAAGAACCCCCAGAACCCCAAGCCCAGAGAAGGAATAGACGTACACGTAAACGCAGGGCGGGGAACACGAAATCACCACAACAGGCCACGCAGCAACAACAGATCAGCAACACACAGGAAAACAGTCAACAAGACACCGAGACTGTAACTCACACTACCATCCCCCTCACCACAGAAGTAACACAGGCGCTACAACCTCTGTCACAAAACATAAACACAAATGCCACTCCTAACAACACAACAATACCCGCACAAGCGGCCGCTAACTCCACAACAGCACCTCAGGCTGCCACACCCAACATCAACACATCACCTGGGGGAATACTGGAAACACTATTCCCTCGACACACGACCGTTCAAATCCTTACCAAGGTACTGACGGCCGTCACTACACCCATCACCCAGCTCATGAGCGCCGAACCCGGGCAATACTGGGCTGTCTTACACACTGCCATCACAACACTCTTTCACACTATTACATGAATAATATACCACACCCGGCCCATAACGCAAACCCGCACACACTATCCCATATCTTGAGCACACAAACATAGAGCTCCCTGAACTGGAAAAAATCGAGGCTACGGCCGTCAGAGTCAAGTTCAACGGAACTTACACTACACTGATATCGGTATACAACAGCCCTGTAGGCATTTCAACACGCGATATCAGCACATTACTCAACATTTCTCCGCGAGTAATAGTCGCTGGAGATCTGAACGCAAAACACCCAGAATGGAATTCACGCATACGAAATCCCAACGGCAAAAAACTGTACGAACATTCACTAGGCAGAAACTACATTATACTAGCGCCGATTGAACCGACGCACATTCCCTATCAGAGGGGACACAGGCCAGACGTGATAGACATGGCCCTCACCAAGGGCATTACGTTGCCGTTGAAAACGATCTGCCGGCCGCGGTGGTCTAGCGGTTCTAGGCACTCAGTCCGGAACCGCGCGACTGCTACGGTCACAGGTTCGAATCCTGCCTCGGGCATGGATGTTTGTGATGTCCTTAGGTTAGTTAGGTTTAAGTAGTTCTAATTTCTAGGGGACTGATTACCACTGATGTTAAGTCCCATAGTGCTCAGAGCCATTTTTTTTAAACGATCTGCCCTCAAACCACCAACCTGTAATACTATACATTGAGGAAACACTGCAGCACATGGAACAACGCAAGATGTTGGACTACGGGCGTGCGATTTGGACATTGTTCAAGCAAACGCTCGATAGGCACATCCCACCCATACACGAAATTAATGAAACAGCACATATTGACGAGGCAGTAGAAACCCTCACTAACGCCGTCCAGGACGCAATGGCAGGCACCATACCTGATCGCACCTCACAACAACACAGTGCGGCCCTGCCCCAGGAAATCCTGGGCCTAATCTCAATGAGGAATCGCCTCAGGAGACAATGGCAGCGCACCAGGCGTCCGTACTTCAAACGGCACATTAACAGGCTACAGGGAATCATACACGATAAAATACAAATACATAGAACACAACAAAGGAACCAAAAACTCGAAGGGCTGGACACCGCTCGACCTGGCGTGTGGCAACTAGCCCGACACTTCACCAGGGAGAAAATATACACCCCAACGCTTCAAGGGCCCGACGGACCTGCATACTCAGCGGAAGAGAAAGCAGAACTAATGGCCAGCACACTCGCAGCGTCATTCACACCGAACCTGGTACCATCAGATCCAGTGTTCACACTTGCTACTGACCAAGAGGTTACACGCATTCTAGCCCAACCATCGCGCGACGACATTCGACATGCTAGCACAGCCGAAGTCTCCTGGGCTATAATGCATTCCGCTGCTAGGAAAGCCCCTGGTCATGATGGCATTCAAAACCGTGTCCTCATGGAATTCACGGATAAAGCAACTGAGTACCTAACACACATAACGATTGCCATACTAAAACACCAACACTTCCCCGCCTTTTGCAAGACGGCCAATGTCCTGATGTTCAGGAAGCCGGAGAAAGACCACAGCCTTCCACAAAATTACCGACCCATCAGCCTTCTGAGCTCGCTCAGTAAGATTGTTGAGAAGGTGATTCTCAAACGCATCGCTAGGCACTGCATAACAAATGACATCCTGAGACCGGAGCAATTCGGCGTCAGGAATCACCACTCCACAACACAACAACTCCTACGGGTCGTTGAACATATAACATATGGCTTCAACATAAACAAAGCTACAGGGGCGGTGTTCCTGGACATCGAAAAAGCTTTTGACCGTCTATGGCACAACGGCCTCATCCGCAAACTCAGCGACGCGGGATTCCCCGACTGGCTGCTGCGTCTAATACACTCATACCTCACAGCCAGGAGTTTCAACACTGACGTGCAGGGAAAACAATCAACACGACACGGTATACACGCGGGAGTACCCCAGGGAAGCATCCTAGGGCCCCTACTGTTTAACCTCTACATAAACGATCTCGCAACCACACACAACACAACGATGGGAATCTACGCGGATGACACAGCCGTCCTCGCGCAAGATTGGAAACCATCAAACATTACGTCACGCCTACAGACTGCACTGAGAGTGGCTGAGCCTTGGTTGGAGAAATGGCGTGTTAGAGTAAACGTCGACAAGTGCGAAGCCGTTCTATTCACTAGAAGACCGAAGCAACTGCGCAAACACCGCTACTGCAGACCAGACCAATAACTCTACATGCACGCCCAATACTTTTCCGCGAGAAAGTCAAATACCTCGGTGTCTGGCTGGACCGGAAATTACTCTGGGGGGACCACATACAACACATGACCAACCGAGCTAGCGCGAGGCTCAAACAGCTCTATCCTATGCTCAACAGGCGTAGCACACTGAACAGAAGGGTGTCGAGGTCCATGTACATAACACTTATTCGACCCCTGATGACGTACGCAGCTCCTGTCTGGGGATACGCTGTGCCTACACGCCTGCGCCGTCTGCAGCTCATACAAAACAAAGTACTCAAAATCATAAGCAATGCTCCACGATACACACGCATCGCGGACCTTCACCGGGAATACCGACTTGAGACTCTCACGGAGGTAATCCACAAACTCACCACAAGACTATACAGAAACTCCAGACATTCGCAGAACTCGTTTATTCCGAATCTGGGGAACTACGACCACAACCATAGATGGAAACATAAAAGACCAAAAGACATACTTGTAAGGACCTAACATCTATGGCCAAGCATACGCAAACATAACGGTACAGGCGCGCTCCTGTTAATCAGACGCCATTACTGGATAACCACCTGGAATACACTGCCGAATAACTGGTACCACGCAGGGAAGCCGTACAGTACACTGCATGCAGACAAGCTCCACACATCCCCCACACAGTGAGATGATCTATGGCCGATCTCCCACTACTGTATAACGATTTTGATTGTTCCAGGAATGTAGCGGCTGCAGCAACTGGGATACATCGCCATCGCTTGCCACGGTAATGATGCATGATACCTATACTAACAAATCCAACCTTGCATGAACTATAGCAGGTAGTAAGCCACTACTGCTCTTACTACCCATCCCACTGTCGCAGAGGATTTTTTCTTTTTTTTGCACGGCACGAGCCATGGCACTTTTTTCCCTCTGCTCTTCAAATCGCTACCCTCACTCGCGTTTCGTCCACTATCTATCACCTGATGGACCGTGTTAATGCGTAGTCTTACCCAGACGCACGGATAACATCACAGCCCTGACCGAGCGAGGTGGCGCAGTGGTTAGACACTGGACTCGCATTCGGGAGGACGACGGTTCAATCCCGCGTCCGGCCATCCTGATTTAGGTTTTCCGTGATTTCCCTAAATCTCTCCAGGCAAATGCCGGGATGGTTCCTTTCAAAGGGCACGGCCGACTTCCTTCCCCGTCCTTCCCTAATCCGATGAGACCGATGACCTCGCTGTCTGGTCTCCTTCCCCAAAAAACAACAACAACAACATGACAGCCCAGCATCCTGTGATACACTTACTAGATAACTAACATGTTTACGGAGGTGACAGTAGAACTTTTGGTTTGGTCACCACGTTGGTGCGGGCGTGGAGGGGCCCCATCTCTCTTCGGAACTCCTTTTAATGACTATCTGTTCACGCTTAGTTCTAGAAATATTCAAATCCATCGGCATAAAAGTAAATACAAGAAACCAAAGGATATGACATGGATCAAACGCTAATGAAGTTTTATAGTTTAAGAGTACTGCGAATAGGACATCAGAGCAGCTATGCAATTTTCTGGAAACATGTGAAAATTGGTGCCAGACCAGGACTCGAACCGGACTTCCTGCTTGCCGCAAGCTGCCACCTTAACAATTTCGGCTATCCGAACACACTTACAGGTCCGAATCAAATCTCCATATGTCCTAGTGTCTGGTTCTCTTACTCGTTGCACAAGTATGTAATTCCCGTACAGTGAAAGACTTAGTAATATTTTTGTTTTAAGGTACGTTGCCTTTGGCTTGAAATACATCGATGAAACGCCTGCATTTGACAGTGTATGCTTCGTTAGATGCAACTTTCCTTCGGACATGTATGTATCTCCAGAGGCACAGATACTGCTGACGATCGATAGCCGTATTAAATCAAGAAATGTATTCGCAAATTACGGATACGGTACTGCAACAGCTGTATACGAGTTATTATCTGGAACCACATGAAAATTTGTGCCGGAAGTGGACTGGAACCGGGATTTCCCGTTTGTCGTAAGCGTTCGCCCTAACAACTTCGGCTATCGGAGCACACTTCCAAGTCCAACCCAGATTTCCGTCCGTCCCAGTGTCTGCTTCCGATAGTGCTCGCGCAAGTACAGTTTCCCTCGTAGGGAGAGATTATTTTAATTTTTCTAGCCATGTTGCCTTCCCTTCGGCATGAAATACTTAGACCAGTGTCTGTATTTGACGTAGTCTGTATAGTTGGAAGCAATGAACCTTCGGACTCGCATACGTATGCTACGACTCTATTATTGTCGAAAGCTTACATGCCTGCATCGGTAATTTCTTCGCCATCGAACATAACCTTTACGGAAGGAAAACCGTTCATGCAGCGTGACATTGGATCCTAGTATTCCTCTCTTTGCACCAGTTTGCCGGGCATATATCCTTTCTGTTTATTTGGAATGTCATCGAGCGCCAGCGTATAACCTATAACCTACTAGAGGATTTACGCGACGTTTTATGCCAGCTGTTCACTGTTTCGCACCGAGTGCTGACATACTACGTATGTGAATAGACTTACGTAATACCGCTGTTCAGGGTGTTAGGCCAAGTTCCCTTGTTAGGCGAGCGTAATCTACTGGCTTATTAGAATACATTGCAGATCCAGTTACTTATCTTGCGGAACTGCAGTTTAGACACGCAGCAAAGCCTACATATAATAGGTTAAGTTTTCTACGATTAAAAGCCGAGCGATACACCTCTGGACCCCCCAAGTCACAATGCAAAATGCTTTAGCTTATATGCAGGTTTCGTAGAAGAATGTGTGTTTGTGTGTGTGTGTGTGTGTGTGCGTGTACAATATTTAGCTAATATTTTATCTGCGTCATTTTCCACTGCAACCTTTGAATAACCTTTTCTGCGTTATGAGGCAATCTGCGTTCTTTTATGCCTTCACACTTGGTGTCAAGAGGATGTCTTACATATACCAAAAATGTTTAACACCAGCATAAGCTGATCAGTTCCGGATGGGCGTTTCGTGCTTTAAAGACTATTACGCAACGTTCCGTTCATTATTTGCTGTCAGGTAACAACTCGGATCTTCAGAAGCTCTGCGAAGTCACATTATATATTTACATTTAACCGTTAGTGTTATATGTAGACTGTGTTTAAATGCAGTTGATTATTCATTATTGTTGGAGCAGCTTCAATTCTTACCTTTACAATTCTTACCTTCAATTCTTACCTTTACCATTGTATCGATATGTGTGTGTATCACATTCTGCAGCTATAAAGGGGTAGTTACTTCCTTACCGGCACTGAGAAATTGTGTTTCACAAAGTGTCGCTGCAGATACCCCATGTACCAGCAATAGGAGTAAGTCTACTCATTTATGTAAAAATCTGATGAGCAATTAACAAATGCTGTTTTTAAGGAGGAAAACCTACTTCTGAAATATTAAAAAATGTCAGAAAAGCCTTTTTGACAAAATGACACAGCCTCACTAATGCAAAAGCTGACATTTTTGAGATTAAGGTGACTGCCGGCTGCAGTAAAAATGTATAAACGATGTGTTTCATGTATGTTAAGTCATGAGCTCTTGACGGTTGTCTGCACGTACTTCATTGTGGTAAATCTATTAAATTTTACCTAACTTTGTGGTGTGGAGCTCAAAAGTATACAGACTCTACTATATATAGTTGTAAGATCAAAATTCAGGGATACTTACTCTAAGTGTGAATTTTTGTTTATAGAAAGCAGTATTAATTAGACAGTTTCCTATATGCTCTATAGAAGAGAGAGAAACAGAAATTATATCACATAATTCATTATGTGTGTAAGTATGTGTGGATAATTTAAATGCGATGTAATTCCTTGATATTTATAATTATTAACGTTCAGTCACCGTTAGATAGATTGTTCTGTAAGAGTACGCCAGGGAGCACGATTACTCAGGTGAAAGTTAGTTTGGACGTAGCGCCCGCCAGGTAACGCCACACTTACAGATCTGCAGAGTTCTCTCAGAACTAGTTTTTGGTCGGAAAACCCATGAACATGAAAACACAAAATAATACCAATTACAACAGTGCTCTGTTTTATTTTTAGAACCCGTTTTTTTAAACAGGACGAGCACAGTCACTCGGCCTCAATTTCGTCAGCTTTCTGAAACGAACATCACGTTATATCCACGTCACACAGTCAGTGTCCACCACAGTGGACCTCGTGCTAGGCGTCAAGTCGGCGAAACTGTTACGCTGATAGCCCACGTACTCAATCAGTAGTAACAGCCTCTAATATAGATCGTGACGTGTGACGTTTGCCGTTCTAGAGGCGTAAATGGCCTTCGTCATGACGCGGTGGGTGTTTTCAGATCCGCGTCACGCAGTTTGCAGTTACACGTCGAGAATCTGCAACCTACAGGCTACGTTATACGCCCTCGTAGCTTGCACCTCTCTCTGTCTCTCTCTCTCTCTCTCTCTCTCTCTGTCTCACCCCCCCCCCCCCCCCCCCCGTCCAAATTCACATATACACACAGGCACACCTCTCGAACCTATGGCGTCTTTCTAAATATCTTGTGATATTCATTTTGGTAGATATCCATGTCAACAAACGGAACATTATGATCATTGATAGTGTATTCTTTTCCTCCGACTTCAGTGCAAAAGACACTGATGAGACCAAACACACCACTACCTGTTTAATAGCAGGTTGGACCACTTCTGGGACGCAATACGCGTATAGCAGCTATTCTACGTGACATGGTTTCGACAAGTCCTTTGTAGCTTTACGGTACAAGATGTCGATGCGCAGGTTGCACAATTCCCCTAAATTACGAGACGGCGGTAAGTCAACGTGTAAATGCCGCCCGATAGCATCTCAAGTGTCGTACCTCCGATTCAGATAAGGCAAATTTGGTGGTCAGAACATGGTCGTGAGTTCACTATGATATTGCTTCATTTACTCTACTGGCCTTGTGACAATCATTGTTATACCACTGCCAACAGGGAAGACGTAAAGCAGGGGAGGTGAATATACCCCATTGCGTAAGATTGCCTTCACTTTCCTGGGTTCGCGATGCGTTGGTTGTTTCGAGCAGCTGTTCACCTGTTAGGTAGAGTATCTTAACACGACCATCGACTTGATGTAATAAGAAATCTGATTCACCTAACCAAGTGACACATTTCCACTGATCCACGGTGCAGTCACGATCATCCCGTGCATACTGTAACATAGATGGATCAGCATGGGAAGACATAGGGGTCGGCTGCTTAGGTGTCTCATGTTCAAGAATGTGCGATGAATGGTATGCTCTGCAACACTTACGGACGTACAAGTATTGTACTCTGCCGTCAGAGCTGCCACAAAGTGCTCTAAAGAGCTGGAAAGCCCCGACATCCATGTTCCATGATGAACCATGGACGTTCAACACTTTATGACCTATCTCCATCAACCGCTTTCCAAAGGTGCTCAGGACAATTGCACACAAACGGCCGACGAACTTCGCTGTATCCGAGATGCTTACTGTCTGGCGCCGGACCACAACAGTCTGCCGTTTCTCGCCATACACTTTGTTCTAAAGCCTCGCCCCACGCGTGGAGTGTTGCCGGTGGTTGCTGCGGCTCACCTGGGTGGCTCCGGTATGTGCTGACTTGCTGGTGAGCCTTCTGCTTCTCACCTAGACGATATGTTGCTTTTAGTCCAAAGTCTTACTTTCGTGCTTTCGTTATATCTACGTCCTTGTTACGTAGCAAAAAAATGGCTCTGAGCACTATGGGACTTAACATCGGAGGTCATCAGTGCCCTAGAAACTAGAACTACATTAACCTAACTAACCTAAGGACATCACACACATCCATGCCCGAGGAAGGATTCGAATCTGCGACCGTACCATTCACGCGGTTCCGGACTGAAGCGCCTAGAACCACTCGGCCACAGCGGCCGCCTGTTACGTAGCATATGGTGTTTCCCATCACCTAATTTTTTATTGACAGACTATCCACCGTATGGAAATTGTGGTTTTAACTATGAAGGTTGGGCCTTCTATATTCTCCGCTATGTTGTTTAAAATGATTTACTTTTTGCCAGAACATTGTGTTTTTATCTATTCTCATAATGTACTACCGCAGCAACGGATTCCCCAAGTGAAGAGTCGTTCGTGATGTACTCCATGCTCGCCTAAACAACTGCATTTACATGACTCAAAGAAACGAATGTGTGAGTACCGTTGCTGGGCTCCAAAAAGGCCTCGTTTATCATCAAGGGACGGAGAGTAAGAACTTTAAGTAATTAGGAAAATAATTGACTCCGGTACGCCCAGAGAAACCTTACTGTAGCGCTGACGTTACATTGCAGCTGTCTCAGTCTCATTATGTTGACTGCCGTCTTCAAACGTGATGTCGTCTTATACGTAGGTTAAGTTGTTGCTGATTTGTATACCGTGGATTCGTAGGCTAATGAACCCATCTTTTAAATCTTTTGGTCAGTTCTGCTTTTAAATCTGTTGGTCAGTTCTGCTGTACAATCTCTCTCCACAGTTGATATTTGATGGAGAATGTAATTAAATATGTAGGATTTTATTCATTGCTGCCAGTCAGCATCTGTGAAGCACGTTTTAAGAAAAGAAATAGTCCGTCGTCAACTGCAGAAATTTTTATTAAATTAACTTCTTTACTATTTTCACAAATTAATTTGCAACCTTCAAAACATCACACAATTAAGCTTATATTAGAAAGCAATAGTTAAGACAACTCTGGACGATAGAGTCCTTCGTTAGAATGATCTTCTGAAGACAGCAAATTAATTTGCCGAAACTAGACAAGAAGTCGGCCGGGGTGGCCGAGCGGTTCTAGGCGGTACAGTCTGGAACCACGGGACCGCTACGGTCGCAGGTTCGAATCCTGCCTCGGGCGTGGATGTGTGTGATGTCCTTAGGTTAGTTAGGTTTAAGTATCTCTAAGTTCTAGGGGACTGATGACCTCAGAAGTTAAGTCCCATAGTGCTCAGAGCCATTTGAACCATTTGAAACTAGCCAAGAAGTTAATTTAATAAAAATTTGTGCAGCTGACGACAGATAATTTTCAAAATTGGAAAGCCACCCCCTCACTTTAACTAATCTGTCACTCAGATTAATATTCATATTTTAAGTCATGATCTCTGTGTTCCCCAGTATTACATTTCGTATGTGTGGCTTATGACTTTTTTTCCATGAGTAAATTGAGAGCGGAATGTTCTTATAACTGCATATGTAGCCTGTAGAGAACTTGTACCCGAGCGGCCGTAGAGGAGGCGATGGAGAATAGGGAGAAAGATAGCTTGTGGGCCATAAATGTGTTGTCCAGCGACCTGGCTGAACAAGTGATTCAGTGAAGCAGTGCTCTGTGAACTGTACCTCACGCCGTTGCACTACACTCATCCCACTTAGTTTCGGAGCAGAAGGGTGCCGGCTCACAGAACATTTTACCTAGGCTAGGAAAGAATCTGTCGGGAAGGCAGCCGAATGGCGGTAAGTGAGAGGAGGAAGTCATTTAGGAGAGACTACTGTAATCTGATTTGGGGTGCACTCAGCCTCGTGAAGCCATCTGCGGAGCTACTCGATAGAGTAGTAGCGGCTCCGGTCAAAGAAAACCATCATAACTACCAGAAGAGCGGTGTGCTGACCACACGCCCCTCCTATCCGCATCCTTAGCTGAGGATGATACGACAGTCGGATGGTCCCGATGGGCCACTTGTGGCCTGAAGACGGAGTGCACACAGCACACACTGTAATCTGAGCTTTTGTGCAAACAGCAGGATGGTCATAAAACTATAAGCATTCTCATATTAGAAACTGGGACGATACGATCAGGGCGGTGGAGGCAATACTGTAACTCCCCTGACGAGAGGAAGTCGCCACGTTTTTTAGCAAGCGAAAAAAAAACATTTCACGGGCATCACTGTCTAGGAGCTTAACAGCCTACTTTCAGAAATTGGAAATAGTCAGCCTGGAAAGATCAGATCTCTTCATAAATGAGGCACTGTGGTCCTGTCTAGGTAGACGTTTTTTGCCGAAACATGGCCATGGTTACCGTGAGAACGACGCCTCCCTAGTCTAATTTATTTATTTATTTATTTTTAGGAAAGAGAGATTTTGAATCGCAGATTGGCTCCCATCAGGACCTCAGGACTTTTTTTTTTTTTTTTTTTTTTTTTTGCTAATTCGACTCCTGTACGAGGAATTTCAGCATGCACCATTGAGCCTGTAAATCAAATTTGTTGACCAGCCCAGTGAGCGGGTACACCTCACACTGAAATCTGTCGGGATTTCAGGGCCCTGATAGGTAAGTTTTCCGCGTTCTAATAATCAGAACGCCGTCCGCGTAGTTTGGAAGTTTTTGTGGACGCATTAGGAGATTACAGCTGCCGCCGCGCTACGCCCCTCGTCCAGTTTCTGCTGCCGCCTGAATCAAGGTGAAAGGCTAAAGTATTGCTGAACCGACGTTGGGTTGTTAAATGATATTTACAGCTCCCTGTTCTCCATGAACCATAGTTTGTGGTGTACCTGGTCATAGCTGATTCCATTTGAACAGAATTTGGCCTCACGGAGGATTCGTGAAAATAAAGTCTGATTGCGTTGTAAAAGGGATTAATTCAGGGAGGAATTTGTATAGTTTCCATCTCAATGAATCCTTTGCCAATCAAGCACCATTTCTTTCCTGATTTATTTCTTTCATTGTTTTTGTAAGATTTTACAGCTCGGTTGTAGTTATAATAAGATGAATAAAACTTGTCAGTATTTTTGTAAACTTAAATACGCCGCTGTTCTCATTCATACTCCCCCAGCCATTCACTGTTTTTATTTGTTTGTGGTGATACATGGATAAACCAGCAATTCAGAATGCAGTCGTACTAAAATAGTTAATTTGATGATTAATTTGAGTTCTGAGAGTGACCACAGACAAAGGCAACAAAAGTGCCATGGTTAAATTCACTAATTTGATATATAAAAATGAAGGGAGTAGTTCATGATTTGAGCTAAGACGATAATACTTTTCCATATGTATAGACCAGAATATTTAGCATCGCTTGAACATATATTTATGATAAAAGCAAGTGACCACTTGCGATTTCTATTTTTGAGTATCTACAATTTTGTGATGGAATTATTTATATTCTAAAACAATGTTTTATCTGTTGGTAAACACAGTCTACATTTCATGCTACTCTAATGCTCAGGACACTATTTTGCTTCCAAGAACACACTTATCATCGTACGGTATGTGGTGGAGGGTACATTGTAGGTCGCTGCCACGTGCACAGTGTTTGCAGGAGAAGAACCGCCCAAAATATCCCTTTATAATTTAGAAATTCTGTACCTACAGGAGATGTGTATGCCAGGAAGTAATATGTTACAGGAAAATCCTTTGAAAATATACTGTTAGAAAGGCAGCAGTGATTGTTTCTGTGATGGACAACACCTCTCCTGTATGTCAGCAACTGGAACCGGACGGAAACCTGCTCGATGATGCTGCCATGACTAAACAAAGCCACGACTAAACTCACAGGTTTTCTTTGAGTATTGTCAATCTCTTCTATTAATACTTACTGATAAGTGTGGCCGAGTGAAAAAAATTACTTAAGAAATGGTCGAACGAGTGTGTTGTAAACTATCTCCTTAGTCATCGAAACACATTCATTCTAAGAGGGATAATGAGTGTTCGCCTTCTTGACATTCCAAAAGTCACACGTGACCTCTGGACGGTGCTGAAGAACAGTCACCTCAAGATAAATATTTAAAGCCAAGAAGGAGAGGCAGCAAGATAATCTCAAAGATCTCTTGGCTAAAATGAATTTCCCACAAGACATGGACTCAAACGGTTCTTCTCAGAACCCTCCAACTATAAACTTTGTACCTGTTATCAAGATTTGTCAGATCATTATTGAAGGCATAAGTAAATTAAAATTTCAAATGTTACAGAAGATTTTATCAAAATATAACGTCGAAGTTGTTGCTGGTCAGAAAACACGCACCGGAAATGAAGAGTAAAAGCGAGGAAAAATTCCTGGTAGTGACTTACTAGTAGCAACGTACCATCGTACATATGGAGTGGCAACAAATGTAAAATTGTCAGTTCAGAATGCATATCTGTGCTCTACATATATTCCTGTTTGGAATGGAACTAATGATAAACAACAATATGATGAATTACTAAAATCTGGGATCCGGAAATAGCGGATAACTTACTTCGTAACCTCGATGTAGACGTATGTACTAGGTGGGTAGAGATTTTTGAGTCACTCAATTTCAAAAGATCGACTAGAGAAGCGTGGTCATTACTAAGGAAGTTAGACGGAAATAAAATCAAAGTGAGGGACAGCACTCGTACATCAGCTGATAAGGTTGCGTCACATTTACTGTCAAAAAATGGTTCAAATGGCTCTGAGCACTATGGGACTCAACATCTTAGGTCATAAGTCCCCTAGAACTTAGAACTACTTAAACCTAACTAACCTAAGGACATCACACACACCCATGCCCGAGGCAGGATTCGAACCTGCGACCGTAGCAGTCCCGCAGTTCCGGACTGCAGCGCCAGAACCGCTAGACCACCGCGGCCGGCACATTTACTGTCCTCATCAGGAGTAGCAAGTGGTAAATCTCACACGAGATACATCAGACGCAAAATATCATTGCTGAAAGAGGACGCTAATGAACAATTTGATTTCTCAAGAACTTCCTCTGTATCTAAAATTTCTACTGCTCTTAAAACTCCAAAATCTGGAAAGGCACCGGGAAATGGAATTTATCCAGAATTTCTTCTGTATAGTCGGAACTAGGCAAACAGATGGCTGGCGGATTTCTTCTCTGACATTATGTTATCTGATTCAGTCCAACAAGAAATGAAGCAATCAAAAATTGTAGCAATACTAAAGTCCGCCAAGGCATCAGAACAGCTTAATAACTATCATCAAAACCCCCTACTGAGCGCTATTTGCAAGTTCCTTGAAAGACTTCTATATAATCGGATTAGTCCAGTGATCTTGCATAACTTTCTTACTGAGCAAACTTGATTCCGATCAGAGCGGAGCTGTGCTGATCAAATCTTATCTTCAACAACATTTATTGAAGCAGAAAACATGTTAATTTCGTTGATATAAGCGCAGAAAATGACACAGTTTGGGCCCTTGACTGCTTTATAAATTATTACAATCTATCCCAAGCAGACAGAAAACGAAACTTATTGACAACATATTAGCTGGAAGAACAATTATAGTAACTACAGGAACTGACACTAGCTTTCCAAAAGTACTGAATAATGACTTACTACAGGGAAACGTCCTTGTTCCTCTTTTGTTTAATCTATGTACATCTGATATTCCTCCAAAACAGTCCAGAAAGTGTGGCTATGCGGACGACGGGACAATAGCTACCCAACCCAAAACCTTTGAAACAACTGGAGAAATCCTAACTTCTTATATAGTCATCTTAAGCCAATATTTCCGTAAATGGTGGTTAGAACCAAACTGAAACAGAACAAGAGCTTAGTGTTTTCGTTTGTCCAACAGATTTACGCGCAGAGCCCTTGATGTCTATCTTGAGGAAGACAAACTTTATCATCTCATTCATCCAAAATACCTTGGGATCGCTTTAGATAGGACACTTTCTTTTAAGGAGCACTTGATACGAACCTCTGCTAAGCTCAGAACCAGAAACAAGATTCTGCATAAACTCTGTGACACTCTTCCGGTATCTGAACTCGGATTGTTATACTCAGCAACAGAGTACTGTTCACCTGTCTGGTTTGATAGCCCACACGTAAGAAAGATAGACGTACAACTTAACGAGGCAATGAGCATTGTTAGTGGGTCATTATGATCAACTCCCACATAGTGGTTACGTATCTTGAGCCACATTCCACCGCCTGATATGCCGGCCGAGGTGGCCGTGCGGTTCTAGGCGCTGCAGTCCGGAACCGCGGGACTGCTACGGTCGCAGGTTCGAATCCTGCCTGGGGCATGGATGTGTGTGATGTCCTTAGGTTAGTTAGGTTTAAGTAGTTCTAAGTTCTAGGGGACTGATGACCTAAGATGTTAAGTCCCATAGTGCTCAGAGCCATTTGAACCATTTGAACCAAGGCCTGATATCAGACGGAATAGCCCGCTACTGCGTGAATACCAGAAGATCGCTGATGGCACCGACCTTGCAGTATTGAACGACGTATTGCCTGCGGAGCGAAAAAGACTAATATCAAGCCGTCCCACACTCGTAACAGTCAGGTCTATCAAAGAAACCACCATCGATGAGTGGAAACTCTGCTGGCAACAAAACAGTTCTCCACAATAACTGAAACTGTCTTGCAGCCAGAAGAAACCCCCGAGATTCGAACAGCTTCCAGTAATTTAGATTAGCCTAAATGGCATACGAACGGCCCATGGAAGATTGCAGATACACTATAAAAGTGGGGAAAACCTTCATCACCACCGTGTGACTGTGGTGCTGAGCAACAGATACATGCTCATGCTGTACCAACATGTTCCGTTCGTGCCTACAAGAGTCCTTTACAAGATTTCGTGGCAGCGACGAATGATGTGATAAAATACAGAAAGTTCTTTATTTACGTATGCAGTTGTTGTCATTTGTGTTATTTTAAATTTTGTCATGTTATAGTTGTATAATCTTAGTATATGCATTGCCATACGACAAATAAATAAATAAAAATCCATTGCAGTTCTTCCAGTAAATCTAACTCAGTGACCTGACTGTTAAATGTGATGTTCCTCGCTGTAAAGCTTTGAACTCACCGCATATCCTCAAACATTTCACATTTTCAGTGATTCGTCACCCATAACGTAATTTGGTAGTAGTGGATGTTCAGGTTTATTTGCGTGCATTATGTCACATTTGTTGGTCTGATTTTCGGCACCAGTCCCTACATCAAACGTCGATCCTTCACAAGTGTTCTTTCGCAAGTATTTCTGCCAACACAGCTTCTGTATATAAAACAGCATCATCTGCGAATGAATTGTTGCAGCTTTCGACGTTACATTACAGGTCGTATTGTAAACGGTAAGTCCAAACACATACATCCAGCTTCAGAAAGTTATATGAATTGATTATAATTAAAGTTCCACTTTCAAAACGCTGTAAAAAAGACTACTGCTCATAACGAAGTTAAATTTGAACGGAATATTTTCGAAGAAGGGGAAATGTTATGAAAAAAAAGAAAGAGATTAATGAAAGTTTTAACACTATATGGCATCGTAAGTGGAAGAATATGCAAAATATAAGACGCAGGGTACACATCTGAGACGGTAGGCGTGTCTGTTTTCGTGCAGGATCGTGCGCTGCTAGTAAAGCTTTTTTTTACAAGAACGGTCACTATGCGCCAGTTCAAATGGTTCAAATGGATCTGAGCACTATGGGACTCAACTGCTGAGGTCATTAGTCCCCTAGAACTTAGAACTAGTTAAACCTAACTAACCTACGGACATCACAAACATCCATGCCCGAGGCAGGATTCGAACCTGCGACCGTAGCGGTCTTGCGGTTCCAGGCTGCAGCGCCTTTAACTATGCGCCAGTACCTCTGCAGAAGTTCCGTATACTCATGGGTACGATTGAAGGTATTAGTCGGATGTCTGCTAAGGGTCTGGCGAAAATAATTACGAAATTCGAAAGAACAGGTTCTTTTGAAGTGCAATGTGGCAGAGGGAGGAAAACAATTGATCCGACAGCTGTGGAAGATGTGGCCACACCACTGTTAGAGCGGTTCTTTGCCAACATGAAGTGCACAGGGAATTGCCAAAACGTTGGACATGCCTGTCAGAAGAGTTAATAAAATTCTACAATCTTCCTACGTCGTTATCCACATAAAAATACCCATATTCGGGAGCCGTTTCACGCTGACCAGCTAGTAAGAGATCCGTTTGCTCTAGGATTTCTTGCTTGCGTGGAAGAGGACAATGAATGGCCATGGAACATTCTGTGAATAGACGAAATCTATTTCCATCTCCAATGAATATGGGCAATGAAAAATAGGCTTACACATCAACCGGTATCGCTACTATGGTTCGGGTCGATGGTATCATTTGTCGTACGGCCATGTTTTTTCGAGGAGAGGAGCACCACGGGCCCTGTTACCTGCACCAGCGCTGGTAAACGCTATGAGAGTCATTTGCGTACAAACGTCATTCCAACTTTTCAACAGCTTATATGTGTGGGTAGGATCATTTTCTGCAAGGGCGCTCTTCCGCACAATGCACAGTCGATGAAGCAGATGCTGCAGAAGCATTTTAGAAATGCTGGAATTATCAGCCGTCATTCCCCTACGGCTGGGCGTCCAGATCACCTGATCCTAATCCATGTGACTTCTGGATGTGGGGTTATCTGACACATTCTGTGTTCAGTGATACGAATATAAACGTAGCTGAATTGAAAACGCGCGTTGCATAACTGTTTCTGAACGTGACCTTTTACACACTCCAGTCGGTTTATTAGAAGAATACGCTGTCTCTCGATTCCGTCTTGTGGTAGAAAACGGTGGAGAACATACTGTAAATATATACTTATATGGATATGGTGTCTAGATGGAAATTAGAATTATATTAATATCTTCAGATGCTGACGGACGTTGATATATATCAACGGGGACAGTTGAAAACGTGAACCCCGGCCGGGACTCGAACCCGGGATCTCCTGCTTACATGGCAGACGCTCAATCCATCTGAGCCTCCGAGGGCTGCAGAGACTATCTCGCACACGCCTCCCGCGAGACCTACATTCTCACCTAGTATGTCCACACACTATATATTCGTAGTGTCCCACACCAACACACTCATTACTCGTGGAAGACATTCTTATCAAGTCCCGTAAGAGTTCGGGTAATATGTGTGCATCCGCACAGGAAAAGAAGGTCATGGCCGGTATTGCCAGAACTATATACGTATATGGATATGGTGTCTGTTCTTTCCGACATGACCTTGTTCTTCTAGAGCGACTACCATGTAAGCAGGAGACCCCGGGTTCGAGTCCCGGTCGAGGCACACATTTTCACCTGCCCCCGTTGATATATATCAACGCCCGTCAGCAGCTGAAGGTATTAATATAATTCTAATTTCATACTGTAAATGTCTTGTGCCAGTCTCTCGACAGTTAAAATACGATTTCGTTATTGCTTCTTGCGCGATTTTTGGCCTGAGGATAATTAAATAAAAGATTTCATTGTTGCTTTTCATTTGGTTTATGGCCTGAGGATAATCACCCCTGGCGTAGGATAATCAAAATGTTCTCGGTCCCGAATTCGAACCCCTCCAACGCTTAAATTTCGAATAAAAATCATCAGCAAGACAGTCGAAGACTTCTGGCATAAGAAAGCACCCTCCTTCAGCCAACGGCCGTTTGAAAGAGGGCGGAGGAGTGGACAGAGGTTCAGGGGATTTTGTTGCCCTTGAGGTGGGAAACTACGACAAAAGGCGGAAGAAGGCAGAAGAATCAGTAACGATTAACTGCATGAGGACGCAGAAGGCAATGGAAACCACTGCATTAAAGGCCATTAATGTGAATCCACAGGACATGTGTCCTGTGACTGAAAAAGTGTCATGATGATCTCTCCATTGGCAAAAGATTCCAGACTAGTCCCTTGTTCGGATCTCCGGGAGGGGACTGCCAAAGAGGAGGTGACCATGAGAAAAAGACTGAATAACCAACGAAAAGCTAATGTTCTACGAGAAGCGGTGTAGCATGTCAGAATTATGAACGTGGTAGGGAAGACAGAAAATCTGAAATGGGGAATATTAAGGCTCAATCTAGATTTAGTTGGGAAAAGATGGAAAGAAAACAAAGATTTCTGGTCGGATTAGTAACAACAACAGCAGCAGAAAATGCTGTAACGGAATAAAATTCGTTATTTGGGAAGGTTGGGCAGAGAGTGAGTTACTGTGAACAATTTAGTGATAGGATTGTTCTCATCAAAATCGACAACGAACCAGTACCGACAAAAATAGTTCAGTATAAATTCTGACGTCGCAAGCTGAAGAGCTAGAGAAAGTATATGAAGATAGAAACGGGTTATTCAGTAGGTAAAGGGAGATGAAATTCTGATAGTCGTGGGGTACTGGAAAGCAGTTAGAGGGCAAGGAGACGAAGAAAAGAGGAGAAAAACTAATCGAGTCTGCAATAAATATCAGCTAGTAACAGCGAATGCTCTGTTAAGAACCACAAGAGAAGGAGATATACTTGGGAAAGGCCGAGAGATACGGGAAGATTTCAGGTAGATTACATCATGGTCAGCCACATGTTCCGAAATCAGATACTGAATTGTAAGGCGTACCGAGGAGCAGATACAGACTCAGATTACAATTTAATAGTGAAGAAGAATAGGCTGAAGGTTAGGAGACTAGTCAAGAAAAATCAATGATCAAAGAAGTGGGATACAGAAGTACTAAGGAATGGGGAGATACTCTTTAAGTACTCTCAGGCTATAGACACTGTGATAGGCAGTAGCTCCGTAGATATATCAGTTTAAGAGGACTGAACTTCTTTAAACGCGATCTCGGAAGCTGGAAAGAAAAACGTAGGTAGAAAGAAGTTAACTGCGAAGAAACGATAGGTAACACGAGAAATACTCCAGCTGATCGACGAAAGAAGGAAGTACAAAAATGTTCAGGGAAATTCAGGAATACAGTCAAGCAAGTCACTCAAGAATGTAATTAACAGGAAATGCAAGGGAATCTAAGGCGAAATGGCTGCATGAAAAATGCGAAGAAAAAGGAATGGCTGCTGAAAGGACTGACACAGCCTACATGAAAAAACGACAACCAGTGAAAGTAAAAGCAAGGATGGTAACATTAAGAGTGTAATGGGAATTCCACTGATAAATGCAGAAGAGAGAGTAGATAGGTGGAAAGAGTACATTGAAGTCCTCTATGAGGGGGAAGATTTGTCTGATGACGTGAAAGGAAAAGAAAGAGGAGTCGATGTAGTAGAGATAGGTGATCCAGTATCAGAATCAGAATCTAAAAAAGCTTTGAAAGACTTAAGATCGAATAAGGCAGAAGGGGTATGTAACAAACATTCCATCAGAATTTCTAAAATCATTTGTGGGAGTGGCAACAAAGTGACCATTCACTTTGTGGAATGTATGAGTCAGGCGATATACCATCTGACTTTCCAAAGACTGCAAGAGCAAAGTGCGAGAATTTTCGCACAATCTGCTAAACAGCTCTTGCATCGAAGTTTCTGACAAGAATAATATACAGAAGACTGGAAAAGAGAATGAAAATCTGTTGGATGACGATCAGTTTGGCTTTAGGTAAGATAAAGGCACCAGAGAGGCAATTTTGACGTTGCAGTTTATAATGGAAGCAAGACTGAAGAAAAATCGAAACACTTTCATAGGATTTGTCGACATCGTGAGAGATTGCAGGGAACTCTCACTTCTGATACGGTGTCCTGCTGTTTAATGTTCTTATGGAAGATGATCTTTATTACTTGCTTGCCATACCTGGATACGATGTGACTTTATTCATATGATGAAATGGTTGGCAGCAGTTAACGCTCTTGCTTGTGTGCTCTAGTGAAGGACTAGAAGTAAGCTTTACCTGCGTGCAAAGGAAGAGGATGCCGATTTAAACGACTGCAGTAAAAGTGTACGGTGGCTGAGTGCCGCGGGGAGCGTATTTTCTGCTGAACCTGGGTGAAAACTTTTGCGGACTGTCCAGTTTCTCAGTCTCATTGTGCATACAGATTGGATTCCGCCGGTCAGTCGACGGCCGCGTCCAGGTAGGCTGACTAGCGCCGTGAAGTCGCTACTGCTATGGGCACAGCATTGATGACGGGCAACAAAGCAGAGGAAGGGCCCTTGTTAGGCAGGAAGCCGATGAGACGACTGTGAGTTTCTGTGAATTTCTGTGGGACAGGTCAATGGCGCCTAGGCATCCAGACTCTGCTACAAAACATATTTGTGAAGGCATGAGGCTTTTAGCGAGTTTATGACCGTTCTTTGGAAAGTTCGAAATGGATGCAGCAGGGGAGATAACGATCTTTTTATGGAAGGCTGTGGTTCCATCCAGGTCATGCTTTTAGCAAAGACATGGCATAAACGCGTGGGAAAGAGGCCATAAAGCTGATTTTTTTTCCTTTTCTCCCAATTAATTTTTAAAGTCGCTGGTTGTTCAAATCTGGGTATGCAGCACAAGGGACAATCTCCCAGCTTTGATTACGGTGCTCCAGCTCGTGATTGGCTTGTGATATAGTGGGAGTAGTCTAAGATGTAAATCTGCTATGCTACCGAGCTGGGTAGGAAAGCTGAGAGAAAGAGAACTCGCTCTTGTACTGGTGCTTTGCTAATAAAGAACTGCAGGTCTCTACCTAAACGGTGAGACTTGTGTCCTTTGCTAGTGTGCTACTTAGAGCCTGTGCCAGTCGCCATCCAAACCATAGGAGGTACAGCTTCTAGCATCATCCACACAACAAGTGATGCGTGGGTGTACTTATTTATTTTGAGTCGGCCGTTTAAACAATTGACATATTCCGTCATGCATAGTCGTGGCATGGAGTAAAATTGGTTTGGCAGACCAGGTCTACCTGCACACTGGAATCCACCAGGGTTTCAGAGGATCATAGGGAAGTATCTGCGTTTAGAATCAGCTGAACGCAAGACCATGTACTTGCAATTTTTTTCCGGGCGTGCGTTTTTAATAACAGATTGTTACAGTCCATGACTGCAGTCGCCTAGCGCATCGTGGTGTGCTGCCCCAGCCTGCAGAAGGGTAAAGAATTCGCTACTATGACGTAGGGCTCCAATGTATGGTGCTCAGCACCCTGTTCTTGGGAACCATATTTTTCTTTATGGAATAGTAGAGTATAGATGCTTGATAGTAGAGCAGTTTTTGGGCCATACCACGGATACACATGTATGAAGTCAGGTAAAGCGATTATTTCTGGTTAGTGTCGTGTGTTCTGTGCGGTGGTCCCGGCGGAGGTTCGAGTCCTCCCGCGGGCATGGGTATGTGTGTTTGTCCTTAGGATAATTTAGGTTAAGTAGTGTGTAAGCTTAGGGACTGATGACCTTAGCAGTTAAGTCCCGTAAGATTTCACATACATCTAAACATTTTGTCGTGTGTTGATCCCATCTGATCACTTTATTCACCATAGACAGCGTATCATTGAAATCGTTTGCCAAATAAAGAATGTTTGTGTGGCCATTCTTTAGCCATTTTTTTGCTTTGTCATGTTAAGAATGAATGAATCTATTGTTATTTAGACCAAAACTCCTCCCAGTGTTCTGATTAACATTAACTTTGCCATTTTTATTAATGTCTTGATTGCAATTGAAAGAGCAGAACCTTGCAAAGGAACAAGCGTTTGACAATGTAAAATGGTGCAAGATGTTCGAAGTTCCGAGCTAAATAGGGGCAACGTATGTGGAAAGGCGGGTAATATACAATATGTACAAGAACCAATTGGGAACAATAAGAGTTGGAGACGAAGAAATAAGTACTCGGGATAAAAGTGGTTAAAGACAGGGGTATAGTCTTTCGCCACTACTCAAAATGGTTCAAATGGCTCTAAGCACTGTGGGGCTTAACATCTGAGGTCATCAGTCCCCGATACTTAGAACTGCTTAAACCTAACTAACCTAAGGACATCACACACATTCTCGCCCAAGGCCGGATTCGAACTTGCGGCCGTATCAACAGCGCGGTTCCGGACTGAAGGCCTAGAACCGCTCGTTAATAGCGGCCGGCTCCCCACTACTGTTTAATATATACATCGAAGAAGCAACGACGGACTAAAACAAAGGTTCAAGAGTGGAATTAGAGTTCGAGGTGGAAGGATGTCAGTGATAATTTTCACTGATGACATTGCTACTCTCAATGAAAGTGAAGAAGAGTTACAGAATCTGCTGAATAGAATGAATGGTCTAATGAGTACAGAATATGGACTGAGAATAAATCGAAGAAAGAAGAAAGCAGTGAAAAATAGCGGAAATGAGAACAGCGAGAAACTTAACATCAGAACTGGGGATCACGGAGTAGAGGAAGTTAAGGAATTCTGCTAACTAGGCAGCAAAATAACCCATGATGGACGGAGTAAGGTGGACATAGAAAACAGACTATCTCTGCCAAGAAAGGCATTCCAGGCCAAAAAAGTCTACTAGTATCAAACATAGGCCTTAATTTGAGAAAGAAATTTCTGAGAATGTACGTTTGGAGAACAGCATTTTATGGTAGTGATACATGGACTCTGGGAAAACCGGAAAAAAGAAGAGAATCGAAGCATTTGAGATGTAATGTTACAGAAGAATGTTGAAAATTATGTGGACTGATAAGGTGAGGAACGAGAGGTTCTCCGGAGAGTAAGGGGAAAGGAATATATGGAAAAAACCAACAAGAAGAAGAGACAAATGGTAGGACATCTGTTAAGGGGAGCCGGAACGATAAAATGACAAAATTAACGGTTTCTTTAAGTATAAAATTATTTGGAGTTCTGTGAATAAAACAAATCAAGTTTCACCCTTCTAAGTGAATTCTAACTCCGTTTTTTATCGCTGCAAAGTTGACGCGCCCCGTAAACAGTTGTAGCGACTTTGTGTGGCACCTCTGACGGCGTCACTCGCTGGCTGTAAGCAGGGTATCTTTGCGGAATTAGACAGTGTTTTGTTTTCCAACACTGTATGGCTTTATCTCTGTGGCAAGTGACTGTTCATATCGGTAAACATAAACGCTATACCGTGTGTGTTGACTTGTGGAGTTTGCTTTGTGTTGTTTAGCTGTTCAATTTTGCGTATTTGACGAATTTTGCCCGCACCTGTTTTACGTATTTGGTTTGTGGATATCAATATGCCCCGTTTCAGCAATCGAGTGTTCAAGAAAAGGCACAATGAGTGGAAGAAAGAAATATTTTATTGTCTCGAAGGGAGATGCTGCTCAGACTGCTTCACCGACTACTCCACATGAATGTGATAGAACTTCTTCAGCAAGAAACTTTGTGACAGCAAAGAAAAATTTCAAAACTATGAAAGTTACAGTAATGATGTGAATGAAATAATTAACATTTCCTTGCTTTCTAATATTTTGAAACATAACGTATTATGCCAAGTTTGCACTTTGGTTTGGTATGTAAAATGTTATTGAAGTGTAACAAATGTGCTGCAGAAGTTTCGTTTTCCAATTCTAACAGTATTCATCGTAGTGGTAATAGTGGAAAGAAGGTATGTGGTACAAATGTTAGGCTAGTGTATGACTTACGTAGCATTGGCAAGGGCAGTGCTGCAGGGACAATATTATGTGGAATTATGAATCGGTGGAATCTTCTGCTTGAGATATTGCTCAAGCAACAATGAAGAAAGCAGTTGAAGAAGCTGTAACAGATAATGGGAATTGTAGAGATTTAACTGTTGCTTTAGATGGATCATGGCAACGTAGAGGTCATAAATCTCTAAATGGAGTTGTGACAGCTGTCAGTGGAGACAGTTGCAAAGTAATTGATGTTGCTATTTCTCTCAAAACATTTTAGATGTAAAGGCAATACCAAGGACGAACATAATGAAAGTTGTGAAGCAAATTTTCACGGCACTTGTGGAGCGATGGAAGTAGAGGGAGTGATAGCAATTTTTTCCAGATCACAGGAGTGATATAATGTACGATACACTTACTATCTAGGAGATGGTGATTCTAAAGGATATAAAGGTGTAGAGGAACTCAAACCTTATGGCAATGAAATTCACATTAAAAAACAGGAGTGCATTGGACATGTGCAGAAGCACATGGGGGCCCGCTTACGCAAACCAAACCAGACATTAGGATCCCAGAAGCTTAGTGATGGTAAGACCCTTGTTGGAAGAGGAAGATTGACAGATGAAGCAATTGATAGATTGCAGAGATATTATGGGTGTGCAGTTAGGCAAAATACAAGAAGCATTGATCATATGAGGAGAGCAGTATGAGCATTATATTTTCATACTGCATCAACAAATGAGCATCCACAACATGCACTATGTGTCACAGGTGATGACTAATGGTATAAGTACCAATCAGGAAAGGAATATGTCCATTAAAAAAGTTTGACAAAAGCTGTAGTTGGTGTAATTAACCCCATATTCAGAGATTTATCACAGCCAAGTTTATAGGAAAAGTGTTTACATGGGAAAACACAAAATCCAAATGACAGGGTAAATAATTTAATTTGGATTAGGATTCCCCAAAGAGTGTTTTTACAGATAAAAACTTTGCATTTTGGAGTGTATAATGCAGTGGCAACATACAATGAAGGAAACATTACCAAATGTGATGTGCTGAAACATTTAGGTTTCCAACCAGGACACAACACCATTTCTACAATGCGCCTAATGGATGAATAAAGACTAAGAGGTGCAGGAAAAAGAGACAAAAGCCTACAACATGCAGCAAAAGGGGAGAAAGACCAGTGAAAAGGAAACTAACACTGGAAAAGAAGAGGATACTGATAATCCATCATATGGGACAGGAATGTATTAAAAAACTTTGGAAGGCATTTCCCATAACTTTAAAATTTCCATCTTTGAGGAACATTTTCTCAAAAACTGCTAACATTGTATCAATGAAATTTATACACAGTATTGTTTACTTCTTTTCCTTCAGCTTTATAACAAATTGCAAAAAAATATTGTATAATTCAAGAGTTATAGAAGAAAAAGTGCGAAATTTTAGAGAAAAAAATAAGTATGTTTAAAAAAATGTAAAACAAAAACCAATAAATATTTCTTAACATGGCATTATAACTTAGTAGAGAAATATTCACTGCACATGTAGTCAAAATTTCAGAGCAATATGTTTAATGTTCCTTCTATTTGCTAAAATTAACATGGAGGAGATGGATCGTTCCAGCTCCCCTTAGGACATCACGGAGTAACTTCACTGGTACTAGAGAGAGTTGTAGAGATAAAAACTGCAGAGGAAGACAGAGATTGGAATGTAGCGAGCAAATAATTGTAAGAGCCGAAAGTGCCGACGCTTACAGCGCTATTTTTTATTTCCGTAACGTTTCCATACTCTTCGATAATATTCCTCTCAAATATGACGTCATTCTGAGCAGCGGTTCTTTTTTTTTACAGCGTTTTGAAACTGGAACTTCCATTGTAATCACCCTGTACACGAAGGTAAAATTTTGCGCTCAGTTTTAACTCATGAATCGGATTACAATGTTTTTATTTAAAGTAAAAAGAAAACAGCCAGTTTTAAAAATCTATGACTTTTGCTTTCACACATACAGAACCCTGAAGTACTTTTTGCAGTTACGTTTTAGGATCAAAGTCTTCATTTAATTTGTACAATAGTTCGATTTTTCTTCCCCCGGGTACATGAAAAATATCAAGATGATTGTCAGACCCATTTACCATATTTTCACCGAGCAAGTCTGAAGCTACCGCATTCACTGCTGTTACAAGTCTCCAAATATAAGTAGGAAGAGACGGAGTCTTGCAGAAACTTCCACGATAAGACAACCATATAACGTGAGATCAGACAACAGTGGAGACCAATTGTGGATTGTGAGATCCGTACTCTACGCTCCTTACGGCCATTGAATCGTTGAGGTCATAGTCTCGTCGAAAATCATGTCGCACTGTTGTGAAAAAATTGCACCTGCCAAATCGAATAAAGCAAAACAGTTTGTTTGTTGATTTGTCACCATTGGGATCTGCGCCAGTTGGGCGTAGACAGAGCATTGCGTCCACACATCAAAGTGAGTGAGTGACAGCCGTTCCCTATCACTCGCTGTCCTCGCGGTTAAGTCGCTCTTTCAACGCGCGCGTAGCCCCTTCCACGCGCCGGCCGGAGTGGCCGAGCGGTTCTAGGCGCTACAGTCTGGAGCCGAGCGACCGCTACGGTCGCAGGTTCGAATCCTGCCTCGGGCATGGATGTGTGTGATGTCTTTAGGTTAGTTAGGTTTAATTAGTTCTAAGTTCTAGGCGACTGATGACCTCAGAAGTTAAGTCGCATAGTGCTCAGAGACATTTTGAACCCCTTCCACGCGACTAAGGAAATATAGTGGGCGACTACGTCAAATGCAGCGTGAGGCTTAAGGGAAGAACATGGAGCTAATACAAAAGGCGAAATAGCGATTGAGATAAAAGAAAAGCAACTAAAGTGGCTTATCAGTAGAAAGGCATCAAGACCATATGAAATACCTAAAAGATTCTGCAAAGACTATGCGAAAGAACTTGCTCCCCTTCAAGTAGTATTTTATCATAGATCGCTGGAGCAACGAAGGGTACCTAGAGACTGTAAAAAGGCGCAGGTTATTCCTGTTTGCGTCGTGGAATGGCCGCGCGGTCTTGGGCGCCATGTCACGGACTGCACGGCCCCTCCCGCCGTAGATTCGTGTCCTTCCTCGGGAAAGGGTCTGTGTATTGTTCTTAGCATAAGTTAGTTTAAGTAGTGTGTAAGTCTAGGGACCGATGATCTCAGCAGATTGGTCCCTTAGGAATTTAGATACATTAAAAACAAAAAAAAAAAAACAAAAAAAACATTGCTGTTTCAAACAGGGCCGCGGGACAGACGCACACGATTATAGACCTATACCGTTGAGGCCATTCTGTAGTAGAATTATGGAACATGTTTGATGGTAAAGAATTATCACGTTCTTGGAGAGCGATAATTCCTCTATAAAAATCAACATGGATTCCGCAAACAGCGATCCTTTGCAACTCAGCTCGCTCTGTTTCTCCATGAGATCCACAACGCTGTAGACAAAGGCGCTCAGATGGTGCAGCGTTCCTTGACTTAAGGAAGGCATTTAACACCGTTCCGCATTACCGTTTAGCGAAAAAAATAATCAAAATGGCTCTGAGCACTATGGGACTCAACTGCTGAGGTTATTAGTCCCCTAGAACTTAGAACTAGTTAAACCTAACTAACCTAAGGACATCACCAACATCCATGCCCGAGGCAGGATTCGAACCTGCGACCGTAGCGGTCTTGCGGTTCCAGACTGCAGCGCCTTTAACCGCACGGCCACTTCGGCCGGCTAAAAAAAAAAAAAAAAATAATCAATCCGTCGCCCTTAAAGCAACAAAATCAACAGGTGTAAAGCTAATTTCTGTAGTAACCCAAGGAATTGTGGTAGTATCGTTATTGTTTACAATATACAGGGTGCGTCAGAAAATTTTTTACACACTTTGAACTGTCATAGAAAATTTATTTCCCGTTCTACAGGGTTAAATATCTGTGAGAAAGTAATGTTATGTTTCTTGAACAGGTAGCAGCAGTGGCAAGGGAGTAACTGCAACATGGTGGACGTGCGTTTGAGCTTTGAAGCGCGGAACCTTCAAGGTTAACAATTACACGTCTACGAGACAAATTCGAAATTCATGGAACAGTGTGTGATGTGCATAAAGGTCGATCAGGGCGACCTCGTACAGCTACAAGTGATGATTCCACAACTGCGGTCTTGGAACTGTTTCAGCGTTCGCCTCAAAAATCTTCAAGGCAAGCGCCACGTGAGAGTAATGTAAGTGCTAGTAGTGTGCTACGCATTCTGAAGAAAGGCAAGTTTCGTGGGTACATTCCAAGGCTGGTGCAACAGCTAAGTGACGACGATCCAGATCGGAGGTTAGAATTTTGTGAATGGGTTCAGGAGATGATGAGACGTGAACCAGGATTTATGGGTAGCATAATTTGGTCGGATGAAGCCCAATTCAAACGCAATGAAACTGTCAATAGGCACAATTGTGTGTACTAGGCTGAAGATAATCCTCACATTACAGTTGAAAAGGCTGTGAATTTGCCTGGCGTAAATGTATGGTGTGGTTTGTCTGCAAGGGGACTCATTGGGCCTTTCCGCTTCGAAGGTACTGTTACTGGAGAAACGTACCTAACAATGCTTGCTGACTCCATATTCCCTCACATTCGTGCATTATGCGGTAACGATGAGTTTTATTTCCAACAAGATGGCGCCCCGCCGCACTATCATAGGGACGTACGAGCATACCTGGGTCACAATGTGCCAGGCCAGTGGATAGGACGCAGGGGACCAGTCGAATTTCCTGCACGCTCTCCAGACCTCACGCTGCTGGATTTCTTCTTATGGGGCACAGTAAAAGATGAGGTGTACAAACGTAAAACACTTAGCCTTGACACACTTTGGAATGAGATTCAGGCGGTGTGCGCAGAAATCTCATTGGACACTTTGGTACGATGTACGGAATCAGTGGTGACTCGTACTCATAAATGTATTGATGCTGAAGGCCACCTGTTTGAACATTGATGACATTTGCAAAGTACATTTATTTTTTCAATTGGACTTTAAGCTTTACATTTACAGAAATTTAACATTGTAGAACGGGAAATAAATTTTCTATGACGCTTCAAAGCGTGTATACATTTTTTTGACGCACCCTGTATACAAATGGTCCGTCAGAAAGTATCGCATGCTTTTTAAGACTGTTTGCAGATGATGCGGTTGCCTGTAACAAAGTGGCAACGCTAGAAGACAACATCGATTTGCAGCATGGCGTACAGTGGATTGATGAATGGTGCGGGCTCTGGCAGTTGACTCTAAATGTGAACAGATGTAACATATTTTACATGAATATTGAGCATTGTTCATCAATATGGAATTCTTACTGGGTAGAACCGATAGAATAGGTAGAGAAGATCCAACGGAGAGTGGCGCGTTTCGTCAAGGGAACGTTTAGTAAGCGCGAAAACGTCACCGACACTCTCAACAAATTCCACTGCAGCACTGGAGAGGCGTTGTGCATCACGGATAAATTCACTGTTGAAGTTTTAGAGAGATTTTCCGCGGAAAGTCGGGCGACACATTACTTCTTGCCACATACATCTTGCGTAATGACCTCGACGAGAAGTTTTGTGAAATCGGAGCCAACACAGAGGTTTACCGACAATCGTTCTTCCTCCCACATGCCACTCGCGAGTGGAACAGTGTAGTGGGGATCAGTTAGCGTTACCCTCCGCCACGACTAGGAAGTATAAGGTAGATGTGGACTGCAACTTGGAGGCAAATGCGAATCCGTGTGAGTTACATGTAGCTACGCAAGCGGCGCAGGCGTTAATGTCATTACACGAGGTAGTGTTGGTCATGTTCACACTGTTTGTGAAGTCTGTTCACTCTATCCGCACTCATCATAGCTGAGTAAACAGAACGAGGATTGAGGACGCGCCTGCAGTGCTCTGGTGATGACCGAGCTGGTGAAAAAGACGGCGAGCGAGCAGCGATAGAGGGACACCTACCGGCAACATCTTGAACCCGTGACTTAACAGCTGGCGCCAAGGTAAACTTGTAGTTTCGATGCATTGCTTCAAATTTGCTTCAAGTCCCTATCATCATTCTTGTAGAAGATATAGTCTTGTAACATCGGATGAATATTTTTGAATCACGCCGTATCTCCTCGAGGTACATTCTAAGCGATTTCTCCATGTTGAAAACGAAGTACTGATTACAGTTTCCTGAGAACGTCTCGGAACGCTTCCAGGTTTATAAAACTTCTTTTTCTTCTTCTTTCAGTAATTCTGCGCTATTCCTTCCTGACTGTCCTCGCCCATCTCTATAATGTCGTCCTCTCTACTGGCTTCTACCCTGACCTGTGGAAGACCTCCCGTGTCCTCTTATTCCTCAAACCCAACAAACCCCCTTCTGCCGCCTCTTCCTATCGTCCCATCTGCCTCACCTCCGTCTTCAGTAAGGTCTTTGAATCCATCCTCTCCCACCGTATCCATCAGCACCTTGCTCAACACCTCCTCCTCCCCCTTACCCAGTGTGGCTTCCGACCCTCCTTCTCTGCTGAAGACCAACTCCTCAACCTTGTTCCCCTACTGTCCCTCCAGCTCAACTCCCGTCGCTCCGCCATTTTTGTTTCCCTTGACCTCCAACATGCCTATGACCGTGTGTGGCATCCCGGTCTCCTCTTTAAACTCCAAACCTACGCCCTGCCTATCAATTTTGTCCATCTGGTCGCTTCCTTCCTCTCGCACCGTCCTTCCTATGTCACCCTCCACAACACCAACTCCCGTATCTTTTATCCCACGGCTGGCGTCCCGCAGGGTTCTGTCCTCTCCCCTCTCCTTTATCTCTTGTATACAGCTGATATGCCCCAGCCGCCCCCGCCAGTCCACCTTCTCCAGTATGCTGATGACACCGCCTTCCTGGCTCTCTATCCTACCCTTCAACTGTCTCAACGTACCCTCCAAACCAACCTTAACCAGTTCACCACTTGGTGTAACCAGTGGTTCCTCCGTCTCAACCCCTCCAAAACCCAGGCAATCATCATCGGCCGCACCACTCGCTCCTTTCGCCTCCATGATTTCTACCTCACCCTTTCTGGTCGTCCTATCCAGCACACCCCCACCCTGAAATACCTTGGCCTCACCCTCGACCGACACCTCACCTGGACCCCTCATCTCCAGACCATCCAGCAGAAAGCCCATTCCCGCCTCCGCCTTCTGAAACTCCTGTCTGGCCGGACATGGGGATTGCATCCTTCTACCATCCTCCACACCTACAAATCCCTCATCCGTCCTATCCTCTGTTATGCCAGCGTTGCCTGGATCTCCACCCCCACCCTCTTTTACAAGGCCCTCCAAATCCTTGAATGCCATGCGCTCCGCCTTGCCTTCCGTATCCGCCTTCCTTCCCCCACACGGCTCCTGTATGAACTGATCCCCTTCCCCCACCTCCTGCTGTTCCTTCAACATCTCTGCATCCTTTACATTGTCCGCAGGCTTCATCCCCCCCACCCTCTGGTTTCCCCCTCCCTCTCCACCCCCCACCCGTTGCCACGCCTCTATCGCTGTATCCCTCCCTCTCTCCACCTCCACACCCTCCATCTCCTTCATCAGGGCAATTTCCAACGCCTCCCCCTCCTGGATGACGAACTTCGCCATGACATCTACCCTTCCATCCAACTATAACCTGGCCTTGTTCCCCCCCCCCCCCTCCCCAGGACCCCCTTTTTCCTCTTCCCTCCTTCTGCCAGAGCGGGTTTTCCTCCATCCCCCCCCCTCGCCTGAGACCCTGCACCCCATACTTGCCTCTTTCCTTCCCACATCCCTCCCTCCCTGGCCCTCTTCAGCGCGCCCCCCGCTCATCCTCTTCCCCTCCCTCCCTTCTTCAGGTCTCCCTCATCTCCTAGCGCCTGGCAGATCCTCTGTCTTGATCATCATCAGTGTGCCACATCAGTGTTGTGCTTAGTGCTGTTTCTCCTGTGCGTCAAGAGGTGTGATTTTAATTGTGTACTGCCTTGAGGTTCGCCGTCAGTGTTACGTTATGTGCTACGCCATCTGTCGATACCTTTATGCTCCAGTCATACTGTGCCTTGTGTTCTTTTAATCGTCGCAGTGTGTGGCTTTTTGTGTGTGCTACTTTTACACACTTTTTTATCTCCATTTTACAGTCACCCCGTTTTTTGTCTATTGCCTTCCATGATGTTCCCCATTTTTTATATCTATGTTCACCTTACTCTCTCCTTTGCTGTTTTTAAATGTCTTCTCTTGTTTTTGTTCTATGTCTTTCGGCTGAAGAGCAGCGCATATGCTGCTGCCAGCCCGCCCCGATGGGGAATTGAAATACAATAAAGGAAAAAAAATAATAATAATTCTGCGCTCAGACTGGTATCAAATGGACGTCCTCCGAACCTGTCTGTCCTGGAGTTCCTCCTCTATTTGCTTGTAACTTCTTCCACTCTTCACATCTGCTAGAATTCCAAACATTCTTCATCCTCTCCCTCTTTTCCTTCTACATTTCCCTCCGTGATTCTCTGTAGTAAACAATTCCGACGTAATAGTGACCCATCGAAGATATTTTTCGCTACTGTATCATGCTGATGAAGCTCCTCACCTACGCTACTCACTACCTCCTCATTCCTCATTCTGACGATCCATTTAATTTTCTCCATTCTTCTCCATAGCCACATTTTAAAACTGTCTCAACGTTTTTCTTCTGTGTGACTGTTCACCTTTCTGAACCACAAGACACCACACAACACATTTGGCGAACCTCTTCATAAGTATGAGGAGGATGCTTCTGGCCACTAGCAAACTTTTACTCTCCGGAAAGCTCTCTTTCTCATGGAAGTTCTGCGTCTTACTTCCTCTGTCCAAGATCCGCTGTAAGATATCAAGCTTCACAAATACCTGAATGACTGAACTTGTTCTAATACCATTCCATCTAGTGATATATACATTAACCGTCTCCTGTGCTTTACCGATTTTCATAACTTTGGTCTTGTCAGTGTTCAGTTTTATTCCAAACTCTTTAGCCGCACTTCACACTTAGAATTGTCTCCGTCGTTACGTGCAGCTTTTTCACCGTTTCTGCTAGCAAAGTGATATCATTAGCGTACTTCATCATTTTTATTCTTTCTGCAACCACTGCAAGTCCTTTTGTTTTGTTCTGAGCTCTTATTGATTACCATTTCAAAATATAGACGGTGATACTTATTATCGCCTAAAAACCCCTGAAGCGACGGAGATGACGCCGAGACAAGTAATGTAATATCAGACACAATCGGCAGCAAATGTCGGAAAATACCTTAAAAGTGGAAACGTTGAACATGTGACGTCATCAGGTCATGAGGTGCCTCGCCTTACGTGCAGAGGTTGCGGTTGTCGATACTACCCTTGTAGTTAGGGGGCAGTGCTGCACGTCCCTCCGTTACGCTACTTTTTTTCCGAACACCTTTAGTAAATGTGATCTGTTGTAAATGCGGTAGTTAGAAAATTATTGTAAGCAAGCAAGAGCATTTCTTATTTTGTTTCTTTCCTTTTATCTATACTTTTGTCGTTTAAGGACGTTATTTAGTAATGAAAACGTAGGTCAGTTACTGGTAGCGATGCAGTTTGAAAGTTTATACGCATTTACTGGTAATACGCTACGTTTTTGTTGTAGTGTACTTTGCAGTAAACCAGTGGAGACCGCGATACCGGTAAATAAAATAGTAAATCTTACCACAATCTAAAAACGTAATTGTCCAGCGCAATATTAAAAAAAAAAAAGTTACTGCCTACCACACGCAAGACTCGAACTCTAGCCCCCTCACGACCCTCGTGCACATAGGGCCTGAGCCATACCGACGTTAATGCTTGGGTTGGGATGATCATGAGCCACAGGCCGATAAATCCCACCATAGGTGCCACCACTGTTAAGTGCGACGAGGTACGTCATCCGGTGATGACACATGTGCGACATTTGTCATCCACTTCTGTGGGCGTTTCATGACATTTGCAACCCTATGAGTGTTACACTATTTGTCTCAGCGTCATCTACGTCGCTTCGGGGATTTTTAAACGTTAATGACGATCACCCTGTATAGTGAAAAATGCTGGTGACGCACAACCACCCTGTCCCACACCTCTCCCAGTACCCATCTCCACAGTTTTATCTTCTTCTACTCGAACCACCATTTTGGGTCCAGTGTAGGATTGCCTTATCAACCTTTTATCGTCCTAGTCTATACCAGTATTTTTCAGAATCTTCAACAGCAGAATGATAAATACTGCTGTCACAACTGCCGTACGGAGACGCACCTCTGGGAAGTGACGGGCGGAAGAACGGCTGAATGTGGTCGCCGCTCGAGGTTCGGGCGACGGCGCTTGAAACGCCACCCGCGCGCCGCGCAGCACAGCTTTTACTTCACCGTGTTACCCAAACAGCCGCGCCGCCGGGGCAATTAGCCGTGTGGCGGCGTGACGCACTGCTTAATAGGCCCACAAAAAAGCGTAGCGATTCTCCACGGGCCGGCCCTTATCCCGCGGGGCATCGCGGACCGGCCCTGTACGGCGGTTATCAGCGCTGGCGGCCGTTATCTGATGCATCCAGCAGATCGCCGGAACGCCGAGACGCATGCGAAAGCCCGCCCGTGGGCGCCCTCGAGACACCGTGGCCCGGCGTGTGCCGCTTACCACAGGGTTCGCTTGATAGGGTTGGGCGTGGCAAGGCCTGCAGCTTTTCCGGGTTTGAAAGACTGATACACATAATCTACTATCATCCCTTCCATAAGACGCCATTATGAGTTTACGACGTATCCAAAAACAAATCGATGATGTCATTCGTAAAACTCTTGCTACGAACACGAAGCAGCAACGTCCTCAGGATATATTACCTTCATGGGATACACGGAAATAGGAATTTAAAAGAGGAATTTGATAGAGCACCGAATGACCTAACTGGAAAAAAAGTGGACAACATCCCCCCAGAATTTTTTTACCCCTTGGGTGGACGTATCACACATAACTACTCCACCCGTTGTGCAAAATATGAGAGAGGCGTAATATCCGGGACGTCAAGAAGAAAGTAATAATTAGAATATCATAGAAGGGAGCTGTTGATATATGTTAATATTACCAAAGTTATATGGTTGCGAAATACTGACACGTAAGGAAAGACTTGACGTTGGTGAAAATCAGTCTGGTCCCGCTGAATTATAAGAACGTGCTAGTTAATACTGAAACTACAACGTTACCTAGAAAACTGGCTGAGGAAGTGGAATCTACGAGGAGTGTTTTTTTAAGTAAGTACCGTTTTGAAATTAAAAAAAGACTTGCTATCTCAATACTTTTATTCTTACATGAAAGCCTATGCCTTAATCTACGCACTGACGCCATTACAGTCTGATTTTTCCCTGTTTACGTTGTGTACTGAGTGTTTAAGATGCCTCCGATAATCGTGAGTCCCGCCGACTGTGAAGTACGGGCTAAAGGCCTAAAAGCGATCGATATTCATCGTGAGATCTGTGCAGTTTACGGAGAAAACGTTATGAGTAATGCAATGGTAAGAAAGTGGGTGGGAGCATTTAAAGATGGCCGCACAAATGTGCATGATGAACAACGGAGTGGGCGTCCTTAGGTCCTTAATGAAAGTTTGCTGCAGGGAGTGCGCAATAAGGTGAGAGAAAACAGACGCTTTACGATTTCCTCCTTGCGGGATGACTTTCCTAATGTTTCTCGTAGTGTTTTGTATGACATTGTGACCGAGCACTTGAATTACCGAAAATTGTGCGCACGTTGGGTACCGAAAATGTTGACGAATGTGCATGAAACCAAACGTTTAGACAGTGCATTGACTTTCCCTGAGCGGTACCATGTGATGATTTCTTAAGCCAAATTGTTACGGGCGATGGAACGTGGGTGGCCTACGTCACACCAGAATCAAAGCAACAGTCCATGGAAGTTGAGCAAGGGCATCGTTTTACTGCAAGACAATTCCCGTCCGCGTGTGGCGAATCAGATCTCATCACATCTTTTCGATGGGAAACTCTAGATCATGCTCCGTACAGCCCCGATCTTGCGCCCAGTGACTACCATCTATTCCTGCGCTTGAAGAAACACCTGGGCAGTCAGCGTCTTCAAGACGGTGACGAAGTCAAAACAGTGGTGATGCAGTGGTTAACAAGTCAGACGGCAGACTTCTATGAGGAGGGTATTCAAAAACTGGTACAATGTTAAGACAAGTGCCTCAATATTGACGGAAATTATGTAGGAAAGTAGATAGAGGTACAGGCTTTCGTGTAAATTTCAAAACGGTACTTACTTAAAAAACACGCCTCGTATGTTCACAGCATCTTTAAATTTAGAGAAATCTTTTTACTATATTGACCAGAGTACACTCACCTAGCGAGGTGGTGCAATGGTTGGCACACTGGACTCGCATTCGGGAGGAGGACGGTTCAAACCCGCATCCAACCATCCCGATTTAGGTTTTCCGATATACCCCTAAATCTCTTCAGACAAATAACGAGACGGTTTCTTTGAAAGGGCACTGCCGACGTCCTTCCCCATCCTTCCCTAATCCGATGTGGCCGATGATCTCGGTGTTTGGTCCCCTCCCCTGACTCAACCAACCAACCAGAGTACACTCAGATATTCTGAAGATAGTAGGAACAAAATACGGGGAACGAATGTTTATCTAGAACATGTACAGGAACAAACAGCAAATAAATGAGTCGAAGGACGTGGAAGTGAAACGTTAGTTGAGAAGGGAGTGAGACAGGCTTGTAATATATCCTCGATCTTACTGTATTCAATATTTACATTGAAATGAAGGAATCGTAGAAGATGTTTTAGAAAACGAATTAAAGTTCGTCTCTCTCTCTCTCTCTCTCTCTCTCTCTCACACACACACACACACACAAACACACACACACACACACACACATACATACACAAATAAACAATAAACATCAGTCTAGCAGCACGGATGGCACGTATTGTTTACCAGAATTCTGTATTCCGCATGGAGGAATACCTCTATGCCATTCTTTTTCCTTGACATTTCAATAATCGTTCACTTTGTTGACATGCACGAGACACCATATTATGCCTTATTTCTTTCCTCGTTGGACACGTTCATGGGCTAACAAAGAACACGTAAGTAAATTATTTTACAAATGTGATTATTAGAAGTATTGTGCATACGAGCTGAAAGCTGAAAATGTAACGAAGAAGAAGCAATATCACTAAGCAAATAAACATTCATTTCCGAGTTCCATTTTCATTTGCTATCGACGCAAATGCAGTAAAAGTGGCATTACGTGGACTACGAAAGCATCCTTTTCACATCACAACCTTCTCTTCTTCGTTATTCGAAATACGTCATCAAAAAGCAAGTTATATTAAAGAGGATAAATCTGTAGTATTACTAGCGTAAATGGGCATTTAATAATAGAAAAACGTTCGAAATTGCCTTCCTGACACTTGGTTATTCATGTGAGCTTTGTAAGTTTTAGTGCTTAAAACAGCTGTTGCGGTCACATGACAAAAAAATAATGAACAAGAAGTAATGGTACATAGTGATCTTCTAAGGTGTTGAGCTATTTAAGATGGTGACAGGCCCCGCCCACTCTGGCCTGAAAACAACGAACAACCTAAGTATATAGCACCGTCTCCATTCTTTTTTCACCTCCATTAGCAAATCGCTGCTGTCCAGAGACACTAGTGCCTTCCACGTGCGTCAATTGACGAGCAATCTTAAATTAAATGTGCACAACGTTACGATCTTTTTCTGGCTAGACAAGACACCTTCTAGTGTTTTTCTAACGGCAGCAGCAGGCTCCGCGGCCGTGTCTATTTTCTTCTTAACCGCAACAGCAGTGGGCAGTGTCTATCTGCCGTTTAGTGCGCCTACTCTGCCGCGCGCAGTTGAGTCATACTTTTTTAATGTTGTAGCGGCTCCGTCCTCCATCAATACTAAGGAGGTAGCGTATATTTCAGTGATAGCGTACGAATTCCCAGTTTCCAGGTTGCAGCACCAGATAATGACACCATCGAATTCAGAAAGTAAGTAAGTACTATCCGGTCACTTAACAGCGTTCATTAGGCAACTATAGCAACAAGGGTAACACTTATCTCACAACACTTCCTGAATGACGTCACATGCACTATCGACTACAACCTATAGTCGATACAGCGTAGGAAGATCCCGGACAGCTTGCAGCGCTATTTTCAGCTTTCAATTACGAAGCACTAACGGTTGCAAGCGAAAACAGTAGCCGTGTACAGAGCTGTGACAATACTAAGGCGTTGCCATAGAGAGGTTAGAACAATCGTCCAATGTTATTGGTTAAGGTAGACTGGCAAAGCTGCAGCGTCCAGCCCACTGCCACTGCCAGTGATCAACTTACTCTAATATCAATAATCGATGCAGCAGGAGCGATATTCGTATGGCACATTTAGCTCTTTGGTATTACAACTTTCAATATGTTGTTTGAAGGCAACAGCGCATTCAAAATGTATCAGAAACACGTCAGTATTATTATTAAATGCCATTTAATGACGCATGGGACGACGTAAGCCTTAAAGAGAGAATATGATGTCTGACACATAAGATAAAACTCCCACGAGTAAGCCCTGGCGTACTGGATAATGTCTTGGTTTATGGAGTCGAAGGATGTAGGTTCGCTTCCTATCGCATGTTAATGTTTTCCTTCATCTTAACATTGTTAACACAGTCTGGGAGTTTCTTATGAATTTAAAGCAAGTCTGTTTTGCGGTATTTTAGAGAACGAAGGATCAGATAGATAACTGGCTGTTTATTTCTGAGTATGTGGCGATTTCCGAGTGTGTGGCTAGGCAGGAACTTAAAGAAACAGCTTAAATTGGCGCAAGTGAAACAAGGAGCAATATCATTCATGGTCTTGGTTGTAACAATTATAACTAACACTCATCAAACAAGACTTGCTCCAAACTGGTGGCATATCTGGTTAGTATACTTCTACCGCTAACTACATGACATAATGGTGAGCTGCTACCTCTGCGACAGAGGCCCGCATCGAACACTAACGAAAGTCGACAGCAGTTGCTGGGGTTGTCGATATTGCATGTGGCGTCAAAATGACGTCACGTTTGCAATAAGTTTTGCGGAAGAGTGTAATCCATAACAACAAGGCACTCAAGGATATTATACAGGGTGTAACAAAAATGTATGCCACAAATTGTAGGACACATTCCTCACACGTAGACGAAGAAATTATGTTATGTGGATATTGGTCTGGAAGTGCTTTCTTCCGAAATTAATGTTCACTTTCTCCACATCTTTAATCATGGGAAATACACGCGAACAGAAAGTACCAGCATACGACATGCAACTTTTTTCCACAGGATATGTTCAATATGCCCTCCGTGGGCACTGATATATACATCAACCCCCCGTCGTAGTCAATCTGAGATGCGCTGATGTATCCCCGGAGTATTGCGTATGGCTTTGCTGCCTTCCATAATACGGGCACGGGGACTCTGAACATGTTGTACTGGGGTTCCATACACAATAACTTACAGACGCCCCCACAAGTAAAAGTGCGGTGGATTTCGGTCCCGAGAGTGTGGAGGCCAGGCAATTGGTGTATCTCTACTTATCAATCTGTCACCGAATATGTTGTTTAGAATCTGACGGACATGAACACTAAAATGAGGAGGTGCTTCAACGTGCATGTAGTGTGTGTTTTGTTGCACAGCTAAAGCCAAATCTTCTAACAGAACAGGTAGAACATCCTCTACAAATTATAACTTTGTCCGTTGTGCCTGGTTGGAAGAGAGTGAGGTCCTACCAAACAGTAGCCAACAATGCCGGACCGAAAATTGACAGAAAATCTTTGTTGATGACTTGCTGAAAGATTGACGTCTACCCTTTCAAGCCGACTGTGATAATTTACCATCTGATCTCGCTGAAACAACGTCTCATCTGTGAATAGCACTGTTCCACTAAAATTAAGGCTGACACTTTGTTGAATAAACCATACGCAGAAGAGTATCCGTGTAGGAAAATCAGCTGCTGATAGTGCCTGCACACGCTCCAAATAGTATGGATGCAGCTGGTCCTCGTGTAACACTCGCCAGACAGTCGTGTGGTCAACATTCAGTGTCGCAACTGCATGAAAAATTGCCACATCCAGTTGCGGTGTCCTCATCCTTCTAGACCTCCCCCGGTGGCGAGTATCAGGCTTAAATGCCCTATGTTCCCTAATTGACGATCAAGGCCTCAAAGGTTTTCATGTCGGCGCACCTTCGTCCTGGAAACGGCTCCTTGTACAAACTTTAAGCTCGAGCGCCATTGACGTTTGCTAATCCATACATCAGACGAGCGTCTGCCACCTCTATATTTGTGTACACCACCACTGCACGAGCCAGGTCTATGATGAACTCTACGAGGTAACCTGTGTACTTACTGGTCGCTGAAAAAGTTGATATTACCCGTAAACAAGCAATGACGCACGTTGCATGGCAACAGGAACATGTAAAACAAAACACTGGCGGTGAACAACGTAACCAGATATCACCAAGAGTGCGTTCCCCATGATTCTAACTTTCTGTTCTTGAGTGTTTCCCACGGTTAATGAGTTGGAGAAAATGAGTTTTAACGTAGAAACAAAGCGTTTCCGGATCCATGTTTATACAGCATAATTTCTTTTACTACGTGTGAGCAATGTGTCCCGCAATTTGTGCCGTACATTTTTGTTACACTCCGTATAGACATAGGTACAACAATAAAGTGCTCAGTATACCTGTTTACAACGCCTCTGATCTTCCACACGTCCTCTGAAAAGAAAATACTTCAAAGTTCGAGAGTGTAATCTGTCTCTAATGGCCTCGTCGTTGGCGTGAAGTTGTATCTTAATTCTCGTTCCCTTCATCCCACCTTGAACCACGATTCTGTGAGAGCCAGTGATTCCGGAAACTGAGATGGAATCGGGAATGTAGGTGGTGTAGGACGGACGGCCCGACAGCTCAAGATAAAGAACAGGTACAGCGCGTTACCAGACAGTCATATGCGCGGAGAAGCGAGCTGGACTTTACGAGGAGCCTCATCCATAAAACTGGCAGGCCTCAGCTCTGAGTGAGATCAACGCGCGGACGTTTCAATTCTAGAGAGAGCCCTGCGATGAGATGCAGTCCCTTGTTTGTTTATTGCCTGCTCGGCTATCGCATCGGAGCCTGTGTTCAGCTTTAGACGCAGCAATTTACCGCCAACACGTACGGTCGGCCACGGCCGGAAACATGAAATGGAGAGTGAGTTAAGCGACGGCACACGTAATCATCGTCTCCGCAGAGCAGGACTCTGTTGTGTAAATGAACTCTCTGTTTCTTGCGTCAAAATCCGTTCCATATTCTAGTTCTACGCAGATGGTGAATTGACCATTAATTACAAAAAAAAAAAAAAAAATTGTTCAAATGGCTCTGAGCACTATGGGACTTAACTTCTGAGGTCATCAGTCCCTTAGAACTTAGAACTACTTAAACCTAACTAACACAAGGATATCACACACATCCATGCCCGAGGCATGATTCGAACCTGCGACCGTAGCGGTCGCCCGGCTCCAGACTGTAGCGCCTAGAACCGCTCGGCCACACCGGCCGGCCATTAATTACAGCCGCATATTACAGGAATTTAGTAAATTGGCAGAAAGTCTTATGCAGCAGACGATGCACTATTGTAACCATCGTTAGAAACTTGTTACGAAATGCAAAGGGACCGAAGACGACGACCAGCATGTGTCGAAAATATTGAAAGCCCTCTAATGTACAGATGAAGGAAACGCAATGCACTTAAATAGACATAGATGGAAAGTCATCGACTAAAACAGAAGTAATATCCGGCGTTCCCCAAGGAAATTTTATAGACCCGCTATTGTTCCTGATCTATATTAACGACATAGGAGACAATCTGAGTAGCCGTCTTAGAATGTTTGCAGATGATGCTTTCATTTACCGTCTTGCAAAGTCATCAGATGAATAAAACGACTGGCAAAATGATTTAGATAAGATGTTTGTATGGTGCGAAAAGTGGCAATTGACCCTGAATAAGGAAAAGTGTGAAGTTATTCACATGGGTACTAAAAGAAATCAGCTAAATTTCGATTACGCGATAAGTCACAAAAATCTGAAGGCTGTAAATTCAGATAAATACTTAGGGATTACAAATACAAATAACCCAAATTGAAACGATCACATAGATAATATTGTGGCTAGAGAAAACCAAAGACTACGATTCACTGGCAGAACACTTAGAAGGTGCGACAGGTCTACTAAAGAGACTGCTTGCACCACGCTTGTCCGCCCTATTCTGGAGTACTGCTGTCCGGTGTGAGATCCGCATCAGGTAGGACTGAAGGATGACATCGAAAAAATACAAAGAAGGTTAGCTCGTTTTGTATTATCACGAAATAGGGGAGATAGTGTCACAGACATGATACATGAATTGGAGTGGCAATCATTAAAACAAAGGCGTTGTTCGTTGCGGCGGGATCTTCTCATGAAATTTCAATCACCACTTTTCTCCTCAGATTGAGAAAATATTCTGTTGGCACCCACCTACATAGGGAGAAACGATCATCACGATAAAATAAGAAAAATCAGGACTCGTACTGAAAAATTTAAGTGCTCGTTTTTCCCGCGCGCCGTTCGAGAGTGGAACGGTAGGGAGACAGCTTGAAGGTGGTTCATTGAACCTCTGCCAGGCACTTTATTGTGAATAGCAGAGTAATCACGTAGATGTACATGTAGAACATCAGATTTCGTGTGACTATGCTATCGCCGATCAGCAGATGGCGTCAACTACAGCCTTCACTTATGTAGTTTCTGTCAGGAGCAATTTACGGTGAAACGACTCGTCAAGCCTAGCTTCAGACTCACAGTTTTAATGGAAGAAATCGCGTCTCTTCTATCGTGATACAGATGTAGCAGTTCTTGCTATTACCATGTACACCTAGGTCACATCTAGGGTAAAAGTGTCAAATCGACTTCGCATTCAGTTGCAGACATATTCAAAATCCCCCAAGTCTCGTCGCTAAACAAAGGAACTCCTCGTCGTTAAACAAAAGAACTACACGACACCGCATGTCATACTGATGCAAGACAGCTGTGTTATGGACAATCAGTCGCTGTGGCCTTGTCGTCAGCAACGAACGGAAGACACCGGAAGTGTGGCATCCCTTCGTGCTACAGCAATACACCGTCACCTCCATCACATCTTACCTGCAGCAACATCATCTCTAAATCACTCTAAATTTTGCATAAACTGCCTGCCTGTGAAAATTTTTTATGATTCATTAAATTTACTTCTTTTAAATCACAAACAGGTGCTCTAGGAATAGCCTAAAGACAAATGATCACCTTGTTTGTGTTTGTATTTTACCATTTTAAAGTGGTAAATATTACTGGTAGAAAAACAGTTACGTTCTCTCAGCCAACCCCATCGTATGGAATCTGTGTACAGTATAAGAAATAAAGATCTCACAGACAGAAACGTACAGTACTGGATACACAATAGGAGTATGTTTTATTTTGTCCAGTGACAGCTGGTGTGGTAAAATATTGTAATCCAGACTTTCTGCATTCTATTTCCAGTCAAAATGCATGACATTAGCATGAATACCACGATTAAAGATATTAATCACCATAAACATTATAGAGTCAACGCCCTTATGCGCACGATCTAAATGCAGTAAAGTAGGGTGGATTCACGAGATATGTGCTACCCATAGCTTGCAACAACTTCAGTGGTCCCACCAAGCCAGCCGAAGTGGCAGTGCGGTTCTAGGCGCTGCAGTCTGGAACCGCGAGACCGCTACGGTCGCAGGTTCGAATCCTGCCTCGGGCATGGATGTGTGTGATGTCCTTAGGTTAGTTAGGTTTAAGTAGTTCTAAGTCTAGGGGACTTATAACCTCAGCTGTTAAGTCCCATAGTGCTTAGAGCCATTTGAACCATTGGGCTTCACCCGCAAATGTATTGACAGGTAGCTCAAAACTGAAGACCTTTTTTATTCTGAAGAATTCATTCTTAAACTTTCCTTTTCAGACACGAAAACTGAACTGGAATCATTATTTGGGTATTTCGATCTAATGTCATTAGTAAATTTTCCAACTCGTTTACAGTGAGATAGTAGGACACTGACTGATAACTTTTTTACAGACAGTACTCAGAGTTAAAAATTAATGTGTACCCAATTATTAATGAACTATCTGATCATGATACACAGTAAATGGAAATAAACTATGTAGTATATACAGTCCTGAGGCAGATTCGTATATAACAGTGAGGCTTGTTGCTGAGAACAGGATACAATAATTTCAGAGGAAATTAGAAGTGTTGGTATATGATGAGGTAGATATAGAAAAACACGTTAATGTCAAATACAGCTTATTACATAGCAAATTTGTGTCAGTATGTCAGTATTTGGAAGTTGCTTTCCTAAACAGTTATCCAGAAAATCCCTTAAAAATACCATGACACACTGAGGGAATTAGAATCTCATGAAAGAAGAAGAGGGACATTTATATGGAGTCGAGACCAAATCAAGATCTGACATTATTTGCATCCCTAAAAATGTTATAGTATTTTAAGGAAAGTCTTTAAAATGTGCAGAAGTATGTACATGCTAACAAAAATAAAATTGCAGGTACCAAGATTAAAACTATATGGGATATTGTCAAACGGGAGACGGGACAGTAAGCCAATGGACAAGATACCACAAAAATTAAAGTAAATGAAGATGTTGTGATTGATAGTTCACAAGCAGCGAGTACTTTTAAAATCACTTTCTAAATGTACCAGAAATAATAGAATGAAATGGCTCAGTTGAAAAACAAAGATAATATACTGAAAATTTCATTCCACAAAACTTAACCAATTACAACTAGCACGAACACTTCAACTGAAATTACAGAATTATAAAAATTAAAAAAAATCACTTATGATGTTGATGTAATTTCAAATAGAATTTTGGAAAGTTATTTCAGCTTAATAATAATAATAATAACATTGCATCAGTTGTTGTTGTTGTGTTCTTCAGTCCTGAGACTGGTTTGATGCAGCTCTCCATGCTACTCTATCCTATGCAAGCTTCTTCATCTCCCAGTACCTACTGCAACCTACATCCTTCTGAATCTGCTTAGTGTATTCATCTCTTGGTCTCCCTCTACGATTTTTATCCTCCACGCTGCCCTCCAATACTAAGTTGGTCATCCCTTGATGCCTCAGAACATGTCCTACCAGTAGGACAGGGTATTTTTCGAATTGGTTAAATAAGCAACTGTTAAATCTCTTCATAAAAAACGTGACGATATTGAGTTAAACAATTATCGTCCAGTTCCTTCGTAACATCTTTTTCCAAAATATTCAAAAAAGTAATCTACTGAAGAGCAGCCTCACACTTAAGTAGAAACAGTTTCATTACCATATCACTGTTTGGATTGTAGAGGGGTGCTCGGCTCAGAAAGCTATTTAAACATTCACTCGTCAAGTGACACAAGCCTTAAATAATAAAATATCGTCAATTAGTATTTTTTTTATCTTTACAATACGTTTGATTGTGTAGGTAATGTTACACTCTTAGAAAAACTCAAGTTTTATGAAACTGATGGCACTGTCCAAAGCTTGTTTGAATCATACTTAAAAAACGGAATGAAAAAGTTGTGTTGAATAATTCAAACAATATTTGAAGCAAAGAAAACTTTAGCGATTGGTGAATAATCACAAACGGGGTTCTCACAGGGTTCAATTTGGGTCCATTCCTATACCTTAAATATGTGAATGACCTTTCACTTCTTCTAGATGATGTTAGTGTTATAATACACGGCCCATTCACATTAACGTGACCACCGCCTGCATTCGACATCAACGTGCAATAACCACTCACAGACGGCAAGTGGCAGCACTGGCTGTGGAGGGTATATAAAGGGTGTCGGTAGGGACGCAGGAAACAGTACAGTGGTTTTTATATTTAGCTAACGTCCAAAATGGGATGCTTATGGACTTTCGGGGCAAGGGTGGAAGCATTTCCGAAACGGACAAGTTTTTGGCGTGCCGCTGCTGTTAGAGTATACCGCGCATGGCAAAATGGTGCTGTCAAAAATCAGTGCGAGTCAATTGTGATGCACCTTGCATCATAGGTGACCAACGGTGGCGGAGACGTGTATGGGCGAATAGACGTGCGACGTTTGGGCGACTGAACACCCAGATGAACCATAGGTCTGCCAACGTTGTCTTCTCAGCGACAGTTCAGCAATTGTTGCTGGGTATGGGTCTCCGCAGCAGGCGTCTGGTTCATGCTACCAAGCTGACTGCTGTTGATCTACGACGAAGGCTGGAATTTGCACTCCAGTACCGCAACTGGGCGTCTACTGTAAGGCGACAGGTGGCCTTTACAGAAGAATCCCTTTTTATGCTCCATCGGACTGATGGCCGTTGGCGTGTACGGCGTGTAAGTCTGAAAGCAAACACCCTGTAAGAATCGTCGAAGGATACAGGCTGGATGGCATTTCCTGAGTGATCTCGTCATTCTGGAAGACACAGTGGATCAACACAAGTGTGCATCTATCCTTGAGGATCATGTCCTCCCCTGCGTGCAATTTGCTTTTCCTCAGCGCCATGGCAGCTACCAGCAGGACAATGCAGACTTTCACACAGCTCATAATGTTGTTGCGTCGTTCCAAGAGCACCAGGATGAGTTTACCATACTCCCGCGGCCACCCTCCTTTCCGGAGGAAACGCAGTGGAGAATCTTTGGGACGACGTCGATCGTGCTGTTCGTGCCATGGAGCCTCAACAGAGAAACGTACCGCAGATGGCTACAGCACTGCAGTCGGCGTGACTTCATATGCTTGTCGGTACCTTCCAGAACTCTCTTCCTGGATGTCTCACAGCGGTAGTCACTGCGAAATGTGGTAATTCAGCCTTTTGAGAAGTGGTCACATTAATGTGACCGGGCAGTAGAAATCCCATCAGAGAGAAAGTAACGAAAGAGATTGTAAATGGTATTTTTCAAGGAATGTTTCTGAGAAAATGGACTCTCCCTAAATTCTGAACTGCATTTAGTTCTGTACAACTAATAGTCATCCCAACAGCTGATGTAGCAGATGAGCAGGAGTCAATGATGATGTTAAATACTCCTAATTTTTTGGTGTACATTCTAATGGGAACTTTAACTGATAGAAGAATATTACTGACCTCTTCAAACAATTACTTTCAGCTACTTCTGTTCTTCATGAAATGGTAGAAGAATACTACTGAGCTTTTAATTTCAGATTCTCTTGCTCTTCATATAATTGGTAACCTTGGAAAAAAAACTAATGAACCTCCTAACACATGTTGCATATTTCCACACAGTTATGTCTTACGGAACAATTTTCTGGGGTAATTCATCACTTAAAGGAAACTGTTAATTACACGAAAGCGAACAGTAAGAATAAAATGTGGTGTTCTCCCACGTGCCGGCCGAAGACCGCAAGACCGCTACGGTCGCAGGTTCGAATCCTGCCTCGGGCATGGATGTTTGTGATGTCCTTAGGTTAGTTAGGTTTAACTAGTTCTAAGTTCTAGGGGACTAATGACCTCAGCAGTTGAGTCCCATAGTGCTCAGAGCCATTCTCCCACGTACTTCACGCAAATATGTCTTCCAGGAGCCAGGCAATTTAACCGTGCAGTCTCAACACACATATTCGCTAACGAAATTCGTGTTGAATAATCTATTACAATTTGAGAAGAACTGTGATGTCCATACCTACAATACCAGAGGGAAAATTGACCTATATTACCAATTACTGAAGCTGTCAGTGACTCAAATAAGATTGAAATACGCACCAAGAAAAATTTTAGATCATTTGCCCAGTGCCACAAAATGATAGCAAAACAAATTTTATATCTAACTTAAAATCATTTCTCTTGGACAACTCATTCTAGTCTATTGACGAGTTTCTATTTAATAACTGATAGGGAAAAAGAAAAAAAACACTTTCTTTTACTTCTAGTTGTATGAGAAGGACTAAAAAGAATGTGTTCATAAATGTTATGACTAATCATTTATACGTGTCCTGTAAGCTGGCTCATTTCACATAATTTCGATAAAAGAGCCGTTAAAATGATCTACGGAACATGTAACTACTTAACAGTATTGTATATCGCTACTACATTTCACTTTTGTTAGCTGTACTGGATGCCATACTACTACGCAGCAAGCTGAATTGTGGACACTAAACTCCTGTTAGCCAGAAGTTTTGTTCAGATCCTAGCTGACCATTATGGTTTAGTTTTCCATAGATCAGTTCAGGTGTTAGGATGATTCCTGAAATACCCTCAGCCACCTCCTTTTACCTCCCTTACCTGTTTTACTTGGGCGTCGGCACTATCTCTGAATTGTAGTGGGAGACAGCGAGCAGATTTATATCGTAGGAGGGTTCCGGGGACGTTTACTGCCGCTTTAATGGAAGAACCGGCAAGTGACATCCAACGATTGCTTGAGGCTACTTCGTTTAACACAAAGTTCTATAAGGCAAATAAAGATTGTTCAGATAGTTTAATTTTATTGCACAGTCGGAAACTGAAAGTTCTGAATATAAGGCACGCGAAGTATCAGATAAATTAGAAAAAGAATTAGTAAGACAGCGTAACCTTTCCAAGTACTGAGAGGCACATGTTACTAAAGTTCTAAGTGTCTTATACTTATAAAAGTCTCAAGTCCAATAGAAAATATCTTCTTTAATAATATTTTTTGTTCAGACAGTGATAAATTAACAAAATTATTAATATTTAAGGATTTTACAAGAAAGTACGGCAGATTAACTATGAGTAACATTTGCAATACATTAATTATGGATCTTATAAAGATAAGTGTTTTGGATGTACCAAGTTTTATTAATTTTGATAAACTTGGAATGACTTTTTAAAATTCGTACTCGCATAGTTTTGAGGATTGAAAAGTAGGACTCAATCAGGTCCGTTGATGGGATAAAAAGTATATGAATAGAGCAGAATCCTAATTCGTGGAGTAAAAAGGGATCCTTTAGGTAAATTAAACACAAGACAGCAGCTGTAGATTGTCCAGAAAGCGATCTGCTCCCATTTGGTATAGTGGTTCAGATGTTGATTGACTCACCGTAAATTGGTTCACATTTTGATCTGAGTCAAACATTTCGCTATTAAGTGGTAGTCAAATGATATTCCAACTTGGAGACTGTTCCTATTGGCCATATGCGTCTGCTGGAGAATTTGGTTTGCTGCAGTGGCAGTGAGAAGGCCAGCCAATGGTAATAACAATTTTTATAGACGCTCTTAATTAGATTATAAAAATAAAATAAATTTGCTAAAATGTCATCGATGATTGCTATTGCCGGCCGCGGTGGCCGAGCGGTTCTAGGAGCTTCAGTCCGGAAACGCGTGACTGCTTCTGTCGCAGGTTCGAATCCTGCCTCAGGCATGAATGTGTGTGATGTCCTTAGGTTAGTTAGGTTTAAGTAGTTCTAAGTTCTAGGGGACTGACGTTTTCAGATGTTAAGTCCCATAGTGCTCAGAGTCATTTTAACCATTTTGACTGCTGTGACTACACTTTTGCATAAAGTGCCTACTTTCATAATCCTTAATTTGTAATACTACCTTATCACGTCTGACAACAACGGCGTCTGCTATTTTTTGTTACATAACTACTATTAGACATCAACCAAGAGAATGAGAACATGCCGAGCATATTTGTTCATGAGGACAAATGTTTTCCGTTTCAGGCTGGTGTTTAATTCTTAGAAATATAACATTTAACTTACTGAAAGTTGTACCCAACCACGATAATTACTATGATAAATCACTTTCTTTTGCAGTTAATTTCTATCTTAAATCATGTTAAACCACGAACGGTTTACATTACCTCGGCATGATTACAACTCAGTATGATTACAACCATGGCATAAAAAAGTACTTTTCAATGTTATCGACTTGTTAAAAAGTAATCATAACATGGAATAAAGCTATTTGTCAACTTCGTCATTACTGGTGGAATATTATAGGTACAACCTTTGCAACGCGGCATTGTTGCAGAATTTCGACATCAGAATAGCAGTTTCGTGATTGTATAAGTTGCCATTGAAACTTCCGTTTTCTTACTCAAATACGTGCTGCTACTCCATAATTCGCTGTGACACTAACCACCAGCGTGAAGCAACTGTTACTTCCTTGCTACTGAATAATGGATTTCTGTGTACCATATTTGAGCGGCTTCTTCGTCACTACACTTCAACGCCTCACACAAACAAGTCCATTTGGACCAAAAACGGACACGCAAAATCGAGAATTGCCAAAACCGGAGGGATGCTAGGGGTCACTTTCCTGGTTTCAAAGGATGCTTGCTGGCTTTCATCCCTTTCAAAAGCTTGACCCTTCTTGGGTAAGTGTTGTCTCTATTGAGGCCGAAATTGAGTGTCACAGTGAAGTCGTCTGGTCATGTATAATAGTGTGGGTGTAACCAAGTTAATTGTTGGATGTTTTCACCGGTCATCTGATTCTGCTGTGATAGTTCTAGATTCATTCAAGTAGTATCTACGATCAGTAGCGTATAAATACCCAGACCATGTGTCACAGAATGATGTACTTCGGGCAAGCGAGAGACTGTTTGTTTACTCTTAGGACAATGTATTTTTGACTTGTTGTATTGTATGTTCTGTGACTATGTAATAAAGTGTTGTTAGACTGCTAATCGCTGCTCTACTGTGATTCACGACATAAGAATTTGGTGCCGAAACCCGGGGAGACAATTTTCACGATTGCCGTTGTGAAACAGGAATTCTGGACGCACGTCACGCGGCAATACTACGAGGGGGTTTACTGCAGCGATTTGTCACACCACGCAAGAAGCTCTTCGATGACAACCGCTTGCATACACAGCTAAGTTCAACTGAATTATCATGCAACACGTTTTGTAGTGCCATTTGTAAAGGCAACTGATTACATTATTGCCGCTGTGTACTGCTATTGTAGCTGTTCGATTAGCGCTTTAACGAATTATCAGATCCTACGCTACGCCTGTTGGTTGTTTATGACTAGTGCTGCCATCTAGCGACCGTCAATTGAACTACTTCGACTAGCGATCCAAAGATAACGCCTTACTAGGACCAGCTGATCGCTAGACGACACTGCTTTAAACCACAGTCTAACATAACAGTCGCGATACTCACTGCTGCAAAAGTTGTTGCCGTTTGACAGATGGAGCGACACTAGCGCTCCAAGCGGCAGGTAAGGTGAACGTCAGACGCGTCGTAAGCAGAATGTTTGTTTGCATCCATTTCCTACGTAATTTCCGAATTATTCGAGTTATTTTCTTGCCTCCAAGAGTTTGTGTAGTATCAGAAGGCATATATGTGTCTATTAATGATTCTAAAATAAGAGCAAGTATGGACAAAAACCGTGAATAGAGTGGCAAGCTACAACACATTCGTCAAGAAACACTTGTGAAATTGGACAGAATTGCAGCTTACCACGTTGATATCAAAAGAATATAAACACACAGATTCACATGTAAGAAGCACAGACATGTACCTCTACATGCAAAACCGATCGACAGCTCGTTTATCGTTCTGTAGGCCTACTGTGTGTGTTGTCGCCTGTTGCCCCAAGTACGACCTTCATCTTTATATTATTCTAAGTGGGACAAGCAACTGCCAAATAGTGGCAGAAATATGCTGAAAACATTATAATGAGCTGATTACATTACATTTCACGAAAAACCAAATATCTGAATAATTTTCAAACAATCTGTCTGTAGGCACTTTCCTTGTCCCGTAATAGTTTCGCTCAATCTGCACATTCTGACACTTCACATGCTTTTGTAAGACACGAACAGCTGCACTCAATCTAACCACTTTATCGCCAAAGCACGTCTGTGGTGACGATTCGCACGAACCTGGCACTGATACATGGAGAGCTGAACTGGCTGCTTCTGTGTCATACGACTGTTTTACAGCTTTAGATTGACTGTCGAATCTTTGTGGCAGTTTCCTCTTCATCATCAGTTGAGGTGGCTTATTTGGGATGTCAAACAGTGTGGGTACTGCATTCCACACCAGTTTGTTATTGTCTGGGTTCATGAACTGGTTTTCTTCGAAATGTAGCGGGCAAAACCTAATACTATTATACAGGTAAACTGGGTCTTTCTTCATATGGTCTTCTCATCTGCTATTAACTAGCCATTTTCTGCTCCTAAAACGAAACATTCATCATTTATACACATATAGTTTGCAAGTGAATCCTGACGATACAGTTTAGTAACATGATGGTATATACCTCTCAGGATCCTTAGGAAACCTAAAAAGAGACAGCTGTGGTGTCTTCTTCCTGTTGTTGCTGCAATTTATTGCGCAACAAAAGCTCCCGATGGTAAAAACCACTGTATAAATCAAAATAAACAATCACTATTCGCTTTCACGATCGCGCCGAACTCACAGTTCAACCTACCGGCCGCTTGGGGCGCTGCTGGCGCTGTAGGCAACAAAATCAAGGCGAAGACACGCAAAATCTAAAAGATCGACTCCGAAGGATACCAGCGTAAAGGAACCATTCTGCGTCTTTTGCAAATCTTGCGGTCATTGGGCGCAAGACTGTAAGAATATCGTTCGCGTTAATGATCGAATAGATAAATTGAAACTAGCAAACAGATGCTTTCTTTGTCTTCAACGTGGGCACAAAGTGTCATATTGCAAAAAGAAAGAAAAGGCTCGGTGTGTTAACTGTAAAAGACTGCATCATAAGTCCGTTTGTGAGGAACGAAAGGATATTAGGAGTCCTGCGGGTCAGACATACGTTACTTCCGTGGGAAAGGTATCTGTCGCTCCCCACGGATACACGTACCTTCAGACAGCTCAAGTATGCGTCTTAGGACCTACAGGATTAAGCAGGACAACGCGATGTCTACTGGACGCAGGTAGTCAGTCCAGCTTCATAGCAACATCGCTGATTGGTGACCTCAAACTGCAAACGGTAGACCGACAAGAACTAACCGTTTGTTCCTTTGAATCAACCCTACACGCCCACGCCACCGCAGGCTTGTTCAGTTTAATATGAAGGGGCTTTGGCAGAATTCTTCACTGCCACTTACTGCCTTCGAAAGTTCTCACGTTATTTCTCACCAGCCTTCGGTTCCACAACATATAAAGAGTTTACCAGATGCCCGCAAGATTACGCTATCAGATCCGAAAACCGATTCAACAGAAGATCTTCCCGTGGAGATTCTTGTAGGAGGCGATTTTTATTGGAAGATAGTGAAGCACAATTCGCCCATACGCATTTCTGAATCCTTAGTGTTAGTTCCTCCTCTGTTTGGCTGGATACTTAGTGGTAACAAGTCACAAGCCTGTGTGCATACAACCGTGGTAAATTTTGCTCAGACTGACCGATCTCCTCTGCAGTCGGACAATGATTTTAGACGCTTTTGGGACTTGGAAACTATAGGGATTACTGCCGATCAGGATCCACCTGTGAACAACAAGGATACAAGACTTCTTGAAGAGTTTAAAGGATCATCGAGCAGTAGTTCCACTTCCCAAAAGACAACATACAGTGCTTTCGAGTAACAGACTTATCGCAGAAAAACGATTCAAGCACCTTAGGGAAAGATTTCAACGTCAAGAGACCTTTAAGCAATTGTATTTCGATCTTATGCTACATTACGAAGGGACAAGTAGAGGTCGCTCCCACCCCACTCTCAGGAAAGGAGCTATTTTATCTCCCTCATCATGCAGGGAGAAAGGAGAAATACGGAACCACTAAGTGGAGAATAGTCTTTGACGCCTCATCTCACGAAAACAATGCTCCTTCTCTGAATGAGGTATTAGAAGTAGGACAGAACCTATTACCAGAGATTCTGGAAATTTTACTGCGTTTCAGACTATATTCTACGGCTATCGTCGCGGACATCACACAAGCTTTCCTTCAATTAACCTTGAACGAAAAGGACAAAGACTTGACCAGATTCTTTTGGTTCAAAATTAGCCAGGATCAAACAGGAAATCTTCAAACGACGGACGAACTAACAGAATACCGTTTTAACAGACTCCCATTCGGCCTGACCTGCAGCCTATTTTTACTTTCTGAAACACTAAGAGAACTTGCCGACAAGTGTATGACAGCATTTCCCACCGTAGCGCCACTTATAAAAAAGACTGCATACATGGACGACTTTGTGATCTCAGTAGAAGGTGATAATTTGGTGATAACTATATAGTATGAACTTGTAACCGTAATGAAAATGATCAGTCTCCCCTTATCAAAATGGGCTACCAACTGTGAACAACTCCACACTATCTGGAGGGCAGAAGGGCGAGAACTCCACACCCAGACTCAAGTTTTAGGCGTAGACTGGAATACCGCAGGTGACTACTTCTGTATAGATCATAGCGAAATCATCAGAAGGTCGTCAGAAGAGCCAGCCACCAAACGATTCCTTTTACAATGTACGGCTAAATTCTATGACCCACTCTGTTTTCCCCTGTTTCTCTTGTTGGGAAATTGCTATTCCAGAACACATGGTGCCGAGGAATTGGCTGGGATGAACTTATGCCCTGGGACTTAGGGGCACGATGGCGCACTTGGATGTCTAGCTTACCTTCATTGCCACATATACGAGTCCCTAGATGGAGAGCTACAGCTCATGGAAGAGACTCTCAGCTGCACGTATTCTGTGACGCCTCGGAAAAGGCATATGGAGCAGCTTTGTACATTCGTACTATCTTAGATGATGACGTCGTAACCCATTTAGTCTGTAGCAAGAACAGACTTGCTCCTATTAAGAAGGTGACATTGCCTCGACTCGAACTTTTAGCGGCAGTAGTTGGGACCAGACTATTGTGTTACTTTTGCCGCGCAACAGACTTTAAAATTTTCCATGCGATATTGTGGACGGATTCTAAAATAACACTAAGTTGGATTAGCTGTGATCCTAAGAGATGGAAGACCTTCGTTTGTAATCGTGTAACTGAGATACAAACACACACGACTCCCACGCAATGGAAACACTGCTCAGGACCAGACAATCCTGCTGACCACCTCTCACGTGGACTCCTCGGCTACCAAATGAATTCTCTGGATATTTGGTGGCATGGGCCGCCTTGGCTTACACGCCCTCCTGAATGCTGGCCAAACGATACTCCAACGATGATACGACTTCCTCCCGAAGAAAAGAGGAAGAAAACCCAGATATCTACGCCAACCAGCCTTTTGAACTTACTTAAATTCAGCCCATACTGGAAGCTCATACGTATCACAGCATGGACTCACCGCTTCCTACACAACATTCGTCAGAAGAATAAATCTTCAGGAGAACTTACAGCCACCGATTTATCAACTGCCAAAATGTATAGGATTCGAGTGGGCCAGGGAGATTCCTTCCCCAGCGAATTAAATGCACTTCAGAATAACTTACCACTGCCAAAAGAGTCAAAAATCGCACGATACAATCCTTTCTTGGACTGATACGTCTAGGAGGTCGACTGCAGTGCACTAGCCTAAATAGGGAACAAAAACATCCTGTACTCCTTGACGGTTCCCACCACTTCACATAATTGGTTATTCGAGAAACACATATCCGCCTCCATCACTTTGGCGTTCGTTCTGTACTATCCGAACTGCGAACCGAGTTTTGGATCCTTACAGCTCGTCTGGCCATCAAAAGAATCCTACACTCATGCCTCGCATGCAAGATCTTGAAGAATCCACGAGGGCAACAGATCGAAGCACCGCTGCCACCTGAACGAGTTTCACCTGCCAAACCATTTGCTGTAACCGGAATAGACTTTGCTGGCCCACTATTCATCAAAGTGGGGAAGGAAACGCAGAAGTCATATATCACTCTTTTCACATGTGCTACCACACGAGCTGTACACCTCGAACTCTGTACAGACTTGTCAACGGACAAGTTTCTTATGGCACTTCAGCGATTCGCCGGAAGACGTGGATTACCCCACACGATGTATACAGATAACGCGAAAACATTCCACGCCACGAATATGGAACTAGCCCAACTTTGGAAGGCATTAACCACAACAAAAACTTATCAGTTCCTCGCCCACCACCGTATTACTTGGAAATTCATTATCTCCCGGGTAGCTTGATGGGGAGGATGGTGGGAAAGAATGGTGGACGCTATAAAGCGTTGCCTACGGAAGGTGTTGGGACTCGCAAAGCTCACTGAGGTACAACTGAACAACACCTTGATCACTATTGAAGCCGCGGTGAACTCCAGGCCCATCACACCAGGAGATGATTCTGATGTACTCACACCTTCCCATTTTCTGACGGGAGAAAAACTTACGACTATTCCGACGGTACCAGAGCCTTCAGCGAAAACGAATTTAACAAAGGAATTCCGTCTGAGACAGCAACTCTGTGACAGTTTTTGGAAGCGTTGGATTAAAGAATACTTCCAGAACTACCACGAAGTTAAACGCCCATCGGGACGAGTCATCCCCTTTCGCCCTGGCGACATCGTGCTGATCCAAGAGGACCTTCGTCCGCGACATACGTGGAAGAAGGCCAGGATAGAAAAGGTACTACCAGGAAGAGACGGCAGGGTAAGGACGATAATACTCCGGACACCAGAAGGTCACATCATTAGTCGTCCTGTGCAGCTGGCCGTACCTTTGGAGGTCGACCAGGGTGGGGAGGATTTCAGACAATGATGTACTTCGGGCAAGTGAGAGACTGTTTGTTTATTCTTAGGACAATGTATCTTTGACTTGTTGTATTGTTCTGTGACTATGTAATAAAATGTTGTCAGACTGCTTATCACTGCTCTACTGTGATTCACGACACCATGCAATACTAGCTGTAGCCGGCTTTAACCTATCTAGTGTAGATTGGGATATCTATGAATTCATTGTGGCAAGTGGAGGAGGGGGAGAGAGAATATAGACAGACAGTCATGCTAAATACTTTTGTACACCTTTTTTTGAAAAAAGTCTTGAACAGCTAGCTCGGAAACCCACACGCAATGGGCATATCTTAGATCTTGTAGATACAGGTATAGAAACGGGGATTAGCAATCTTGATGCCATTATAGCAACTATGGTTACGAAAATTAATAAATCAGTCAAGAAGGCCAGGAGAGTTATTCTGCTAAATAGAGTAGATAAGCAGCTATTAGCATCTCACTTAATCAGTGAACTGGCATCACTTAGTTCCAGTACGATGGATGTAGAGGAATTATGGGAAAAGTTTAAGCAGATTGTAAACCGTGGTCTGGAGAGCTATGAGCCTAGCAAGTGGATAAAGGACGGGAAAAACCCACCATGGTTTAATAACGAAATTCGGCGGTTGCTGAGAAAGAAGAGGTTGTTGCAGTCTCGGTTCACAGGGGAACGCACAAATGACGACAAGCGAAGGTTAGTAGAGGTTCGCTCTTGTTTATAAAGATCTATGCGGGAAGCATACAAGAACTGCCACCATCACACATTACCAAAGGATCTGGCAGAGAACCCGAGAAAATTCTGGTCTTAATGTAAATTCACTAAGCGGGTCTAAGGCTTCCATTCAGTCCCTTGTTGACCTGTCTGGTGTGGCAGCTGAGCGAAAGCCGAAGTCTTAAATTTCACGTTCAAGGAGTCGTTCACACAGGAGAGTCGTACAAACGTACCGTCATTTGAAGATCTGACAGACTCCTGTATGGACGACATAGTTAATAAGCGTACGTGGCGTAGAGAAATAGCTGAAAGATTTGAAAGCAAATAAATCACCAGGACCACACGGAATCCCAGTTCGATTTTACAAAGAGCACTCTACGGCATCGACCCCATACTTCGCTTGCCTTTATAGCGAATCTCTCGCCCAGCACCAACTCCCAAGCCACTGGAAAAAAGCGCAGGTGACTCCAGCATATAAGAAGCGTGAAAAAATTACATACCAATATCCACAGTTTCTGTTTAGTGCAGAATCCTTGAACGTATTCTCAGTTCGAATATAAAAAACTTTCTTGAGACTAAGAAGCTTAAGTCCACGAATCAGAATGGTTTTAGAAAGCATCTCTCCTGCGAAACTCAGCTTGCCCCTTTCTCACACGATATACTGCGAACTGTGGGTAAAGGACTATAGGCAGATTCCATATCTCTCGATTTCCGGGAAACATTTGACTCGGTGGCCCATTGCAGGCTGTCAGCGAATGTACGAGCGTATCGTCAGAAATACACAGGCGAAGTGTGATAGGACCGATGTTGTTCCTTATAAACATAAATGATTTGGCGAGCAGGATGGGCAGCAATCTGCGGTTGTTTGCTGATAATGCCGTGCTGTGCGGTAAGGTGTCGAAGTTTGGTGATTGCAGGAAGATACAAGACAACTTAGACAAAAGTAACAGTTGATGAGATGAATGGCGGCTAATCCTAAATGTGGAAAAATGTAAGTCAATGTGGATGAGCAGGAAGATAAAATCTGTATTGTTGGGATACAGTATTACTAGTGTCCTGCTTGACACAGTCAAGTCTTTTAAATATCTGGACGTAACGTTGCAAAGCAATATGAGGTGGAAGGAGCAAGTGAGGACTGTGGGAGGGAAAGCGAGTGGTCGACTTCGGTTTATTGGGAAAATTTTAGGAAGGAGTGGTTCCCATATAAAGGAGACCGATATAGGACGCTGGTGCGACCTAACCTTCAGTACTTCTCGAGTGTTTGGGATCCGCATCAGATCGTAATGAAGGAAGAGATCGAAGCAATTCAGAGGCGGGCTGCTAAAGTTGTTACCGGTGGATTCGAACAACACGTAAGTGTTACGGAGATGCTTTGGAAACACAAATGGGAATCCCTGGAGGGATGGCGACGTTCTTTTCGAGAAACAGTATTGAGAAAATTTAGAGAACCGGCATCTGAAGCTGACTGCCGAAAGATTCTACTGCCGCCAATATACACTCCTGGAAATGGAAAAAAGAACACATTGACACCGGTGTGTCAGACCCACCATACTTGCTCCGGACACTGCGAGAGGGCTGTACAAGCAATGATCACACGCACGGCACAGCGGACACACCAGGAACCGCGGTGTTGGCCGTCGAATGGCGCTAGCTGCGCAGCATTTGTGCACCGCCGCCGTCAGTGTCAGCCAGTTTGCCGTGGCATACGGAGCTCCATCGCAGTCTTTAACACTGGTAGAATGCCGCGACAGCGTGGACGTGAACCGCAAGTGCAGTTGACGGACTTTGAGCGAGGGCGTATAGTGGGCATGCGGGAGGCCGGGTGGACGTACCGCCGAATTGCTCAACACGTGGGGCGTGAGGTCTCCACAGTACATCGATGTTGTCGCCAGTGGTCGGCGGAAGGTGCACGTGCCCGTCGACCTGGAACCGGACCGCAGCGACGCACGGATGCACGCCAAGACCGTAGGATCCTACGCAGTGCCGTAGGGGACCGCACCGCCACTTCCCAGCAAATTAGGGACACTGTTGCTCCTGGGGTATCGGCGAGGACTATTCGCAACCGTCTCCATGGAGCTGGGCTACGGTCCCGCACACCGTTAGGCCGTCTTCCGCTCACGCCCCAACATCGTGCAGCCCGCCTCCAGTGGTGTCGCGACAGGCGTGAATGGAGGGACGAATGGAGACGTGTCGTCTTCAGCGATGAGAGTCGCTTCTGCCTTGGTGCCAATGATGGTCGTATGCGTGTTTGGCGCCGTGCAGGTGAGCGCCACAATCAGGACTGCATACGACCGAGGCACACAGGGCCAACACCCGGCATCATGGTGTGGGGAGCGATCTCCTACACTGGCCGTACACCACTGGTGATCGTCGAGGGGATACTGAATAGTGCACGGTACATCCAAACCGTCATCGAACCCATCGTTCTACCATTCCTAGACCGGCAAGGGAACTTGCTGTTCCAACAGGACAATGCACGTCCGCATGTATCCCGTGCCACCCAACGTGCTCTAGAAGGTGTAAGTCAACTACCCTGGCCAGCAAGATCTCCGGATCTGTCCCCCATTGAGCATGTTTGGGACTGGATGAAGCGTCGTCTCACGCGGTCTGCACGTCCAGCACGAACGCTGGTCCAACTGAGGCGCCAGGTGGAAATGGCATGGCAAGCCGTTCCACAAGACTACATCCACCATCTCTACGATCGTCTCCATGGGAGAATAGCAGCCCGCATTGCTGCGAAAGGTGGATATACACAGTACTAGTGCCGACATTGTGCATGCTCTGTTGGCTGTGTCTATGTGCCTGTGGTTCTGTCAGTGTGATCATGTGATGTATCTGACCCCAGGAATGTGTCAATAAAGTTTCCCCTTCCTGGGACAATGAATTCACGGTGTTCTTATTTCAATTTCCTGGAGTGTACATTGCGCGTAAGGACCACAAATATAAGATAGGGGAAATTAGCTCTCATATGGGAGCTTACAGAGAGTCGTTTTTCCCTCACTCTGTTTGCGAGTGGAACAGGAAAGGAAATGACAAGTAGCAGCACAGGGTACAGCGTACTCTCCACCACGCGGGTGAAGCTGAGCACGCTTCCCTCAACGCTTTCCCCTTTGCTCCGGCGCTGAGAGTGCGTCACCTTCTCTCTGCCCTATCAGCAACACCACTAAGACGTAACATTACACCCTACACGTGTTCATCGCAGTCCTCTGTGGTATACTGTTACTCTCAATACACAACACCAACACATCGCAGAGGAAAGGGGCTCCAAGAATAATCAGCTTCCTCATCACACCCAGTTGTGCTGTGGGCCTTCATTTTACCCACAACAGCCTATGTGATCTGTTTCGAGGGACCAAGAAGCCAATTGAACCTGAATCACTGATGCACAGAACGAAAAACTTTATTTACGACCATTGTTCGAAATGGTTCAAATGGCTCTGAGCACTATGGGACTCAACTGCTGTGGTTATCAGTCCCCTAGAACTTAGAACTACTTAAACCTAACTAACCTAAGGACATCACACACATCCATGCCCGAGGCAGGATTCGAACCTGCGACCGTAGCAGTCGCACGGTTCCGGACTGCGCGCCTAGAACCGCGAGACCACCGCGGCCGGCGACCATTGTTCGAACAAAAAAAAGATGCATCAGCTAGTTATAGGAAACCGTCGTGTGGGTATCCACACACATTTTACCGATTATAACTGACTTTTGACATGGCTGACATGGTGTGAAAGCGCTTTTGATTGTTTGGCTTCTTCTTCAAACATATTTCCTCTAGCTACACTTCGGAGTTTATTCTCGAAATTTGTATCCTGAGTCCAGAAATCTTTCTTAATTCCTCCTCCCCAACTTTCCTACCATTTGAAAAGCGAACGTTATCGGTTTCGCTACATCCAATATGTTGATTCTTGGTTGGGGTAAATCCTGCTTTAAGATTGTTATTAATATACCCGTCACGCAGACTGTTCAACTGTTATTGCCATTCATCCCTCTTTTTCTCGCACTCGAGTACTTCCACAGTAGCTCATCTACTTACATTGTTAGTCAGAAGGAATATATTCGGATCAAGTATCAATGCTATCAGTCCCTTCAGAAAGAGCACCTGAAGAGACCTTGCATATACTTTTGTTCTCTGTCTCTTTCTTGTTCGTTATACCGTACTACAGGGCCGCTGTTTTACCGATTTTACGCCTATTTCGTAATCTAATGCTCTTTCTGTCGGCGCAGTTGTCAGTTACGTTAAGGGAGGGAGGTCGTGTGCGTCATCTGTCTGCTAATCTTGTAAGCTTTATTCCGCGTGTTATTGTGTTTTAACTGTTGGTTGTCCGATATTCCGATCCATGAGACCAGTATAGTACGTGCATAAACGAGTGTGGAAAACCACTTAAAAATTCTCAGGCTGGATGGATTCGCTCCGGCTCTCGGTTACCTCCGTGTCACGCAAGGAAGCGTGATGCATGTTGAGCTGTACCAAAATTAGCCACTGAGTTTTAGGGGAAATGAAACTACCCATAGTAACATAGATCATGCACGGTGTATGTGTAAAACAGGAATATCCTCTCGGATAGCCGGTTACACGTGTAGAAATGAAGAAGTTCGCGATTCTGAATAATAAAAAGGGAATACGCTGCGGATCGGGTCCAGGTGCGGGTCAGAGCGAGCAAGGCCACGAGTTACAAGCTCGCTCCCAGGTCAGAGGGGGCACAGGCCAACCCGGAGAATGCGCGCAACTTGTGTATGCCGTGTGCATCGATTCATCTGTTTCGACAAGTGACATCACCTTGGAAGAATCCACGACCGTCCTTCGAGAACATCGGATAAACATGTGTATCTTTAAACTGTCGATTAATATTTTCTTTATTCATGTATGTTGCTATTAATTACCAGAAATGTACGATAGCCATGATGCCCTGTCTCTTTTTAGACCTGTACTATCGAACACTAAATGATGAATACCTTTCGTCATCAAAACGACAATTATTACCAGTGAAAGGTCAATTTCCATCACCATTCAGTAATATTTGGTATAGTTGGTAGACTAGGTCCCATATTTTAATGATGAATAGACAATACAACTTAAAAATTATTCTTAATGCACCCCTGTAAAAGGTTGTCAATATTACTGATTATTTGTCACAATAAATGTTGTAAACACCGATTATCTCTTCACTTTGTATGCTGCAAATAACTGCCTCCCTGTGCAAACTTGTGAAATACGATGTTAACGTAGACAGCGTTTCCTGTGCGGTGTGAACAGCAGACGTATTACTGTAATTAATATGCATCGACAGTTGTCAAGAGAGGTAAAGATTGGTAGTAAATTAAACTAACTAACGGTGCTACACAGTACCCAAAATCTATAAAATATAAAGAATCTTGCATATTCTGTAAAGCATCGCGATTTTCACCTTAACATGAGAGATCTTAGCATTAGAAAACTTACTGAAACAAATAAACGAAATTACTGAGTATTACAGCCTGTTTTATTTATTACTGCTGTCATTTGAGAACTAGTCATTTAGACGTATTAGGCCAAATGCATCAGCGAGGTTCAGTTGATTCGTCTTGCACACAGTCAGTAGCTCAGGTTGCCTACCTTCCAGACAGCTAGTTACCTGCTTTCCAATTATCAAGTAATATTGCAGTTAATGGTGTGGTCTAGCACATACTATAAGGATTCACTGTTTCATTGCTTCTTCACACAGATAACTAACAAACTGGAGATACAAAACTTGAGCGTCCTAACAACTGATTAATGTGTGAAGCACTGTATTCCGTGTGAAGCCATTTGTGTCGTAACCAGCATGGTGACCTTTGTAGTGACTATACGCAACATTCACGTCACATCATGTTTTGAGATACGTTTCTCGGTCTGTATCTGTATCTACATACTTACTCCTTAAGCCACTGTACAGTACATGCCAAGCGGTGCTTCGGGGCAGCAAGTTTCCTGTCCTAAGACATTCGTATAAAAGAGACAAATGGTTCAAATGGCTCTGAGCACTATGGTACTTAACATCTGAGGTCATCGGTCCCCTAAACTTAGAACTACCTAAACGTAACTAACCTAAGGACATCGCACACATCCATGCCCGAGGCAGGATTCGAACCTACGACCGTAGCAGCAGCGCGGATCCGTACTGAAGCGCCTTGAACAGCTCGGTCACAACGGCCGGCATACAAGAGACAAAAAGCGACCATACGCTTATGTACACCCGCTAACATGTCTTACTTTTCTCCTCCTTGCCCAAGACATACGTAGGAGGTTGCATCCTTTTTGCACGGTCTTTCTTCTTTATGCATTACACTGACCAGCTACGATCCTCCTACGGCGTTTCTGAATTCGTCGAACTGCGCTTCTATTGAACATACGTCGTCTAATATAACGTTCTGCGACGTACCAGAAAAAAGTATTCGGTCTAATTACAAATTTGTTTCTTCTGTTATAAAATCTTGAGTATCAGTCATTGATACGGTGCAGTGGCAACTGTGGAATGAAAATCTAGGTCGGTCAATAATTCTAGAAATAAAAAGCAAGATAAGCTTTAAATAAAAGCCGGTGGGACTGTTTTCTTCACAAATTAGCCTAGGAACTTACTCCTACTGTCTTCAAAATATGCGTGTAAAAGATGTGAAGGCTACTCCACACCAGTGGTTTCTTTTGAACCAGTGCTAATTCACTGAGAGAAATTTTTGTCCTCCAGGAACCTCATAATGTAGGATCTTAGAGCGGGCTGATTGGTACTGGAAAACAGGGGAGGTGTTAGTGTAATTCTGTGTATCCGTTCTAATCTCCCGTAAAAAAAAACAACGGCAGAATAATGCTTTTTTTGTATACACGCGAGATTATTCTCTGTGCGAAAGATTCTCGATTAATATGGGTAAGGAAAAGGGCTAATTTCACAACCTATTCAACGCAGTTTCTAATGCGAATTACGTCAGATCAGAGTTCCTTGTTAGCTCTCAGAATTTCCTATTCTTTTTAGACAATGGACTGCTTATTTCAGTGTTTGTGAATAAGTTCTGCAATCAGTAATTGCTACGGTAGTACAAATCTAATGCGAGAATGGATTTATGAAAGCGAAATTCATTATTTCCGCTTTCTGTACATTAACTTCAGTTTGAAACATGATTGACCTCCTCTTTATTTATTTAATGAATATGGTTCATCAAGTTGATGTTAATTTAAATAAAACCCGCCTTGCACATACCTTTCTGGATAATTTGTTCCAATAGTTTAAGTACATTGGTTTACACAAAGCAACAGCCGAATACTCAGCTCTGTAATGTAATATCAATGGAAAGAGGCCATCTGACAGCTTTTCGGTACTTAATTTTAACATAGAGCTATCTTCAGATACTGCATCTCTTGAGTCCAATCGCGCAGTCTTGACTGGTTAAACTTTTCTGTCCTTACCTACCATGAAGTTGTGACTACGCTATGCTCGCAACTATACACCTGATGGAATCTTCCACGACTACAATACACTCGGAAAGGGATCGGTGCATCGTTAAAGAAACAACAACCGAATGTTGTAAAATCCGCTGTATTATTGGGGCCCTTTGTCCTGCAAGCCCTTAGAACAGATATTTTACAGTCCTTATACCAAGTAGACAATAGCACTGATAAGAATTTTGGGAATTTGCGGGACTGAAACAAATTTCGATTGATGCAGCAATTCTGCCCTATCGAATTTAGCTACTCTCACGTAACATTACCATCACCTTGCTGCTCTGCCACACAAGACTTACACATGAACAGCCTGAATAGTTTTGGAATTTTCTGGTAATAAGACACGAGTTCTCCAGGACGCAAACTTCACTGTCCCTGACAATTGCGACCACACAACTATCACCGACAATCTATAGCAACACTGAGCCAGTACACAAGTGGAATAAGTAGCCTTTTCCACTTACTGACAGTTGGTTGAGTGATAACAGATTGTATAATTTCATCTGTGTGCTTTGATAGTTTAGTTTCTTGAATTTCTGTGTGTTAATTTATTATCTAACATCACAGTTCTCGCGTTTTCGTTTGTATAGGAAAGTAAACCGATTTTGTGACATACCGCAGGTTCCTAATCAGGTGCGAATTATTTAGTTTCACCTCGGTGGTTAGGTTTTTAAATCTTTGTGCATTAATCCAATTTATTAGACACAGTTCTTATATTTGTGTCAGTGTCTACAGAACAGTTCCACAGCAGATGCCAATAGTTTGTTTATCTGGACAGTTTAATTTTCCACGGTCTTTAGTATGGACAGGGACTGTGACTGTTATGTGTGGATGCTAGCCGAGCTGGTGACACATCGCTCTCAGCTCTAGGCTGTGATGGCTTCAGTTACACAGCTTGAAGCTGCAGTGGATGAGCACCACTGTTGTGGGCCAGCCTTGGGGATCCAACGGACATACAGCACGACCAAGTCCTCCCACTGGTCCTCACCAGTGGTCAGCCCAGTCACTGCTCGCTCTGAGGTTGACCCCTCACCTGTGCTGGAGTGGGAGGTCGCCCCAGGACGCAGCAGGTGCCGAAAGACTTCCCAGGGTGCCCCACGTAAGACCTTCCCAGTTAGTCTGACAAACAGGTCCGAGGTGCTGTCTGTGACTGACACTGTCACTGAGCCAAATGCTGTCGCCTGTCCTGTTTTAGAGGAAACCGCTCAGTTTGCAAGATCCGGACAGTCACAGGGAGTGGGGTTATTGATAGTTGGGAGCGCCAACGCTAGGCGAGTTATGGGGCCCCTTAGAGACATGGCTACCAAGAGGTGGAAGAGAGCCAATGTGCACTCCGTGTGCTTATCAGGTGGAGTCATTTCAGACATGGAACAAGTCCTTCCAGATGCCATGAAGAGCACAGGGTGTAGCCAACTGCAGGTGGTGGCTAACGTCGGCACCACTGATGTGTGTTACTTTGAATCAGAAGAGATTCTCTCTGGTTCCGAACGGCTAACAGAAGCAGTGAAGACTGCCAGTCTTGCTTAAGAGATGAAAGCAGAGCTGACCATTTGCAGCATAGCCGACAGGACCGATTGTGGACTTCTGGTACAGGGCTGCGTGGAGAGCCTGAATCAGATGCTCAGACGGTTCCGCGACAATGTAGGCTGCAGATTCCTCGACTTGCGCATAGGGCGGTTGGATTTCGGGTTCTGCTGAACAGGTCAGGCGCAGAGGCTGTGGGGCGTGGACTGGGCGTTTTTTTAGGTTAGAGGGTTTTGGGAAAACACAAGAAGGGCTTCAGTCACAAAGGCTGCAGGCTGAACACAGGAAGAAAGTAGATACATTGGTATAACAGTTGTAAATTGTCTTAGCTGTGTTGGGAAAGTACCAGAGCTCCAAGCGCTAATAGAAAGCACTGATGCTCAAATCGTTATAGGCATTGAAAGCTGGCTACACCCGGATATAAGCTCAGCCGAAATTTTTGCGAAGAACCTAACGATGTTCCGAAAGGATAGGCTAAACACGGTAGGCGGCGACGTGTTTGTTGCTGTCGGAAGTAGTTTATCTTGTCGAGAAATTGAGATAGAGGCTTCCTGTGAGCTAGTATCGGCAGAGGTCATTGTTGGCAACTGTAATAAAATAATAATTGGATCCTTTTACCGACCTCCCAGTTCAGATCAAACAGTTGCTGAAAGGTTCAAAGAAAACTTGAGTTTGATTTCAAACACGTGCCCAACTCATACGGTAATAGTTGGTGGTGACTTTAATTTACCCTCGATATGTTGGCGAAAATACATGTTTAATTCACGAGGTATGCATAAAATATCATCCAAAATGTGCTAAACGCATTCTCTGAAAATTATTTCGAGCAGTTAGTTCGTGAGTCCACGCCAATAGTAAACGGTTGTGAAAACACACTTGACCTCTTAGCAAGAAATAATCCTGAGTTAATAACGAGCATCAAAACCGATTCAGGGATTAGTGAACACAGAGTTGTCGTGGCGAGACTGAATATTGTAATCCCTAAATCCTCGAAAAATAAGTGAAAAATATACCTTTTCAAAAAAAGAGATAAAAATTCACTTTATGCCTTCCTGAGAGACAAGCTCCACTCATTCCGAATTAAAATATAAGTGTAGACAAGATGTGGCTTTAATTCAAAGAAAAAGTATCGACAGCAATTGAGAAATTTACACCACATAAATTAACCAACGACGGAGCTGATCCTCCTCGGTACACAAAACGGGTTAGAACACTGTTGCAGAAGCAACGAAACAAACATGCCAAATTTAAACAGACGCAAAATCCCCAAGATTGGTGATCTTTTACAGAAGCTCGAAATTTAGCTCTGACTACCATGCGAGATGCCTACAACAGTTTCCACAACGAAACTTTGTCTCGCTACGGTCGCAGGTTCGAATCCTGCCTCGCGCATGGATGTGTGTGATGTCCTTAGGTAAGATAGGTTTAAGTAGTTCTAAGTTCTAGGGGACTGATGACCTCAGAAGTTAAGTCCCACAGTGCTCAGAGCCATTTGAACCAATCTTCTCACGAAATTCCAATCACCAACTTTCTCCTCGGAATTGGAAAATATTTTGTTGACACCGACCTACATAAGGAGGAACGATCTCCACGATAAAATAAGGGAAATCAGAGCTCGTACGGAAAGATATGTGTGCTCATTCTTTCCGCGCGCTATACGAGATTGAAATAATAGGTAGTTGTAAAGGTGGTTCGATGAACCCTTTTCCAGACACTTGGATGTGATTTGCAGCGAATCCATGTAGACACTCAATATCACTGCCTTGCACGCGAGGAGGTTGTCGTGCCCCCAACTCCTGTAAGAGGCACTACCGTCGATAGTGGAATTACGTAGTCAGTCGTACTGCTTAAGCCTTTCCGGTAGGGGGTGTGATCATATTGTTTCGTTCAACAATGACCTAGCGCTAAAGTTAGCTCGCCTTAATCCAGCTGTTGGAAATGGAAATGAGCGTTTGGCGTCATTGGCCGGGAGGTCCCTTGTGGAGCATGTCCGACCGCCTTGGTGCAGGTGTTATTGTATTCGACGCCACATTGGGCGACCTGCGCGCCGGATGGGGATGATATGATGATGAAGACAGCACAACACCCAGTCCCTGAGCGGAGAAAATCCCCGATCCAGCCGGGAATCGAACCCGGGCCCGTAGTACGGCAATCCGTCACGCTGACCACTCAGCTATCGGGGCGGACGGCCATCTGTTAGTTATTGTGCCTGAACAAAGTTTGCTCACCTTTATGCACTTTTTGGTTGTTGTTCCTGAGCAACGGTGCTGTGCACTTACTGTTGGTACATGTTTCCATGTTTTCAACGTTTTCTGCTTGCTTAAGTATCATTTTAAGACGTTTTCAAGTTAACAATGACGTATAATTTCCTGGTTAAACAGCATATGTGACATGCGAAGTTGTCGTAATAGATATTTTTCTGCTGTGAAGATGGTCCATGATCGAAACTGGTTGTGAATAAATATTTTGTAAGACCAAACTTTGTGCACTACTCGGGTTTCGCGTGAAACGGTCATGTTCATCCCGAATTCGCTGGTGAAGCGACACATTATGTCGAAGGACGTTGTTAGAGCGCAAAATGCAAACAAAGCTGGCTTGGCTTTTTCCAGTGGCATTTTCCGTAAAAAAAGAAGCATATCTAGGTTCTCTAGGTTTGTAAAAGACATCTGTTTTTTAAACTTACCGTTCACTTGACACTCGTGAACGCCATAGACAGAATGAAAGCTTCGTGCCCCTTTTGCATTGGTACCGCGTTTGTGCAACACTGCTTCCTCCTTTTCCGACGTGATGGGCTTCCTTACTTCCTACGAAATCACGAACTTCCGGATAAGACAGCAAAAGGTTTCATGTTCAAAACATATGAATCCTAATTTCTAAATATTGTAGGCCTAATTATTCTTAAACTAGTAATTGTATTTTGAAGATTAAGATGTCACTGAATTAGTCTCTTTTCGAATTGTGTTGTTAACAGCAGAAATTACTATAATTACATTTGAGATACCAAAGTTTGATATCGAGATCTCTGTATTTAATATAGCAATGGGAAGACACTATACAGCTTCTGGTGGAAACAGAAACCGCTATCTTAAATTCATATATTTATGTATGGCGGCTGTCTTTATTTAGAAATCCTACGAGACTTCTGATGCTATGTGTGCAGCGTAAGTCACACGGTCAAACAAGAACTTTTAGCCGTAAGTGTTCTGTGACATGTCTGGTGTTCAACTGACAGCAAATCTTACGTGTTTTCGGATTCCAGCTCAAACGATACAGTGTTCTTACCGTTAATTTTAGCAGCCTTTCCACTTAAGATTATGGTTTTATCCCAGATTCTTTCGGAATTGTCCCTAAAGTACCGTAATAATCTTAAAAAGTTCACTTGTTTCAGGCATATAATTATAATAAACAGCAACATATTATTTAATGTATTAACAACATTTATAAAAAAACTACACAAACGTTTATGGATTTACCGGATCAGAAGCCGTGGCATTACTTTTACAGCTTTTCGATGCAGTTAGCATGCCACTGTTGGGTTCTAAAACTGAGCAACTGTTTCCTTGCAATCCCACGTTTGTATGAAGCTACACGTTAAGGGTGTCATTGTTATGTCTGTTTCTTTTGTCTGCTTTTACATATTTGAAAACACTCAATTATCTTTCTACCTCAATATGTGAAGATGTAAATGTTAGAAAACGTAAAATTACCACTTTGAGGTTTCCGTAAATACACTCCTGGAAATGGAAAAAAGAACACATTGACACCGGTGTGTCAGACCCACCATACTTGCTCCGCACACTGCGAGAGGGCTGTACAAGCAATGATCACACGCACGGCACAGCGGACACACCAGGAACCGCGGTGTTGGCCGTCGAATGGCGCTAGCTGCGCAGCATTTGTGCACCGCCGCCGTCAGTGTCAGCCAGTTTGCCGTGGCATACGGAGCTCCATCGCAGTCTTTAACACTGGTAGCATGCCGCGACAGCGTGGACGTGAACCGTATGTGCAGTTGACGGACTTTGAGCGAGGGCGTATAGTGGGCATGCGGGAGGCCGGGTGGACGTACCGCCGAATTGCTCAACACGTGGGGCGTGAGGTCTCCACAGTACATCGATGTTGTCGCCAGTGGTCGGCGGAAGGTGCACGTGCCCGTCGACCTGGGACCGGACCGCAGCGATGCACGGATGCACGCCAAGACCGTAGGGTCCTACGCAGTGCCGTAGGGGACCGCACCGCCACTTCCCAGCAAATTAGGGACACTGTTGCTCCTGGGGTATCGGCGAGGACCATTCGCAACCGTCTCCATGAAGCTGGGCTACGGTTCCGCACACCGTTAGGCCGTCTTCCGCTCACGCCCCAACATCGTGCAGCCCGCCTCCAGTGGTGTCGCGACAGGCGTGAATGGAGGGACGAATGGAGACGTGTCGTCTTCAGCGATGAGAGTCGCTTCTGCCTTGGTGCCAATGATGGTCGTATGCGTGTTTGGCGCCGTGCAGGTGAGCGCCACAATCAGGACTGCATACGACCGAGGCACACAGGGCCAACACCCGGCATCATGGTGTGGGGAGCGATCTCCTGCACTGGCCGTACACCACTGGCGATCGTCGAGGGGACACTGAATAGTGCACGGTACATCCAAACCGTCATCGAACCCATCGATCTACCATTCCTAGACCGGCAAGGGAACTTGCTGTTCCAACAGGACAATGCACGTCCGCATGTATCCCGTGCCACCCAACGTGCTCTAGAAGGTGTAAGTCAACTACCCTGGCCAGCAAGATCTCCGGATCTGTCCCCCATTGAGCATGTTTGGGACTGGATGAAGCGTCGTCTCACGCGGTCTGCACGTCCAGCACGAACGCTGGTCCAACTGAGGCGCCAGGTGGAAATGGCATGGCAAGCCGTTCCACAGGACTACATCCAGCATCTCTACGATCGTCTCCATGGGAGAATAGCAGCCTGCATTGCTGCGAAAGGTGGATATACACTGTACTAGTGCCGACATTGTGCATGCTCTGTTGCCTGTGTCTATGTGCCTGTGGTTCTGTCAGGGTGATCATGTGATGTATCTGACCCCAGGAATGTGTCAATAAAGTTTCCCCTTCCTGGGACAATGAATTCACGGTGTTCTTATTTCAATTTCCAGGAGTGTAATATTGCCATAGTGAGCTTTCATGCTTTGTACAGTATTCCAATAAATTTCAGCTGCCTGTTTTTATTTATTCCTCACCTTCAACGCCAAAATGCTTGGCTTCAATTAAAGCTTCATGTCTCCATTCGTTGTCTGCTTTTCGCATGTTCCCTTTTGTCACCAAAAAATTAAAATGGCTAAACATGCCTTTCAGTGACAGTTTCTTCAGATTTCGTGCCAATTGGGAATTACGATTTACGCAGCCAGGGTAATCATTCAACGTTTCATGCGATTATTGTTGGCATAATACGACTATGTTCCTATGTCACCGTTAACAACGGTAATAACACAATTAGTCAGCTAAAATTAGAAGCATTGCATTCAATAAGAGTTTGAGGGGATCCACTTTAATAAGTCGGTGAAGTCATAGAGTAAAATAATACAGGGGGGAGCAGACGAAACGCATGTGTTTCACTATTGAATAATTGCAAACTGGCTTTACTCAAAAGTCTTGCTTTCGGTAACAGTAGGTTTATTGCATTTTTGAAATCTACATACCTTAATTAGGTTCGGAAAATAATGCTGAGATGACATCCTTCTTTCCTGACATATCTGGATCTTCTCCTGAAAGTTACTCAGAGCCCTGTCCAACTGTCATTCGGCACAGATCCAATTATCTAACGACTGGAAATCTTGAGGTTATCGATTGTGCGGGACTAGTCATATATGTTCTTGATTTCAAATAGCCCTACAAAAAGAAGACCATCCAGATGAAAATGATCGTCGTCACTCATAAACACTATGACATTTGCATCTTCTGTAAGAATAGCGTACATTACGCCACAAAATTCTTTGCGCTACACAAAATCCGTTTCACTTACCTGCTGGACAATCATTATTTTGTGCGGGTGAAATCTGAGATCATCCCGTAAGATGGAACGAAGCGAACGACGTGGCATACCCAGCGATACAACCTGTCTCCTGACGGATCCTTTCGGACTAGTAAGAATTGCCATTCTCACTCTGCCTTTAAGCTCTGTAGTTCGAGCTGAACGTGGAAGACCAGGTGGTTTCTTTTCATCACATATCCAGAGCTTCTAAACGCTACAACCCATCGGAGTACAGTGTTTCGATCTACGAATGCATTTCTACGTCTGAATTAAACTTTCTACGGGGAAGTTGTCCACGGAATCACTGTTTGCAAAGAACTGCTCGACCGCAGACACTCAATGCACGACGCTCCAAAGCTTCTTAGTTGCTGAAACTGCATTGTCTGACCTGCCTGCCAACAGTCACTCAGGTTCAGTACTCCCGTTCGTCACCGAAGTACTACCGGTTTTAATAAAAAATGCGTTTCCTCTGCTCCACCCTGTACATTGAGTGATGTCAACTACAAATAACAGGGTCACCACGTTAAGTTCGATTTTACCCCAAATTTCCCCAAAATCCCTGTCAAAATAAAATAGCTCTAAACCACACGTAATGTAATCCGTAAAACTGGAAACACACTTAGGTTTCATACCTCCTCCGAGTAAAGCTGGCGTCTAAAATCGTGTCATCGCACATCGAGTAAAAACCAATCAAATCATTAAGCAACGATACTTTAGAGGGTAGAAACGAGCGAATGCTTACGTATGAGTCCTGATTTCTCCCATCTTCGAGTTCCTTCTTAGAGATTAACGTCGGTTCTGCTGGGATATCGCTCTGCACACCCAAGTTTCGAGAATTTCTTGAGCCAATTGAAGACTTATGGCTCCGAAAACCGGCTAATGCAGTATTATCGCTGTATAATATCTAAAATGTATGCTAACCACATCTTACTTGTGTTTTACATACTGTATTCATACATTAAAAAGCGGCAAGAGTCAAAGAATAATACAGGCATCTGTCATGGGTGGTGTGTACTTTCATCGAGTCAGATTCAGGCTTTTTCTGTAAAAACTGTTAACCTGACTCCAACAAAGTTCACACATTGCGCTGAAGTATATCATCATACAGCCTTGTGGATGCTGAAGCCAACAAACGTGTATCAGTTGAAAATTGAATAGCAGTCTGCAGAGAGCCATGTAAACTGCTCCAGCTATCACAATAGGACCTGTTGTAAAATTAGCGCATATTTAAGTACAAGATCGTGTATTATGAGGAATACGACTGAAAGTTGTGTCGTCTTACAGAGCACGCTGGCTGTGTTGGAGAGCAAAAGGTAAGGTATGACCACCAGCATTCATAACTATATGACATGGGCGCTGACTGCTCGAGATTCATAAGTGAAAGGAGTCTACCTGCAGCGGTGCATTCGGACGCCGCATGACATAATGTGGAGCGCAGTGAAGGTTCCTGGTGATATTGACTCTCAGCTGAACGTTGGCAGCAGTGGGTGCGGCTGCAGTCTCGGCTCGGCCCAGCAAATGGTGGTCGACGGAGGGATACGGTCTAGAAATGGCGAACGTCGCAGGAGAGGTCACCCACTCCCCTTCCCCAAAGTATGGTGCTTGTTTAAATAAAAGCAAAATTGTTCCTTTCCCGTTGCTACTAAACATTATTGTGGCAACCATACAGGCTGCATCAGTGGGCTATGCAGTTTTAAAGTTATGACAAGTGCTCTATAGTTTTGGGAACCTGCAGACTTCCTGTCATTTGGAAGTTGAGGTAAGCAGAATTTCTCATCATTTTGAATTCAGGGTAACTGGTGTGGAGAGAGAACCATTTAAACTGTAATGTCAGAGCGGTAGGGGGAAAACGTTTAAGTAAAGCGTAGCATGACTTGGGGAAAATGTGGGGTCACAGTTTTGGAAGTGACAGTATACAATACTATATGACATTGGTGTGGGCCATTTTAAACTTACGATGACAATAGTTTAAACTGTGGCGTAACTTAGAATAGACAGGATGGAATTCCACACTTAGAAAACGTGCCCTGACTGCTATAAACACCCTACGGCCGACATGTCTCTATAGGACTGGGCGCTTTCTAGCAGGTAAGTTAGTTCACTTTGTCCTAGCATCTTGGGTTCTGACGTGATAGAGACTAGGCCAATATCCAGTGGATTCTGTACTTAGGACAGCAGACCTGTTACAACATTGGCATCAAGGGATAACCCAGAGGCCATATGACGATGCATCATCTTGAACTTCGAATTTCCCGCCATTTTACACATAGGACAACAACTCTACTTCCACAGTGATGTCATGGGAGTGGGGGGAAACAATCACCTTTTTTAAAAAATTTCCCAGCCAAAATTTAAATTTCACGCCATTTTTTATATAGGCCATTGTTAGAGGCATGGAGGGGGATGGTGGTGAGGAAATCTGATGACTCATCGACAACATCATCACTGATGCCATCGGTGACCTACTTTCTCCCAAAATCAGCACAGTCTGTCTGCTAACAACAACGGTCAACAACGGCAAGAAAACCAAGGAAATATTGATAGACCATTTGTAACATCCTTCTGAAAAGTCAAACTGGGATACTTCAGTTCAGAGATGCAGAACACAGAGGAGTTGTGATCAAAGCTCAGCCATATCACAAATAAGCTACTTACATAAAAGTTAATAAGAGATGTCAAAGACACAACTTGGTTTAACGATATATTTCTTAGTTTATTCGAAATGCAATCGCTGTTCTATTGCTACAAAAGAAAACATTGGGACATAAATTTTTTTATAGTTCATTCTTCTCGACGAAAGGGTGTTAGCGATTCTGCAGAAATGTCCATAATCAGGTCTTGGAAAAGATAAGCGACAAAACGCTAGGGAGTCCTAGATATATATTAAGTTAGCATTCCATTTACTTTCCAGTGAGTCATTCTGATGTGGAACACGGGATGTGGCAGTTATAGGTCATTCCACTGCACGCTCTCATCGCACTCCCAGTTAATAAGTTAATAAATTACAATAACTTGGAGAGAAGTAATGACTAGATGTGCGCAGACTTTTACAAGAGTATGTTTGATAAAAACAATATCATAATCCGAGCCGTAGATCAGGAGTTATTTCTCTTTTAATTGAGCACTGAAATCAGAATTCTTGTGACCGCCAGAACGGAGGAAGCAACCACCATCGCGCTGACAGGGCGGAAGCGCGGCCAAGGACGCGAAGTCATGGCAGCTTGAGAGGGCATTTACGGAAAGTCGACGTAAGGACACGAAAAGGCATAAATTAAAAGTAAGACGCATTTTCTGAAAGCAGACGCACTCTGACAACTAGCAGATGATTGAGTCCAAGGAATGGACGACCGAGGTTAAAAAAAAAGAAGACAGTCACCACTGATAAAACCACATTTTTATGAGAATAAGAACTAAACGAGAATTATTACAGAGAGCGTTCCTAAAGAGTTTGCTTCGGATGAACCCAAGTAGGACACTACAATTTTGATAGAAAAACAATTATAAAGTAACTTGTCTAATATCAAAGAAGACTCAAAAATTGTAAGTAGGAGCGACAGACAACTGCGTAGAGGAACACGCATCACGGCTTGACCGAGGTCCCTCCTATGTAGGACGACGGTCCACCTGGGTTACATCATAAGCTTTTTGTTTGATCGTTTCATATTAAAGTGTGAATACCTACAGTCGCGTAATCAGTGCTTTAAATTGGAGTTTAAAAGTATATTTTCGCTGGTGACAGACCTATAGAATAAGACGGAGAGTTTAACAAAACAAAGCTTAAGGCTCATCTACATCTACTTCTACATGGATACTCTGCAAATAATATTCAAGTGCCTGCTAGAGGGTTCATCGAACCACTTTCACAATTCTATATTATTCCAATCTTGTATAGAGCGCGGAAAGAACGAGTACCTACATATTTCCGTACGAGCTCTGATTTCCCTTATTTTATCATGGTGATCGTTTTTCCCTTTGTAGGACGGCGTCAACAAAATGTTTTCGAATTCGGGGGAGAAAGTTGATGATTGGAATTTCGTGAGATGATGCCTCCGCAACGAAAAACGCCTTTGTTTGAATGATGTCCATCCCAAATCTTGCGTCATTTCAGTGACACTTCCTCCCCTATTTCACGATCATTCAAAACGTGCTCCCTTCTTTGTACTTTTTCAATATACTCCGTTAATCCCGTCTGGTAAGGGTCCCAGAGCGCGCAACAGTACTCCAAAGGAAGATGGACAAGCGTAGTGTAGGCAGTCTCTCTCGTAGATCTGTTACATTTTCTAAGTGTCCTGCCAATTAAACGCAGTCTTTGGTTAGCCTTACCCACAACATTTCATATGTGTTCCTTCTAGTTTAAGTTGTTCGAGGTTGTAATTTCTAAGTATTTAGTTGAATTTACGGCCATTAGATTTCACTGATTTATTGTGTAACCGAAGTTTAACGGATTCCTTTTAGCACTCATGTGGATGACCTCACACTTTTCGTTATTTACTTACAGATATCTTTTCCAAATGGTTTGTAATTTGTTTTGATCGTCTGATGATTTTACTAGTCGTTAAACGACAGCATCATCTGCAAACAACCAAAGACGGCTGTTCAGATTGTCACCCAAACCGTTTATATATGTAAGGAACAGCAAAGGGCCTATAACACTACGTTGCGGAACGCCAGAAATCACTTCTGTTTTGCTCGATGACTTACCGTTAATTACTACGAACTGTGTCCTCCCTGACAGGAAGTCACGAATCCAGTCACATAACTGAGACGACATTCCATAAGCAATCAATTTGAAATCCCTTGTCAATAGCACTCAACGCCTCATACGAGTAAAAACCTAGCTGTGTTTCACAAGAACGGTGTTGACTGTGTGTCAATTACCGTTTTCTTTTACGTAAGTCATCATGTTCGAACACAATAAATGTTCCAAAATCCTGCTGCATATCGACGTTAATGATATGGGCCTGCAATTTAGTGGATTACGTCTACTACCTTTCTTGAATACTGGTGTGACCTGTGCAACTTTCCAGTCTTTGGGTACGGATCTTTCGTCGGACGAACGGTTGTACGAGTATATTGTTAAGTATAGAGCTATTGCATCAGCATACTCTGAGAGGAACCCAACTGGTATACAGTCTGGGCCAGAAGACTTGCTTTTATTAAGTGATTTAAGTTGCTTCACCACTACGAGCATTTTTCCTTCTACGTTACTCATGTTGGCAGATTTTCTTGATTCGAATTCTGGAATTTTACTTCGTCTTCTTTTGTGGAGGCATTCCGGAAGGCTGTGTTTAGTAACTCTGCTTTAGAAGCACTATCTTCGCTATTATCTCCATTGCTCTTGTAGTGGGACGCGAAATTGAAGCGTCACCCATCCACCAGTGTCAGCCCAGTTTGCAGGTGAATATAAGTTTAATTTAGTGTTTTGTTTATGTATTTTTGTAATCTTTGTAATTGTTGTGAATTATCTAAAGTCTTGTATTTATTTTTTATGTTTCATGTACGGAGAGGGCGGCGCAACGAACGGAGACAGCATCTTCACTGCCGGGACCAGAGAGAAAATTGCTGGCCACTATACGTCGCGGGTCGACAGCCAAAGAGCAACAGAAGATCCTGAAACCGAGTTGTTCCGTCGTGCTTCTAAAAACTGAAAGAAATAAGAATTTTTAATGTTACTACAACAATGACGTCATAGAAAGTTTAATCATGTAGTACATGTTCAGTCCTATCTTGTCAAGGCTCAGGTTCACGTCTACACTCCTGGAAATTGAAATAAGAACACCGTGAATTCATTGTCCCAGGAAGGGGAAACTTTATTGACACATTCCTGGGGTCAGATACATCACATGATCACACTGACAGAACCACAGGCACATAGACACAGGCAACAGAGCATGCAAAATGTCGGCACTAGTACAGTGTATATCCACCATTCGCAGCAATGCAGGCTGCTTTTCTCCCATGGAGACGATCGTAGAGATGCTGGATGTAGTCCTGTGGAACGGCTTGCCATGCCATTTCCACCTGGCGCCTCAGTTGGACCAGCGTTCGTGCTGGACGTGCAGACCGCGTGAGACGACGCTTCATCCAGTCCCAAACATGCTCAATGGGGGACAGATCCGGAGATCTTGCTGGCCAGGGTAGTTGACTTACACCTTCTAGAGCACGTTGGGTGGCACGGGATACATGCGGACGTACATTGTCCTGTTGGAACAGCAAGTTCCCTTGCCGGTCTAGGAATGGTAGAACGATGGGTTCGATGACGGTTTGGATGTACCGTGCACTATTCAGTATCCCCTCGACGATCACCAGTGGTGTACGGCCAGTGTAGGAGATCGCTCCCCACACCATGATGCCGGGTGTTGGCCCTGTGTGCCTCGGTCGTATGCAGTCCTGATTGTGGCGCTCACCTGCACGGCGCCAAACACGCATACGACCATCATTGGCACCAAGGCAGAAGCGACTCTCATCGCTGAAGACGACACGTCTCCATTCGTCCCTCCATTCACGCCTGTCGCGACACGACCGGAGGCGGGCTGCACGATGTTGGGGCGTGAGCGGAAGACGGCCTAACGGTGTGCGGGACCGTAGCCCAGCTTCATGGAGACGGTTGCGAATGGTCCTCGCCGATACCCCAAGAGCAACAGTGTCCCTAATTTGCTGGGAAGTGGCGGTGCCGTCCCCTACGGCACTGCGTAGGATCCTACGGTCTTGGCGTGCATCCGTGCGTCGCTGCGGTCCGGTCCCAGGTCGACGGGCACGTGCACCTTCCGCCGACCACTGGCGACAACATCGATGTACTGTGGAGACCTCACGCCCCACCCGGCCTCCCGCATGCCCACTATACGCCCTCGCTCAAAGTCCGTCAACTGCACATACGGTTCACGTCCACGCTGTCGCGGCATGCTACCAGTGTTGAAGACTGCGATGGAGCTCCGTATGCCACGGCAAACTGTCTGACACTGACGGCGGCGGTGCACAAATGCTGCGCAGCTAGCGCCATTCGACGGCCAACACCGCGGTTCCTGGTGTGTATGCTGTGCCGTGCGTGTGATCATTGCTTGTACAGCCCTCTCGCAGTGTGCGGAGCAAGTATGGTGGGTCTGACACACCGGTGTCAATGTGTTCTTTTTTCCATTTCCAGGAGTGTATATGTATGAAGATAATAAAGTAGTGTATACTACAAAAGTTTAAAAACGTGTTCCGAGAATTTATTTATGAAGATTTATATTAAGGAAGAAGGATGACTGATTTATTTGACATGATTATTAATTTTTGACAATATTCATCGCGAGTTTGAGTCTTGAAAGTTTATTCAATGTGGCTCTAATATTTGTTAAATCAGATAACTTGCATTAATATAACTTCTGATAAGAAACAAAACGACATCTAAATTAAGAAAAAGTTTGCGCAAACCAATAGGACTGAGTGACGTAATTCAGCGCATACGAATCAAATGATGATGTTTTACAGTTTCGTTCAAGAACCATTTAGAGACAATTTAAAAAGAATTTAAATAATTTTGAAGTGTGTTGTAACTGACGTAGGTGACGAAGTCTGCACATGGTCATATGTCAAAAGAAAATCATTTATACAAAACTATACGTCGTTACACTACACTCTCTCGCAGAGAAGGCATTGATTGTGACTTGCCACTAGCACACTTCACATAGGACGAGAATGACTTTGGATTTTCTACCAGGTTTCGAGACAAAGTTTCGTTGTGGAAACTATTGTAAGCATCTCGCATTGAAGTCCGCACTAAATTTCCAGCTTCTGTAAAAGATCGCCAATCGTGGAGATTTTTGCGTCTAAATTTGGTATGTTTGTTTCGTTGTTTCCGCAACAGTGTTCCGACCCGTTTTTTTTTTTTTGTATCATGGAGAATCAGCTCCGTCCTTTGTTAATTTATTTGGTATAAATCTCTCAATTGCTGCTGATACTATTTCATTCAATTCAAGCCACATCTGGTCTACACTTATAGTAATAATTTGGAATGAGTGGAGATTGTCTCTTAGGAAAGCGTCAAGTGAATTTTTATATCCTTTTTGAATACGTACATTTTTCGTTTATTTTTCTAGGATTTGGGGATTAGAATAATCAATCTCGCCACGACAACTCTGTGTTCACTAATCCCTGAATCGGTTTTCATGCTCGTTATTAACTCAGGATTATTTATTGCTAAGAGGTCAAGTGTGTTTTCACAACCGTTTACTATTGGCGTGGACTCATGAACTAACTGCTCGAAATAATTTTCAGAGAATCAGTTAAGCACATTTTGGATGGTATTTTATGCATACCTCGTGAATTAAACATGTATTTTCGCCAACATATCGAGGGTAAATTAAAGTCACCACCAACTATTACTGTATGAGTCGGGCACGTGTTTGAAATCAAACTCAAGTTTTCTTTGAACCTTTCAGCAACTGTTTGATCTGAATTGGGAGGTCGGTAAACGGATCCAATTATTATTTTATTACAGTTACCAACAATGACCTCTGCCGATACTAATTTTCAGAGAATCAGTTAAGCACATTTTGGATAATATTTTATGCATACCTCGTGAATTAAACATGTATTTTCGCCAACATATCGAGGGTAAATTAAAGTCACCACCAACTATTACCAGGAAATTATACGTCATTGTTAACTTGAAAACGTCTTAAAATGATACTTAAGCAAGCAGAAAACGTTGAAAACATGGAAACATGTACCAACAGTAAGTGCACAGCACCGTTGCTCAGGAACAACAACCAAAAAGTGCATAAAGGTGAGCAAACTTTGTTCAGGCACAATAACTAACAGATGGCCGTCCGCCCCGATAGCTGAGTGGTCAGCGTGACGGATTGCCGTACTACGGGCCCGGGTTCGATTCCCGGCTGGATCGGGGATTTTCTCCGCTCAGGGACTGGGTGTTGTGCTGTCTTCATCATCATATCATCCCCATCCGGCGCGCAGGTCGCCCAATGTGGCGTCGAATACAATAACACCTGCACCAAGGCGGTCGGACATGCTCCACAAGGGACCTCCCGGCCAATGACGCCAAACGCTCATTTCCATTTCCAACAGCTGGATTAAGGCGAGCTAACTTTAGCGCTAGGTCATTGTTGAACGAAACAATATGATCACACTCCCTACCGGAAAGGCTTAAGCAGTACGACTGACTACGTAATTCCACTATCGACGGTAGTGCCTCTTACAGGAGTTGGGGGCACGACAACCGCCTCGCGTGCAAGGCAGTTATATTGAGTGTCTACTTGGATTCGCTGCAAATCACATCCAAGTGCCTGGCAAAGGGTTCATCGAACCACCTTTACAACTACCTATTATTCCAATCTCGTATAGCGCGCGGAAAGAATGAGCACACATATCTTTCCGTACGAGCTCTGATTTCCCTTATTTTATCGTGGAGATCGTTCCTCCTTATGTAGGTCGGTGTCAACAAAATATTTTCCAATTCCGAGGAGAAAGTTGGTGATTGGAATTTCGTGAGAAGATTGGTTCAAATGGCTCTGAGCACTATGAGACTAGAACTTAGAACTGCTTAAACCTATCTTACCTAAGGGCATCACACACATCCATGCGCGAGGCAGGATTCGAACCTGCGACCGAAGCGAGACAAAGTTTCGTTGTGGAAACTGTTGTAGGCATCTCGCATGGTAGTCAGAGCTAAACTTCGAGCTTCTGTAAAAGATCACCAATCTTGGGGATTTTGCGTCTGTTTAAATTTGGCATGTTTGTTTCGTTGCTTCTGCAACAGTGTTCTAACCCGTTTTGTGTACCGAGGAGGATCAGCTCCGTCGTTGGTTAATTTATGTGGTGTAAATTTCTCAATTGCTGTCGAAACTTTTTCTTTGAATTAAAGCCACATCTTGTCTACACTTATATTATTAATTCGGAATGAGTGGAGCTTGTCTCTCAGGAAGGCATAAAGTGAATTTTTATCTCTTTTTTTGAAAAGGTATATTTTTCACTTATTTTTCGAGGATTTAGGGATTACAATATTCAGTCTCGCCACGACAACTCTGTGTTCACTAATCCCTGAATCGGTTTTGATGCTCGTTATTAACTCAGGATTATTTCTTGCTAAGAGGTCAAGTGTGTTTTCACAACCGTTTACTATTGGCGTGGACTCACGAACTAACTGCTCGAAATAATTTTCAGAGAATGCGTTTAGCACATTTTGGATGATATTTTATGCATACCTCGTGAATTAAACATGTATTTTCGCCAACATATCGAGGGTAAATTAAAGTCACCACCAACTATTACCGTATGAGTCGGGCACGTGTTTGAAATCAAACTCAAGTTTTCTTTGAACCTTTCAGCAACTGTTTGATCTGAACTGGGAGGTCGGTAAAAGGATCCAATTATTATTTTATTACAGTTGCCAACAATGACCTCTGCCGATACTAGCTCAGAGGGAGCCTCTATCTCAATTTCTCGGCAAGATAAACTACTTCTGACAGCAACAAACACGTCGCCGCCAACCGTGTTTAGTCTATCCTTTCGGAACATCGTTTGGTTCTTCGCAAAAATTTCGGCTGAGCTTATATACGGGTGTAGCCAGCTTTCAATGCCTATAACGATTTGAGCATCAGTGCTTTCTATTAGCGCTTGGAGCTCTGGTACTTTCCCAACACAGCTAAGACAATTTACAACTGTTATACCAATGTATCTACTTTCTTCCTGTGTTCAGCCTGCAGCCTTTGTGACTGAAGCCCTTTTTGTGTTTTTCCGAAACCCTCTAACCTAAAAAAACGCCCAGTCCACGCCCCACAGCCTCTGCGCCTGACCTTTTCAGCAGAACCCGAAATCCAACCGCCCTATGCGCAAGTCGAGGAATCTGCAGCCTACATTGTCGCGGAACCGTCTGAGCATCTGATTCAGGCTCTCCACGCAGCCCTGTACCAGAAGTCCACAATCGGTCCTGTCGGCTATGCTGCAAATGGTCAGCTCTGCTTTCATCTCTTAAGCAAGACTGGCAGTCTTTACCACTTCTGTTAGCCTCTCCAAACCAGAGAGAATCTCTTCTGATCCAAAGTGACACACCTCATTGGTATCGACGTGAGCAACCACCTGCAGTTGGCTGCACCCTGTGCTCTTCATGGCATCTGGGGGGGGGGGGGGGCCTTTCCACATCTGTAATGACTCCACTTGGTATGCACACGGAGTGCACTTTGGTATTCTGACCCTTCTTGTCAGTCAAGTCCCTAAGAGGCCCCATAACGCGCCTAATGTTGGAGATCCCAACTACCAATAATCGCACCCTCTGTTATTGCCCGGATCTTGCACGCTGAGTAGTTTCCTTTGAAACAGGTCAGGCGACAGCATCTGGTTCAGCGACAGTGTCTGCCACAGACAGCACCTGGAACCTGTTGGTCAGACAAAACGGGGAGGCCTTACGTGCGGTCGACTGGGAAGTCTTTCGCCGCCTGCTTCGCCCCGGGATGACCTCGGACTCGACAACAGGTGAAGGGTCAGTCTCAGAGAGAGCAGTAACTGGGTTGGCCATCGGTGAGGAGCGATCGGAGGACTCTGACGTGCTGGACGTCCGTTGGAGCCCCACGGCCGGCCCACAACAGTTGTGCCCATCGATTGCAGCCTCAAGCTGTGTAACTGAAGCCATCACAGCCTGAAGTGAGAGGGAAGTGTCACCAACTCGGCTCGCATCCGCACACAATAATCGCAGTCCCTGTCCATAATAAAGATCGTGGAAAACTAAACTGTGGAGATAGACGGACTATCGGCACTGCTGCGCAACTCTACTCTAGACCCTGACGGAAACGCACGAATTGTGTCTAGTAATACGCAAATATTCGAAAACCTAACTACCGAAGCACTCAGGTGAAACTGAATAATTTGCCCCTGATTAGGAACTTGTGTCACAAAATCGGTTTACTTTCCGACGAAAACGAGAACGCGACAACTGTGGGTATTAGATATTAAATTTACACGCAGAAACTCACCAAAGTAAACTATTAAAGCACACAGGTGATACAATAATATTCGCTCTGTTCCCCTTGGAATCCGACCTCGGCTTCGAGGGACTAAAAAGACGGACGGGTTCTACCTAGGTGACTCTGAATTATTCCATTCGTTACGGCCAAGGAAATTACTTCTATAATGAAATACACTGGGTCACTCACTACAATTTTTAAATTGTGATATTTGGTTCTGATCTGCTGTACAGGTATCTTAAGAGCAAAATCTAGTGCTGTAAACGCCGTGTATGTAACAAAGTGCAAAAGTAAACTGTTTTCATTAGGCTAACAGTGCTCCAGGTTTCTTAAAGATATCATGCCTTCTTACTATGCTACGGTTAATATGTATACAACGAACCTGTGGTGTGCGTACTGTAAGGCCTTCGGTACACACACCGTCTGATTATTTGACTTGTCGGTCTAACGAAGTAGGCGAGTGTCAGCGATATGTCTCGTGGTCTTATCGTGACGTGTTTATCTTCTGCCGTTAGGTCAGACGATAGAAATACCACTTGCACGCTTTGAGTAGCTGATTGGCGGTTTCCAACTTTACACAGAACTTGATTAATTTTCACACACATTTCTTAAAATAATAACAAGCATATAAATAATTTAACTTGGTTCTGGATGCTATTTACAATTTACAATCTGAAGTTCCTTTGGTCTTGGCACGTTAATCTAATTCTCACATATCTCTGACACTTGACAAAGTGTCTATACATTTCTCTTCATGGCTATGTACAGGAATATGATAATCGTATTAGGCGCAGACTGAAACTTGACTATAGACTGGTACAGAAAAACGCAGACTAATGCAGACTGATGCAGACTGACTAATCGGAGGTCTGTACACTCGTTATAATACCTCGCGCGTTCAGGTATCACTGCGCGAGTGTGATCCGCGAGGAGAAAAGGTTCTACGTTAGCAGCAATCTCATTGGCTGCGTTACATATTAATACGCGGATCGGCGGAAGTAAAATTTGGTCCGTCTCTATGACAGCGCCATCTCGTAGTGCGGAGACGGACGAGCGCTGTGCCTGCGCTGTTGTGCTTAGCGGGGCGCGCTCTAGTGGGAAAGTTGTGTACGCGCTGACTACTCGGAACTATGTGCACAACAGAACCCATAACCGAGAGAGAAACCGAGATTATGACTTAAGTAATGATTCGCAGTTTGCGATTCAGCTGTAGAAGTCTTCAGAAAATATTGAAATATGTGACGGACCAGGATTGGAACCTGGATTTCCCACTTGTCGCGAATGGCCGGCTTAACCTTTTTTTATCATTTTGTCTGGATGGACGTTACAATACACCTCTTCAAGTTCATTGTTGAAGACTTTACTCATTTTTTTTTTAATTATAGAGGACAGCCAACCCTCTGAGTGAACACGCTGAGTAACCGTTCCGACTCCACTCCGGCTATCCGAGCACGCTTCAGCAGCAACCCAAACTTCCATAATCTAGGTGTCCCTCATTCTCTACTGCTCGCACCATACCGCCGTGATCCCCGCACGGGTTGAGACAGCTATTCACTTACAGTGTATCAGCTTCCTGTTCCTGTTGACGTCTCGATACAGCGACACGCTAGTGAACACGGGAGATCTGTGAGGACAAACCGCTCGCCGCTGTTCCGTCATCAGCCCAGCGGTGCTCTTTGCAGGGCAGCGTTACTTCCGACACCAGCGCAGCCGCCTGCCGGTCACGACCCACTGACTTCTACCGATTTATAGCTCCGACGCTCGCGTGGGGAACCTTATTAGCTTCGTAAAACGGCCCACCAATCTTCAATAAATCTCGATTTTCGGCCATTAACAAGAGAATTTTTTTTCCTCCTGAGTGTTGTGACAGGCGCTGTGTGGTAAAATATCTGCCTAAAAATAGCTGAAAAGAGGGAGAACACCGAGTAGCACAAACAAAAAATGGCGAACGATTTTATTTAACGTTGTCACACATTAAGTTACACTCCCAAGGGAGTGTAGTATCCACAACAACCAGCGAAAACATGACACAAAACAAAATCGACAGTAAGCGTAACCGACAGTGGTAAATATACAATTAAATATCAAATGCTTTTAGCAGCCGCCCGATTTACATTAGTCAATCGTAGAATCGTTCAAAGACATATTAAATAAAATAGCAGGTAAATACACGGTTCAGTCACATTAATGTGACTACCACCTATATTTGATGTCAACTTACAATAACCACTCACAGATGGCAGGTGCCAACACTAGCAGGAGGGTACATGAAGCGTGGCGAGTGGACGCGGAATACGGTGCAGTCACTGTCGTAATGTGAAAACAAGCGACTTCCAGAAAGGCATCATCATTAGGACAACAGTGGAAACACGAAACGGCTTAGTTTGTAAACTCTTCGCGTGCCACCCTGGTTAAAATACACCGTGGATGATAAAATCGGCCCGTCCAAATCTGGCGCCGAGGTAACAGCGATGCACCACAGTACATAGATAGCGACTAATGACGGCTGACAGTCGCGGTGGCCGAGAGGTTCTAGGCGCTACAGTATGGAACCGCGCGACCACTACGGTCGCAGGTTCGAATCCTGCCTCGGGCATGGATGTGTGTGATGTTCTTAGATTAGTTAGGTTTAAGTAGTTCTAAGTTCTGGGGGACTGATGACCTCAGAAGTTAAGTCTCATTGTGCTAGGAGCCATTTTTGAATGACGGCTGTTGAGATTTGTACGGGCGAATAGACGTACAGCTGTTGTGCAAATGACCGCCCAGAGATGAGCCAAGTGGCAACCAGCAGTGTCTTCTCAACAACCTTTGCTGCGTACTGGCCTCCACAGGAGGCACATGTTTCATACCCAAGCCCATGCCCATTCTGAGCTGCGATGAGGGCTGAAATTTCCACGGCAGTAACACAACTGGATGTCAACTGTGTATATGAATCACGTTTTACGCTCCATCGGGCACATGGCAGACACACTGCAACAATCATCGGAAGAGTCCAGGCCTCAGAAGGGAGCGTTACCGTCTGAGAACTGATTTCGCATCATGCTCTGGCTGAGCTCGTCAATTTGGAAATCACCCAGGATCAAAAAAAGTATGCATCTGTCCGGAACCATGCCCAACCCTACGCCCTGTGTGTTTTTCCTCAGCACAATGCAGGATAATGCAACACGTCATACACTTCGCAGTGTGTGTGCGTGGTTCGAAGAGCACCAAGATGAATTTACCGTACTGCCCTGGCCACCAAATTCCCCGAATGTGAACCCACTCGAAGATCTGTGGAACCACATGGATCAGGCTGTTCGCACCATGGATCCTCGGCCGAGAATCCTAGTGCAGATGGCCACGGCGCTGACGTTCGCGTGGCTCTGTACCTTCCACAGCCTCACTGTCTCTCTTCTTGTACGACTAGCGGCCGTCCGCACTGCAAAAGGAGGTCATCCAGGCTTTTGACAGGTGCTCGTATTACTCTGACTGGACAGTGTACCACGACATTACACTTGTAGTATGGGATGTCTCTAAATGGCCTAGTACTGACCTGCTAACCTTTGAACGCATTTCCCCTCACAAATATAATTAAGCAACTTGCGAGTCACTGAATTATCACGTGAATTTTATTTTGAAGTCAGCAAATAATGAATCAATGGAATTTCTACCTAAAGGAGTGTACAGTTTCTCTCCATGTGTAGTCTTACGCTTTTAGACCGAGCAAGGTGGCCCAGTGGCTAGCACACTGGACTCGCATTCGGGAGGACGACGGTTCAATCCTGCGTCCGGCCATCCTGATTTAGGTTTTCCGCGATTTCCTTAAATCTCTGGAGGCAAAGGACACGGCCGACTTCCTTCCCCGTACTTCCCTAATCCGAAGAGACCGATGACCTCGCTGTCTGGTCTCCTCCCCCAAACAACCCAACCCAACCAACCCAACAGAGCTTCTTACGCTTTTAGAGCGAGTATTCTAGAGATAACAGTGAATTTTGTAGAGAAATGATTGAAATTTGTACCTAAAAAGTGTAATGTCGCAACTCCACCATCAGGCATCGTGCATAAGCATACATTTCTTTTCCCGTCTTTACTGTTACTTGACAGTTTGATGTGTTTTCAGGCAAAGTGAAATGACAGAATGGTGTCAGACACCAAATGCACTAGAAGGAAGCATGAAACCTAAGACCATCGGACAGTATCGTCCACGATAAAATTGCGCAGGAACGTTTACAGACTTCTAAAGGATAGCACGATTTGAGGTTCGGACTTAAAAAGCATGCTGTATTAACGTCGTGGACAACAACACAATCTCTTTCCCTCTCTAAAATGGTTAGAGAAATTTATGTATGGAGCTGACAGAACCTCACCAAAATTGTAAGTGTTTTACGTTGCACATAAGCCACCCAACATATCCATCGTTTTATAATTAGATGCGAACTTGCTGATGGTGATTTAACGCTATCCAGCAATGCACAGGTCAACATGTTAAAGTGAAATAAATAGGGCAGTAAGCATTGGTCTGATGCAAACTCAGAACTTCAAGTTTATGTATGTCCATCCTTTTGACTGGATTTCTTGGGGACCACGACCGTTCACTATTGTAGGAAAATGAAACGCCTACACCTATCCTTATGATCTTATTTATTTTTTTAGCTACTAGTTTCGCCGCATCAATACACGATCTTCAGGCAATAACTGACGTTGAGGGGGTAAACTCCAATCGTATATACGATTCCATCAGTGGCCAACATCTATGAACTGGTTTTCTTAGACTGTAACAACGATGTTGTGTCTCCAACCATCAACTAGTTGGCAGTTGATAGTTGGAGACACAACATCGTTTTTACGGAAACCAGTTCTTAGATGTTGGCCACTGATGGAATCGTTTATGCGACTGGAGTTAACCCCCTCAGCGTCAGTTAAGGCCTGAAGATGGTGTACTGAAGCACCGAAACTGGTAGCCATATATTAAATAACATTAAAAAGATGGGTGCAGGTGTTCTAGTTTACTACATAAAGCAATTTCGGTCCACTTGGTCCGTTTGTACGGTTTCAATTTGTGGATTAGCAGAAGCAGCATGAAAGTCTTGTGCTTAGAAGTGCTGCAAATAATTCTACACATGACACAGTAGTCCTATTTATTCGGATAGCAAATGTCCTATATCTCAATATATATACACGACTCACATATACATCTAACGTTTCAAAGGGATCTCTAAAACATTTCTGATGAATTGTAAAGGCGCTTGTACAGGAAAATGTGCTGCAATTCTTCACACAGTCGCGTTGGCCTGTGTGGTTGTAATGCCAGTAGCTTCAAAGATTGGAACAATAAGCCCAATGGTGAATTCAGTGAAATGGCAGCAGCACGTTCATACAGTAGATTGCAGTAGGTTTCAGAATAGCTGTCGTAGTAAACTGGTAATCATAGATTCTCAGCCACCTGTACCACAAGGTCCACACAATCTTTTGGCGGGGACATTATTATTATTTAACTAACACCAATTTTCGCTGTACGCATGCCTTGGTGTGATGAAAATTTGAAATCGATGTAGACAAAACGTTAAACTACGACCATCCTCCCTGTAAAGGGATTGTGATATAATGTCAGGACTAGCACTACATTTTTAAGCGAATCCTCACATAGGATACCCAACATTTCCAGCAGATTTTTATGCACCATTTACCCCCAATCCCCAGGCTTACTATCCATTCAGAATATATTGGAGCAGCATGCAGAACTGTTTCTGTGATACACAAAATTGTTTCCAGACTCTGATTTTCCACTATGTCCAGCGTCTACACCCACACGCATTGCGTGGCACAACATGTGCTGTTACTCTCTGCAGCGTTAAATATGTTGTTATAGGATTGTTGTCAGGTTGATAATTCAATGTGGTGATAATTTATGAAAATCCACGGTATGATGATGATTTTTGCTTTGTAGGGCGCTCAACTGCGCGGTCATCAGCGCCAGTACAAAGTCCCAATTTTTGCACAGTCCAATTTTTTACACAGTCCAATTTAGCCACTGTCACAAATGATGATTATGATGATGAAATGACGAGGACAGCACAAACACCCAGTCCCCGGGCAGAGAAAATCCCCAACCAGGACGGGAATCGATCCCGGGACCCCGTGATCGAGAGGCAGCAACGCTAGTCACTAGCTCACGAGCTGCGGACAAATCGACAGTATGCTGACATGAAAGAAGTACTGTCAGATAATGAGTAATATCAGTTATATCAGAATTCAGCATAAATAATTGCAATGCTCAACTCTCAAACGCTGATAGCGCTACTGGATTTCAGTGTGTAAGAACCACCCAAACATAGTGAAAATATACATCAACAACAACGAGAATACCATACAATGCACTCAGTTTCAGAAAACTGGTGCATATGAGCAGAACCATCAGGTGCCTGACATCGTTAGAAGTACAGAATTTATGTGATTGTCTGATGAAGCGTATATAGCACATCCATCAGAACACTTCAAAGGCAATCTCTGCTAAGAATTTCTGTCATGATATTCAGGTTAAAAGTCCAACACAGTAAAGCACCTAACATGGCAACGGTATTTCTGTAATGTCGCCCTATGGGTTATAACAAGGTAAACTCGCCATTGCCACTCCCTCATACAGGGTGTTTCAAAAATGACCGGTATATTTGAAACGGCAATAAAAACTAAACGAGCAGCGATAGAAATACACCGTTTGTTGCAATATGCTTGGGACAACAGTACATTTTCAGGCAGACAAACTTTCAAAATTACAGTAGTTACAATTTTCAACAACAGATGGCGCTGCGGTCTGGGAAACTCTATAGTACGATATTTTCCACATATCCACCATGCGTAGCAATAATATGGCGTAGTCTCTGAATGAAATTACCCGAAACCTTTGACAACGTGTCTGGCGGAATGGCTTCACATGCAGATGAGATGTACTGCTTCAGCTGTTCAATTGTTTCTGGATTCTGGCGGTACACCTGGTCTTTCAAGTGTCCCCACAGAAAGAAGTCACAGGGGTTCATGTCTGGCGAATAGGGAGGCCAATCCACGCCGCCTCCTGTATGTTTCGGATAGCCCAAAGCAATCACACGATCATCGAAATATTCATTCAGGAAATTAAAGACGTCGGCCGTGCGATGTGGCCGGGCACCATCTTGCATAAACCACGAGGTGTTCGCAGTGTCGTCTAAGGCAGTTTGTACCGCCACAAATTCACGAAGAATGTCCAGATAGCGTAAAGCAGTAATCGTTTCGGATCTGAAAAATGGGCCAATGATTCCTTTGGAAGACATGGCGGCCCAGACCAGTACTTATTGAGGATGCAGGGACGATGGGACTGCAACATGGGGCTTTTCGGTTCCCCATATGCGCCAGTTCTGTTTATTGACGAAGCCGTCCAGGTAAAAATAAGCTTCGTCAGTAAACCAAAAGCTGCCCACATGCATATCGCCGTCATCTATCCTGTGCACTATATCGTTAGCGAATGTCTCTCGTGCAGCAATGGTAGCGGCGCTGAGGGGTTGCCACGTTTGAATTTTGTATGGATAGAGGTGTAAACTCTGGCGCATGAGGCGATACGTGGACATTGGCGTCATTTGGACCGCAGCTGCAACACGGCGAACGGAAACCCGAGGCCGCTGTTGGATCACCTGCTGCACTAGCTGCGCGTTGCCCTCTGTGGTTGTCGTACGCGGTCGCCCTACCTTTCCAGCACGTTCATCCGTCACGTTCCCAGTCCGTTGAAATTTTTCAAACAGATCCTTTATTGTATCGCTTTTCGGTCCTTTGGTTACATTAAACCTCCGTTGAAAACTTCGTCTTGTTGCAACAACGCTGTGTTCTAGGCGGTGGAATTCCAACACCAGAAAAACCCTCTGTTCTAAGGAATAAACCATGTTGTCTACTGCACATCTACATCTACATCTACATCTATACTCCGCGAGCCACCTTACGGTGTGTGGCGGAGGGTACTTATTGTACCACTATCTGATCCCCCCTTCCCTGTTCCATTCACGAATTGTGCGTGGGAAGAACGACTGCTTGTAAGTCTCCGTATTTGCTCTAATTTCTCGGATCTTTTCGTTGTGATCATTACGCGAGATATATGTGGGCGGTAGTAATATGTTGCCCATCTCTTCCCGGAATGTGCTCTCTCGTAATTTCGATAATAAACCTCTCCGTATTGCGTAACGCCTTTCTTGAAGTGTCCGCCACTGGAGCTTGTTCAGCATCTCCGTAACGCTCTCGCGCTGACTAAATGTCCCCATGACGAATCGCGCTGCTTTTCGCTGGATCATGTCTATCTCTTCTATTAATCCAACCTGGTAAGGGTCCCATACTGATGAGCAATACTCAAGAATCGGACGAACAAGCGTTTTGTAAGCTACTTCTTTCGTCGATGAGTCACATTTTCTTAGAATTCTTCCTATGAATCTCAACCTGGCGCCTGCTTTTCCCACTATTTGTTTTATGTGATCATTCCACTTCAGATCGCTCCGGATAGTAACTCCTAAGTATTTTACGGTCGTTACCGCTTCCAATGATTTACCACCTATGGCATAATCGTACTGGAATGGATTTCTGCCCCTATGTATGCGCATTATATTACATTTATCTACGTTTAGGGAAAGCTGCCAGCTGTCGCACCATTCATTAATCCTCTGCAGGTCTTCCTGGAGTACGTACGAGTCTTCTGATGTTGCTACTTTCTTGTAGACAACCGTGTCATCTGCAAATAGCCTCACGGAGCTACCGATGTTGTCAACTAAGTCATTTATGTATATTGTAAACAATAAAGGTCCTATCACGCTTCCTTGCGGTACTCCCGAAATTACCTCTACATCTGCAGATTTTGAACCGTTAAGAATGACATGTTGTGTTCTTTCTTCTAGGAAATCCTGAATCCAATCACAAACCTGGTCCGATATTCCGTAAGCTCGTATTTTTTTTCACTAAACGTAAGTGCGGAACCGTATCAAATGCCTTCCTGAAGTCCAGGAATACGGCATCAATCTGCTCGCCAGTGTCTACGGCACTGTGAATTTCTTGGACAAATAGGGCGAGCTGGATTTCACATGATCTCTGTTTGCGGAATCCATGTTGGTTATGATGAAGGAGATTTGTATTATCTAAGAACGTCATAATACGAGAACATAAAACATGTTCCATTATTCTACAACAGATTGACGTAAGCGAAATAGGCCTATAATTATTCGCATCTGATTTATGACCCTTCTTGAAAATGGGAACGACCTGCGCTTTCTTCCAGTCGCTAGGTACTTTACGTTCTTCCAGAGATCTACGATAAATTGCTGATAGAAAGGGGGCAAGTTCTTTAGCATAATCACTGTAGAATCTTACGGGTATCTCGTCTGGTCCGGATGCTTTTCCGCTACTAAGTGATAGCAGTTGTTTTTCAATTCCGATATCGTTTATTTCAATATTTTCCATTTTGGCGTCCGTGCGACGGCTGAAGTCAGGGACCGTGTTACGATTTTCCGCAGTGAAACAGTTTCGGAACACTGAATTCAGTATTTCTGCCTTTCTTCGGTCGTCCTCTGTTTCGGTGCCATCGTGGTCAACGAGTGACTTAATAGGGGATTTAGATCCGCTTACCGATTTTACATATGACCAAAACTTTTTAGGGTTCTTGTTTAGATTGTTTGCCAATGTTTTATGTTCGAATTCGTTGAATGCTTCTCTCATTGCTCTCTTTACGCTCTTTTTCGCTTCGTTCAGCTTTTCCTTATCAGCTATGATTCGACTACTCTTAAACCTATGATGAAGCTTTCTTTGTTTCCGTAGTACCTTTCGTACATGATTGTTATACCACGGTGGATCTTTCCCCTCGCTTTGGACCTTAGTCGGTACGAACTTATCTAAGGCGTACTGGACGATGTTTCTGAATTTTTTCCATTTTTGTTCCACATCCTCTTCCTCAGAAATGAACGTTTGATGGTGGTCACTCAGATATTCTGCGATTTGTGCCCGATCACTCTTGTTAAGCAAATATATTTTCCTTCCTTTCTTGGCATTTCTTATTACACTTGTAGTCATTGATGCAACCACTGACTTATGATCACTGATACCCTCTTCTACATTCACGGAGTCGAAAAGTTCCGGTCTATTTGTTGCTATGAGGTCTAAAACGTTAGCTTCACGAGTTGGTTCTCTAACTATCTGCTCGAAGTAATTCTCGGACAAGGCAGTCAGGATAATGTCACAAGAGTCTCTGTCCCTGGCTCCAGTTCTGATTGTGTGACTATCCCATTCTATACCTGGTAGATTGAAGTCTCCCCCTATTACAATAGTATGATCACGAAACTTCTTCACGACGTTCTGCAGGTTCTCTCTGAGGCGCTCAACTACTACGGTTGCTGATGCAGGTGGTCTATAGAAGCATCCGACTATCATATCTGACCCACCTTTGATACTTAACTTAACCCAGATTATTTCACATTCGCATTCGCTAATAACTTCACTGGATATTATTGAATTCTTTACTGCTATAAATACTCCTCCACCATTGGCGTTTATCCTATCCTTGCGGTATATATTCCATTCTGTGTCTAGGATTTCGTTACTGTTCACTTCCGGTTTTAACCAACTTTCCGTTCCTAATACTATATGCGCACTATTTCCTTCAATAAGCGATACTAATTCAGGAACCTTGCCCTGGATACTCCTGCAGTTTACCAATATTACGTTAACTTTTCCTGTTTTTGGTCTCTGAGGACGGACGTTCTTTATCAACGATGATGATGTTCTCTCTGGTAAGCCGTCAGGTATTTTATCGTTTCGCCCAAGGGGGGGTCCCTCTAACCTAAAAAACCCCCGTGTGCACGCCACACGTACTCTGCTACCCTAGTAGCTGCTTCCGGTGTGTAGTGCACGCCTGACCTGTCTAGGGGGACCCTACAGTTCTCCACCCAATAACGGAGGTCGATGAATTTGCAACCATTATAGTCGCAGAGTCGTCTGAGCCTCTGGTTTAGACCCTCCACACGGCTCCAAACCAGAGGACCGCGATCGACTCTGGGCACTATGCTGCAGATATTAAGCTCAGCTTGCACTCCGCGTGCGATGCTGGTTGTCTTCACCAAATCAGCCAGCCGCCGGAAGGAACCAAGGATGGCCTCAGAACCCAAGCGACAGGCGTCATTCGTTCCGACATGTGCTACTATCTGCAGCCGGTCACACCCAGTGCGTTCAATAGCTGCCGGAAGGGCCTCCTCCACATTACGGACGAGACCCCCCGGCAAGCACACCGAGTGCACACTGGCATTCTTCCCCGACCTACCCGCTATTTTCCTGAGGGGCTCCATAACCCGCCTAACGTTGGAGCTCCCTATAACTAATAGGCCCGCCCTCTGTGACTGTCGGGACCTTGCCGGAGAATCGGCCACTGGCCCAACAGGCGAGGCATCCTGTGGTGGCTCGGAAACGATGTCATCACCACTAGGAAGCACCCCGTACCTGTTGGAAAGGGGTAAGGCAGCTGCCACGCGGCCAGATCCCACCTTCGCCTTTCGGCCAGGCACGCGCGAGCCCACCACTGTCCGCCATTCACCCTGGAGTGATGGCTGACCGGTAAGATGCTCACTGCCGGAAGACGCAGCGACATCAGGGGTTCCATGTGATTCCAAGGCCACCGAAGTAGGCATAGGTCTCACCACAGTTGCCCCAACGCCACTACGAGCCGACGCCTGCGCCTCGAGCTCGATGAGCCTAACAGACAAAGCCTCTACCTGCCCCCGAAGAGTGGCCAATTCTCCTTGCGTCCGCTCACAACAACCACAGTCCCTACACATGACTATGTTTACCCTACTCTATACGGTGACAAATTCCCAAGATAATCTTCTGATGAGCTACTCTGATAATCAAGAAACACTCACTGAAATACGAGACGCGAAAACTACGCTAGGTTTGCCCAGAAAAACTATTTAAAAGCTAAGCGCAGCAAATAAGTACAAAATAAATTTCTCTCCTAACGATCAAGAACTGTTAGTTACTATGCAGAGCAGATAAACACTAATAGAATCCCTTCCTTAGTGGAAGGTCGTAAACAAAATGCAAAATAAACGCTTTATACAAACAGTACTCGCTGCTGCTGGTGCTCTCGCTCTGGCTGTCACAAGACAACTGCTGATTCAAGTGACTAGTGGCTAACGGCCGCGGAACAAACAAAAGACGGTTTTTGGGCGCTTTCTGTTCTAAACGATCAAGAAAACACTAAGAAATCTAACACGAAAACTACGTAAAGTTTTATCAAGAACTGTTAGTTACTATGCAGAGCAGATAAACACTAATAGAATCCCTTCCTTAGTGGAAGGTCGTAAACAAAATGCAAAATAAACGCTTTATACAAACAGTACTCGCTGCTGCTGGTGCTCTCGCTCTGGCTGTCACAAGACACGTTGTGAACAGCACACGCTTACAGCAGAAAGACGACGTACAGAATGGCGCACCCACAGACTGCGTTGTCTTCTATATCTTTCACATCACTTGCAGCGCCATCTGTTGTTGAAAATTGTAACTACTGTAATTTCGAAAGTTTGTCTGCCTGAAAATGTACTGTTGTCCCAAGCATATTGCAACAAACGGTGTATTTCTATCGCTGCTCGTTTAGTTTTTATTGCCGTTTCAAATATACCGGTCATTTTTGAAACACCCTGTATGTAGTAAGATGGCGCAGTGGATAGCCCGTCAAAACTGAACACAGACCAAGCCTGAAAACGGGAAGAAAGTGTACTGAACTTTGAAAAGAGAAGCAAAATAGCAAAAGTGAACGGTCCAAGTTCAAGATGTGGAACATTGAGGTTGGTTGTGTTCTTCCGGCGGTGGTCACGGTGTTCAAATCCTGTTCGTGCCCCAATTTTTTTTTCACAAAATTATGAACTTTCCGTCCGGTCGTTGACGTATCTTTTCTCCTTCTGTGGTCTTGGAAACTGTCATACTATATATTGGTTATAGAATATATCATGTGATTAGAATATATAACCGTCGCAAGTAAATGTGATGAATAGCGAGAGCAGGCGAAATGTCGCTTCGACTTGTCACAAAAATGAAAACAACAAATAAACAGGTGTGAACTATGTTACAACAAAGGATTTCAAAAGTCAAAACTTCCAAAACAAAACGCAAGGGTCATAACATATCGCACTTGTGTAGAACAAACAGGAGGTATGTAAGTCTGGACGTCCCTTTTTTACATCTGTCTGTTGTAAACAGACGTTACACCACGACACAGACATAAATCTGAATATAGCGGACAGACACGCCAATGACCGGGTCATGAGCGAGGTTTGAACATATGCGCATTCCAACACCATAACCAGATAACCATGACGCCATGCCTACGGACGTATACTCGATGCTTCACATCTTAAGCGTGGATCGTTCACTATTTCTACTTTGCTTCTTTCTTCAAAGGTCAGCACATCTTCTTCCTGTTTTCATGCTTGATCTACGTTCAGTTTTTGACGGGCTATCCATGCGCCATCTTACGACTAAATCTGAAGGAGATGCGATGGATAGTTCCCCTTATAAGTTTAGAGTCCGAGATGTTGAGCTGAACGCTTCACACGTCCACATGATGTTAAACTACAGAAGACAGTACAACAGAAATCTGCTGGAAATCTTCACTTAAAACTTCCGGGCTGATAGGTCGTGCTCGAAGTATAAAACTTTCTCCTGACGTTTCGCCTCCGACTGCGGGAGACATGCTCGGAGGTAAAGCGGCGAACTGCGAAGAGAACTCGAGGAAGCGCTGATTATATAGGCAGTACAGAGGGCGCCACTGTCGATCACGTTGGCGTCGGCTATGAGATTGTATCTGGTAATGCCAACATTCTCGATTGAAAGTAATCGATCGTCACGCTTGCGGTGCAACGCTGACATCCAAATTTTATCCAGTTTAACACCTTCGTCTTTCCTGTTAAAATTATTACGATGTTTATCAATCTCGATAGCCTCTCTATACAAGCGTGCATAACAATGCGAGGTTTTTGATATGACACTCTTCTCGCTGAATTTTATTTTGTAATCACCTTCCTGGTAAACATGTTCCGCTACGGCCGATTTATCCGTGTGACCCAGGCGGCAATTCCTCTTATGTTCAACAAGACGGGTGTTCATACTTCTCTTTGTGGTACCGATGTAAACCCGTCCACAACTACAAGGAATTTTATATACCCCCGGTGTAGCCAAAGTGTGTCGTGCGTCTTTTGCCGACCTTAAAAATTCTTTTATTTTCCTGGTGGGTCTGAAAATAGTTTCCACCTCATACTTGCCTAAAACTTTCCCAATGCGATCTGTGAACTTATTGATGAACGGAAGAAAAACTTTGCCCTTGAGCGACTGTTGTTCGTCGTTACTCCTGATTCTCTGCCTAGAGCGATGTGCTCGATCTATATCCTTGCTAGAATAGCCATTCTTCACGAAAGTTGACCGTAGATGTTCAATCTCATCTTTTAAATAAACAGGTTCACAAAGTTTGTACGCCCTGTCTACCAAAGTTTTCATTACACCTCTTTTTTGTCTAGGGTGGTGGTTTGAATCTTTGTGTAGATAACGATCAGTATGTGTGGGCATTCTATACACCTTATGGCCCAACGATCCGTCCCGTCGTTTAATCACAGACACATCCACGAAATTCAATTGCCCATTTCTTTCCGTCTCCATAGTGAATTGGATTTTCGGATTAATGCTGCTTAAATGTTTCAGGAAGGCATCCAACTCCTCTGCTCCGTGTGTCCATACTACGAACGTGTCATCGACATAGCGATACCATCTGGCTGGTCCCTTACTGGCAGTCTGCAACGCCCGTTGTTCAAAAGTCTCCATAAATAAGTTAGCCACAGCAGGACTGAGAGGACTGCCCATAGCCACCCCGTCAATCTGTTCATAAAAGTTATTATTGTATTAAAAGTAGGTTGTGGTGAGGCAGTGTCGGAATAATGCCACAATATCGATAGGAAAAATATCCGCTATGCATAAGATAGCCCGGAAGTTTTAAGTGAAGACAATACCGGCCGTGAAAGCTTAAATTGTATGATTTGCTGGAAATGTTGGATGTTCTATGCACAACGTGAAACAATTTACATGTAGACTAGCTTAATATCGCCTCAGTGCTAGATCGCTTTCTGTATATAGAAGGTATGGCTGAAGTTTGCGTGTCCTTCAGATCAACGAAGAACTGCTCCCTCATTTTACTTTAACTCTCTTGAACTGAGAACTGTCTGACGGTGTTAAACCACCAACGGCACTTACGCACCACAGAAGACAGTGCCGTAAGAAAATCCAATAAATATACGGGATGTTCTATATACAACGTAAAAGATAATTTTGGTGAGGTTCTATCAACTCTATTTCTACGTCTCTCTAGCCATTTACTTGACAGTTATTGCAAGAGAGAGAGAGAGAGAGAGAGAGAGAGAGTTGATCTAGAGTTCTGTTGTGTTCTGGTTCACCCCATTAGTACAGCGTACGTTTTAAATCGGTTGTCAAAGGCTGCTGTCCTACATGTGTCTATAAACTTTGCTGCCCTATTGTACCCTACTTGTTACTGACCGATAGTCTAATGTCTCATGCCTTCTGCTAGTACAATCGGTTCAGTGACGGGAAAATGAGTAATGTTTCTGCAGTGTTGTCTGCGCAATAATCGCTTTAGAGGTATTTGATCTGAATAGCTCAGCTGAATCTCTCTGAACATGTTATTAATAAGGCTAGGAAGCCTTTGTGAAAAACAGAGTGAACGTTGTCATCAGAGGGTACCATAAGGCTAGTATCAGTACATAGGTTTAATTAAGAGAAACAGCTATAATTAATTAATTAACTAATTACTGGATAACTATATACAACAGATTAAATAAGAGTGATGCACATTATGACGGTATACAGTAATAATCCAAAACATTCTGAGCATCTGTTTAATAGCGTGTATCTCAACCTGTGAAACGGAGTGAAGTACCGATTCTGCATGCCGTTGACTCGAAAAGTACTTACTAAGTTTGTAGGTGTTTGAGCTAGCAGATGTCAACACAAAGGTCACATGATACCTTAAATTACGGGCCTGGTTTGTGGGTGCGGGATTGGCTCCCTATAGAGCCTGGGATTAGATAACCGAATTTTTATGGCTAGACATCGACTTGAGAGCACTGTCATGCCTCTCAATCTCAAACACTGTAACACAGTCCTGGCCCTGTGACACAGGCTATGATCCTAAGTGGCAGCCGCCGTCAAGGAAAGACATAAAACAAGAAAGGATGACAATTGTTCACAGTAATATTCACATGATTTACAGCTACCGGGGTGCTTTCGATTACTATCACAGGTTCCACGAAAGTCCATGGCATACCACTGCCACCAATCGTCTGCGCCCATAGTGTGCTGCGTGCTTGACGAAAGCGTATGCGGTTGCGACCACCGATCTAGAGTAACGAGACAAGTGAGTCATTCGATGATTCGACATACTTCCTACGATCTAAGATTCAGTTTCGACGTTCGCATTTCAACTGTAATCGTAATTGACGATTTCCACCACAGCAACAATATCATACCCTACGATCCTGGATGTCAAAGAAGTGTTGTTTCTTAAGACGACGATCAAAAGGATTTAGATGTTCGATATTTGACTGAGGAGTTTTGGTTTTAGGATTAAGATATACCGATTCTGCTTTAGAGACATATACAGTTTTCAAGTCTATATTTAATTTCGACGTGACACATACTCTAAATGAGTTTTCCTAATAGAGTTACTAATACTTTCATGCTGGGCAATAATGTGCCCAAATATTTATATCACGAGCAGTAATACAAACTACCTGGCTTAACGATGCTCGTATCACTGTCCAGCATGGACTGACGCAGAGTTCAATATACCCACATTTAAATTCACTGGAGGAAAACCAACTCTGAGTCATTTTTATAGACAGTCTTGCAGTCAGCCAAGCAGTGTAAAAAAGTTCTGCAGTTCATTGTGTCTACGCTTCCTGGGCGTACATATAAAAAAAACCATTGCGGTCGTCATGGTAACCGACGAAATAACGAACGTGAAGCGTCCTATGAATCAATAACAATCAAAAGAATTCTATTACCATCGGCAGTTGCAGTTTACAATAATTTAGCAGTTCCTCTTTTTTCCAGTTCCTCTTTTAAACATGTAGTCGACAAGCGTCTTTGTTGATGTTCTTTTTTATTCATTAGATATTTCAGGATTAAACCAAGAAAACTCTATTTTTTTCAACTGATATCTGTTTAACGTTATCAACTAACGCCTAATGAGAGACTTCTAATGAAATTGCGTGCCTATGCAGATTCGCTTCAGTTTTGCGACTTGATTCGTTACTTCCTCTCACAGTACGTTGTAAGCGACGGAAAATCATCGACTAAAACAAAAATGATATCCGGCGTTCCCCAATGAAGTGTTATGGGCTCTCTGCTGTTCCTTATGTACGTAAACTACTTAGAAGACAATCTGAGTAGCCCTCTTAGATTGTTTGCAGATTATGCTGTTGTTTTCTGTCCAGTAAAGTCATCAGAAGATCAAAACCAAATGCAAAAGGGCTTAGACACATCATCTGTATGGTGCGAAAAGTGGAGATTGCTTCTCGGTAAGGAAAAGTGTGATGTCATCCACATGGCTAAAAAAAGAAATCTGTTACATTTCGGTTTCATGATACATCATGCAAATTCAAAAGCTATCAGTTCGGCTAAATACCTAGGAATTACAATCACGAACAACTTAAGCTGGAATGATCACATAGATAATGTTGTGAGGAAGACAAACCGAAGATCACTTTTTACTAGCACAATGCTTAGGAGATGCAACAGCTCTACTAAAGAGGCTGCCAACAGTACGCTTGTCCGTCCTCTGTTAGAGTACTGCTGTGCAGTATATGAACCTTACCGTATTGGTTTGAAGGAGGTCATCGAGAAAGTTCAAACCGTTGTATTGGTTGCGGCGAGATCTTTTCTCGAAATTTCCGTCTCTAAGTTTCTCCTCGGAATGTGAAAATATTTTATTGTCGACAGCCTGCATAGGAAGAAATTATCGTCATGAAGAAACAAGAGGAATCAGAGCTGTATACAAAAATTTAAGTTTTCATTTTTCCCAGGCTCTGTTGGAGGCTAAAATGGTAGATAAATATTGTGAAGGTGATTCAAAGAAACCTCTGCCAGGGACGTAAGTGTCAATTCCGAAGTAACCTTGTAGAATGTAGACTTATCTCTCTTAAAGATGCTAACGTTACACATATTAACGTGTGTTAATTTGGGCGTGAATCAGATGGGAAATGTTAAATCGAATGTTTATAAATCGTATCATTAGCAGATTATTTTACACCGTTGCTTGTAACATTTCGGAAGTTGGGTTCCTTGCAAACTAGTGCCTTCGCGGATTGTAGTCAGTAGCTACCTGATAGCCTAATAAGCCAAAATATGTTTAATAATAAACACTTTGTATTGCTGGAATAGAACGCAGATTGCTCACATTTCAGCTTTAATTATTGTGCCGAGAAGTGACAGAATAATTCATTAATTGTCGTTTAATGAACAAAGTAAGAGCATATGGACTATCAGACCAACTGTTTGATTGGATTGATGATTTCCTAGATAACAGAACGCAGCATGTCATTCTCAATGGAGAGAAGTCTTCCGAAGTAAGAGCGATTTCAGGTGTGCCAGAGGGGAGTGTCGTAGGACCGTTGCTATTCACAGTATACGTAAATGACGTTGTGGATAACATCGGAAGTTCACTGAGGCTTTTTGCGAATGATGCTGTGGTATATCGAGAGGTTGTAACAATGGAAAATCGTACTGAAATGGAGGAGGATATTTCAACGAACTGACGCATGGTGCAGGGAATGGCAATTGAATCTCAATGTAGACAAGTGTAATGTGCTGCGAATACATAGAAAGAAAGATCCTTTATCATTTAGCTACAATATAGCAGGTCAGCAACTGGAAGCAATTAATTCCATAAATTATCTGGGAGTAGGCATTAGGAGTGATTTAAAATGGAATGATCATATAAAGTTGGCCGGCCGGAGTGGCCGAGCGGTTCTAGGCGCTTCAGTCTGGAACCGCGCGACCTCTAGGGTCGCAGATTCGAATCCTGATTCGGCCATGGATGTGTGTGATGTCCTTAGGTTCGTTAGGTTTAAGTAGTTCTAAGTTATAGGGGACTGATGAGCTCCGATGTTAAGTCCCATAGTGCTCAGACCCATTTGAGCCATTTTTCATATAAAGTTGATCGTCGGTAAAGCAGATGCCAGACTGAGATTCATTGGAAGAATCCTAAGGAAATGCAATCCGAAAACAAAGGAAGAAGGTTACAGTACACTTGTTCGCCCACTGCTTGAATATTGCTCACCAGTGTGGGACCCATACCAGATAGGGTTGATAGAAGAGAGAGAAAAGATCCAACGGAGAGCAGCGCGCTAAGTTACAGGATCATTTAGTAATCACGAAAGCGTTATGGAGATTATAGATGAACTCCAGTGGAAAACTTTGCAGGAGAGACGCTCAGTAGCTCGGTACGGGCTTTTGTTGAAGTGTCGAGAACATACCTCCACCGAGGAGTCAAGCAGTATATAGCTCCCTCCTACGTATATCTCGCGAAGAGACCATGAGAATAAAATCTGAGAGATTAGAGCCCACACAGGGGCATACCGACAATCTATTCTTTCCAGGAACAATACGAGACTCGAATAGAAGGGAGAACCGATAGAGGTACTCAAAGTACTCTCCGCCACACACCGTCAGGTGGCTTGCAGAGTATGGATGTAGATGTAGAATATCGTTTTATGTCATTACAATTCTGCGAGAACTTGCACCACGACGGGAACTGTGAGAGGCTCGCGCGGTGAAGATACTTTTCGTTTTGCTCTGCAAGCCCGGCGACCTCCCTCGCCCGCCCGTCGTCCCACAGAAGCAGCTGGGACTGGTCCGTGCGTGAGTTACGCAGTCCGGTGCCGACTTTCCGTTCGAGCGGTGCGGAATTCGGTGTGAACTCCTGACTTTTTGTAGGAGAAATAATGGCCATAATCTCACACCCGGAAAAACCGCGAAAGGGAAAATTATTGCGTGCGATGCATCTTAGAGCCTTAAAAAATTGTCCCCGCAGATTTAACAGAAAAGAGCCCGAGGTGTAAGACAAATTAGGAAGCGAATTAATGTTATTTCGCCTCGAGATAAACGGCAGATGGACTCAAAATACAATTTATAAAAGGCGCGCGCGACATTAGAATGGCGTGTAGTTGGCGTGTCGCGCGGCGCGCCGCTATCCGTCTTGTTGCCTCACCGAGTCGCAGCGTCCGCCTGCGCCGTGATCTACCGGCGCTGCGGGGAGGCGGGCGCCTGCCTCACTACCTGCTGCCGGCTGCCGGCGCATGGGCGTCTGGGCGCCGGCCGCGCCTACACACAGCGCGCTAACCGTGTCCGGCGCACCCACACAAAACGGACACGTGCCACCACACGTTCAAGAGTATGTCTGCACGATTTGTTTTCGTCTTCACCATCATCGGCTCGACAGTCCTTTGCGAGTCACGTTCATCTGTGGAAAATAATTCCCCTTTTTGTTGTTTAGTACCTCACTCCTCTGATTCTGGATTCCAGTTTCCTCTGTGAAAAGAATGGCTCTGAGCACTATGGGACTTAACGTCTGAAGTCATCAGTCCCCTAGAACTTAGAACTACTTAAACCTAACTAACCTAACTAAGGACATTGCACACATCCATGCCCGAGGCAGGATTCGAACCTGCGACCGTAGCGGTCGCGCGGCTCAAGACTGTAGCGCCTAGAACCACTCGGCCGTCAGAGCGGCATGTAAAGACATTGGCTGCGAGCGGGCATTGATTGAAACAAATGGGCAAGGTCGAAAATTTGTGTAGGGCTCAGATTTGAACACGGGACTCCAGCTCAAGAGGTGAATCTACATCTACATGATTACTCCGCAATTCACATTCAAGTGCTTGGCAGAGGGTTCATCGAACCACAATCATACTATCTCTCTGCCATTCCACTCCCGAACAGCGCGCGGGTAAAACGAACACCTAAACCTTTCTGTTCGAGCTCTGATTTCTCTTATTTTATTTTGATGATCATTCCTACCTATTTAGGTTGGGCTCAACAAAATATTTTCGCATTCGGAAGAGAAAGTTGGTGACTGAAATTTCGTAAATAGATCTCGCCGCGACGAAAAACGTCTTTGCTTTAATGACTTCCATCCCAACTCGCGTATCATATCTGCCACACTCTCTCCCCTATTACGTGATAATACAAAACGAGCTGCCCTTTTTTGCACCCTTTCGAAGTCCTCCGTCAATCCCACCTGGCAAGGATCCCACACCGCGCAGCAATATTCTAACAGAGGAAGAACGAGTGTAGTGTAAGCTGTCTCTTTAGTGGACTTGTTGCATCTTCTAAGTGTCCTGCCAATGAAACACAACCTTTGGCTCGCCTTCCCCACAATATTATCTATGTGGTCCTTCCAACTGAAGTTGTTCGTAATTTTAACACCCAGGTACTTAGTTGAATTGACAGCCTTGAGAATTGTACTATTTATCGAGTAATCGAATTCCAACGGATTTCTTTTGGAACTCAAGTGGATCACCTCACACTTTTCGTTATTTAGCGTCAACTGACACCTGCCACACCATACACCAATCTTTTCTAAATCGCTTTGCAACTGATACTGGTCTTCGGATGACCTTACTAGACGGTAAATTACAGCATCATCTGCGAACAACCTAAGAGAACTGCTCAGATTGTCACCCAGGTCATTTATATAGATCACGAACAGCAGAGGTCCCAGGACGCTTCCCTGGGGAACACCTGACATCAATTCAGTTTTAATCGGTGATTTACCGTCTATTACTACGAACTGCGATCTTCCTGACAGGAAATCACGAATCCAGTCGCACAACTGAGACGATACCCCATAGGCCCGCAGCTTGATTAGAAGTCGCTTGTGAGGAACGGTGTCAAATGCTTTCCGGAAATCTAGAAATACGGAATCAACTTGAGATCTCCTGTCGATAGCGGCCATTACTTCGTGCGAATAAAGAGCTAGCTGCGTTGCACAAGAACGATGTTCTGACCATTAAGCCCTCCGGACACAGTTGGTCATCACTGCTGCAAGGACTACCCTAGCATGCCTCCCACCAGACCCAATTTATTCACGCACTACAAATGCAGTGCGCGGCTGAGAATTAGGGTCTGTATAGTGTCCCTTTTGAAATATTCTAGCCGATATATTTGAAGTAAATAATAAAAGGACTCTGAATAATATTATATGGACATAAACGACAAATTAATTATTAAAATGTATTAAATTAGGTTCAAAGAAAGACTATCGATTGCAATGCAATAAAAAGTCATTATTTATATTAGATGAGATCGTAGTGCATAATGTTCTCGAAACTAACATTATTATCTTTGTCATGGACATTTACACCAAGCGCCAAAGAAACGGGTATAAGCATGCGTATTCAAATACAGGCAACGCCTTTATAAGACAACAAGTGTCAGCTGCAGTTGTTATATCGGTTACTGCTGCTACAATGGCAGGCTATCAAGATTTAACGGCGTCAGAGCGTGGTGTTATAGTCGCCGTACGAGCGATAGGACACAGCATCTCTGAGGTAGCGATGAAGAGGGGATTTTCCTGTACGACTGTTTCAAGAGTGAATATCAGGAGTCCGGTCAAACATCAAACCTCCGACATCGCTGCGGCCGGAAAAAGGTCCCACAAGAACGAGACCAACGACGACTGAAGAGAATCGTTCAGCGAGACAGAAGTGCAACCCTTCCGCAAATTTCTGCAAAATTCAATGCTGAGCCATCAACAAGTGTCAGTCTACGAACCGTTCAACGAAACATCATCGATATGGGCTTTCGGAGCCGAAGGCCCACTCGCATTCCGTTGATGGCTGCACGACACAAAGCTTTACGCCTCCAGTGGGTCCGCCAACACTGACATTGGGCTACTGACGACTGAAAACTTGTTGCCTGGCCGGAGGAGTCTCGTTTCAAATTGTATTGAGCGGATGGACGTGTACTGGTATGAACCCGGCATGTCAACAGGGGACTGTTCAAGCTGATGGAGGCTCTGTAATGGTGTGCAGCTGGAGCGATATGGAACCTCTGATACGTCTAGAAACGACTGTTACAGGTGACACATACGTAAGCATTCTGTCTGATCACCTGCATCTATTCATGTCCATTGTGTGCTCCGACGGTCTTAGCAATTCCAGCAGGACAATGCAACACCCCACACGGCCAGAATAGCTACAGAGTGGCTTCAGGAACACTCTTCTGAGTTTAAACACTTACGCTGGCTGCCAAACTCTCCAGATATCAACATGGAACATATCTGGGATGCCTTCCTATCTCCACCCTCTACTACTCTTACGGATTTGTGGATAGCCCTGCAAGATTCATGATGTCAGTTCCCTCCAGCAGTACTTCAGACACTAGTTGAGTACATGCCACGTCTTGCTGCGGCACTTCTGCGTTCTCGCGGGAGCCCTACTCGATATTAGGCAGGTGTACCAGTTTCTTTGGCTCTTCAGTTTACACGCTGGCCTCCATCTCCCCTCCAGTGTCACTGGGACATTTTGCGCCTCTGTTTGCTCAGCTGTCTGTCTTTTTTGTGGACGTTGGCTACGTACGAGCCGACCTCCCACATACGCGCCCCTCACGTCCAAAGAATTTCTACACTCAATTAGTGCATGGTGTACCCTGCAACAACGTGGAGATCAAGCATCCATTAACTAGGTGGTCGGCGGTGTGACGCAACCTTCATAAGCCATACCTCTCGACATCAGTCAGAGCGTCATGGTATCACGTCGTCTGTGGTAAATTCACTGCTAACCAGCTTACACGCAGTTGGTTCAATGGCCAGTCCTTTATGCTACACCTGTCACTCGGTGGACGACGACACCCTCCGCCCGCCCTGCGCTGGTGTGAGCGCTGGGGCGGCAAATGATCACTTGTTTCCTCCGCGTCCCTTCATCCGTGATCGAACTGTACGCTTTTATTCACCCTGAGGACGTGTGTTTCCCTGCAGTCAAGATTCAAGCGATGGTCTGTGTTAAAGAATGGAAAAATCGCGGCTCAGTCTTTGGACGCCCCTCGGAATGACTATGCCGTGATTGGACGATGTCCACGCTGCCTCTCCCATTTCCCCAATTACATCCTTGAAGTTTTGCGTGATCGCCCTCTCAGTTGAAATGTGTCTGGCAAGGCTGGCTTGACTGCTGTCAAGGTGCACTAATAACAACCCCCTCAAGTTATTTCAAGCATCAGGCGGCCGCAATGCCTGATACCGCTCTTTCTTTTCCATTGCTGTGTCCCTTACCTACCACTGCTGTCATACTATGAAATTTCATGGTTACAGTTAAGTATCTCCTTCCATGACTGTCCCTTCTTTCCGACTTCGGATTGGTTTGTGGTTTTGGGGACGCCATGGATAGGCTTATGTGGTCGACCCCTGCCCATTCCACCCCCACCCCTTCCCCCCTCCCTACCATCGTGCCGGAGGCGGCCTACACCTACTCATGTCACATCATCCCTACTTTTTGTTTGGTAATAAGGAACGGTAAGACTTCATCATTTGTGTTTCCTGGTGTTATTTGCTGATTTTGTGTGTTGTTAGTTTGTAAATAAAGTTTACGTTTCTCTCTCATGTTCCAAAAAATAATAAATTTAAAAATGTGTTTACTGGAAAGAAGTCACGTTCGCCCCAAACTTTGTTTTCAGTTAGAGCATCAAACTGTATCCAATTTACACTTCCACAAAGCTGTATCTTGTGAAATCTGTTCTATTACCTACCTTTATTTTAACATTAAAACATAACAAGAACTTCTTGCAGACGTAGAGTCCTCTCTGACATCTTCCTCACACCTTAGCTTTACTCGTCCATCTCTCTTGATTCCTTCAGGCACTGCGCTGAATCTCTTCTTAATCATTCCGTCGTTAGCTGTCAGTATTATGAAACATCCCATTAGAAAAATTTATAAATGACAGTGTTGGAAAACCTCTACGTTATTTGATTTTCAAACGGCTGAGCAAAACTGAACGTACTCAGACATTTCTCTCTTTACTTATTCTGATCAACACTAAACTGACACACATTTCTTTCTTTTTTTTTTCTTTAGCGCAATATCCCTACAAAAGAATGGCCCTGACTAACAATAACCTATACCTTTCATGAATCACTTACCTCACAAAAATCTTCGTTACTCGAATTACTGCAATACAACGAGCGCCAATACTGCCAGCTAAATAATAGATTCTAACTACTGAAGGCACTAACTACTGATGGGCATAGTTAGCAAATGAAAGATCTTGATGGAGAACAAACAATGTATTTACCTTAATAGTGTTCAAAAGTCATAATATATATATATATATATATATATATATATATATATATATATATATATATATATATGAGTTCATGACATCCAGTCTTATAAATTTCGTTTTTATGACGAACACGCGTCCAGGTCTGCTCTCAAAACACTGCCAACTCTCTCCCAACACCCACCACTGCTGGCGGCTCACCTCCAACTGCGCAACGCCCAACTGCCCAACACTTCAATTGTGAATATTCCAACAATGCCAACCAGCCACAGACTGCACACAGCACAGTCAGTGATTTTCATACAGAGCGCTACGTGGCGTTACCAACATGAAAACCTAAACAGCCTACTTGCAGTACATGTCCTCCACAGTCAAGTATTTCAGCGTGAATGTAGCTAACAGTGTCTGGTTCATTATGTAGCTTACATACAAAATTGATCAAGAAAGTAAGCACCGTTTGAGTATCAAAAATGATTTGCAACTTCTTTTCGTTTGCATCTTACAAGGAGCGCCCTGCAGCGTATATGTAAAGTTGAGCGACTCACATGAGAGTATATAAGCACCAACATGAAGGCAGGGGATCAGTGTGGCATTTGTATATTTGGGTGCAATAAATGCGGAATCGTAAAATATGGTGACGTTATTACCAAATGCGTCCAAACCAGACCAACGCGCTGTTATTCTTTCCTCTGCTGCCGAAGGACAAACACCGGTAGCAATTGATGGCCCAATTAGTATAAACAATAACTCATTGATCATGTTAACCACTAAAACAACAAGAAACAGAAATGTGAAAAATAACCAGAATAAATAATTAATGGAAGCCGCTTTCTCCCTCCCTCACTCCACCCCGCCCTCTCTCTCTCTTTCTCTCTCTCTTTCTCACATACACACACACACACACACACACACACACACACACACACACACACACACACACAAAACACACAAACCCCCACCCCAACAGACATAGACACAAACCCACCCACCCCAACCCCTCACACACACACACACACACACACACACACACACACACACACACACACACTCACACACACACGTACACACACACAAATCCACACACACACACACACACACACACACACACACACACACACACAACAGAGGAACAAGTATGAAATTAAATATAGATAACAGAAACGAAAGATAAACACACAGCAACAGTTGGCAACACCACACACTGAAAACACACTTACGTTCAACACACAGCGAAAAGTACTAGTGAAGTGCCATCATCAACGTCGGCCGGGAAACGCCGGATACCAACCATCTGGAGTATGGGAACCGAATAAACTCATCTCCAGGTAGACACACATCGACTAGCGACACTGGAAATCGTAACACCAAGCGACAAATTAACCTCTCCAAACTTGTACCGCAAAAGTTATTTCTAAGATGGAAAACAAAGAATAATATGAGAAAACGCCACATAGTAACATACGTGTAACTATTGCATAATACATTAGACATATACAAAAACCAACATGTATTACATGCCACTGAAGATGTTTCATAAATAAAAGTAGATGAACACGTATGGCAAAAAGCAAACTGCCTTTCATTTACCTACAAAGACGGAACACTCCTCCATGAATGTTGAGGCAACTAAGAGGAACGACTAAAAACGGAAAAAAATGAATACATCTATAGCAGACTGAAGAATTAGTATGGAACAGCATGTCTCTCGAAAATCACCCTTGTGGAATGAGTCCCAAGTTTAGTGCTGGTCGCGATTCGAAACAAGACTTCGGTCGATCCTTGAGGCCAGCCTCAAGTACGCCAACTCAAGAGGGAGACACAGGAACACCCGCCCTACAGCCCTGATCTCTCCCCATGCGATTATCACGTCTTCGGTCCTTTAAAAGGAGCCTTGAAGGTTTAACGATTACTATCGAACGATGTGCAGCAGGAAATTACGAACTTCTTCATGCAACAGCCGTTACGTCAGTGGGATGATTGCATCAATGCTCTTCGCAATTTTGCATAATTGGTTTACCGATTATGGGCTGTACGGACTTAGAACGGAAATTCTTTGGTCGCACATTACAGTAGTGTAAGGCGGGGTAAATCCGACCGAGTGGGTACACCCGACAGCGCTCTATTTGTTAGAAACGGCAAAGTGGAGCGATTTCGCATTAGTGTTACCATGTAGAGCATTCGATAACGAAAATCTGCCGCATTTGACATTTAGACCCTCAAAAGACAACAAGTGTGTTTTCGATTGTTTCAATTTAATTTTTGAGCAAATTGCATCACTAGATTTACCTTATTAAATAAAACGACTGCAAAATAAACAGTAAGTGCTTTTGTAGTGCATTTAGTGGCCTATTCAGTGTATGTATCGTTTTTGTTAGAAATTTCGTGTAAATTTTTTCTGTGTGTCTTAAATGAAATGTGGCATGATGGGGTAAATCCGACCGGTAAATGGTGGGGTAAATCCGACCGCATATTTTTATCGTTTATGTGTATGGGATTATTTATTTATGTAAACAAAGTAAATTTATTTTTGGAACATGATACGACATTACAAACGAAAAATGACAAAACGCAATCAGAACGATATTCGGCGAGCAGTTGCTGCAGTACAAATGGGAACATCTTTACGAGCTGTCGCTCGTGATTTTAACATTCCGAGATCGACATTGCTGTTGCACCGTCGTGTAATGAAATCATCTGTTCTCAATTAAAATTTACATTCATTTAACTTTCAGTACATTTAGTGCTCTAAAAACTGTTATTTTTTATAACAAATTTTGTTCATTTATATAAAAAGCATAATTGCTTATAATTATTTCCTAAAAACTGTACATTTAGAACTCTTTCTGTGCAAAATCAGCCAAACAATTAGGGGGTCGGATTTACCCCACCATTTTTGCAAATGGCAAAAATGGACGTTTCTTAAAATACGATATCTCAGAAACTATTTATGGTATAATAAATTATTTTGCAAAAAGTTGATCGTTTATATTACCTATAATTTAATGTATATAACGTTAAGCGTTTTATAGCCACAAGAAATTACTAGGTCGGATTTACCCCACTTTACTCTACAAAAATAATTTACACGCCTTAAATTGTTTTTCGTCATATTGTACTAGTGAATTAAAACATGCGTTATATCTTCGCACTATTTGCAGTATACACGCTTCAATAGTTCGGACACCTACGACGTGAATCAGTTCTGGACACTTACCTTAATCTCATCGTCACTTGCAAAGTGCTGACATGCAAGAAATGCCTTGAGATGAGAAAGCAACTGGGCTGGGCCCTGAAGATATACAATATGAGAATGACGGAATTGTACCCAGTGAAATGAATCATGTAGCGTCGTCGTGCGGTCGCGCATTGTCATGCATGAACACACCACTAGTCAGCAGACACCTTTTGTTGTGCATCGTACGCCGTAACTTCTTCAGTATCTAACAGTAAGCTGCTCCGTTGATTGCTATGTCTCGTTCCATACATTCCACAAACAATATTGCTTGACAGCCCCAAAACACGGTGCGCATGATTTTCCTTGAGGAAAGAGGTGGCTTTGGTTTCTTTGAGTTTCGGACAACCAGTATGCCGCCATTGCAGTGACTGTAGTTTCGTTTCAGGGGTCTCGTAACATATTCATCTTCCATCGCTTTTGATAATCTTTATCAAAAAATTTCTGCTGCATTACGCTGCAAAAGCTTCAAGGTTGTTCCCATGCGTTTCCATTTCTGAAGATTGAGCAAACAGTTTTTTCTAGTGAAATGATTCGAAAACTAATTGCTAAGTCGCAAGTCGTTACTCGCTGTTTGGAAAGAACGTGTTCGTCAGTGCAGTGCAACAATTCTTTGGTGATCAACGACGGAGGTCCACTGCGTTCCTCGTCGGGACATTTTCCTGTCGTTCGTTAAACATCGTATCCAATTTCCGCACCATACTTTCACTCATTGCCTTTTCTCCGTAAGTTTCACTTACCTGACGATAAATGTCACAGGGTCTCACATTTCGTGCATTCAAAAACTTGATAACAGCTCTTATTTCATATCTGACAGGCCGATCGACGGTTTTAAATTTGATCACCGACAAAAAACTTCAGACGTTAACGTAATCAAACAAATGGATAGGCCACTTCGTTCTTACGTTGAAGGGCGTAAATGCGCATACGCGACCACCGTGCAGTCAGATGCAAGGGAAATAAGCACAAACGATACTTACTCTCTGGATCAGCTTTGGAATTGACAGCTGAATCTCCTCTTTCGGACATCATTTTCTTAAAATCGTCCAAGAATTTGTTTCAAGATGTTCCTTTCATATATGCCAAGTCGCTTTACATGGAATTTCGTTAATGTCCAAGTTTCAACACCGTATTTTAGCACCGTCCTCACGAAAATTGTGTAGATTATAACTTAAGTTCCCCGAAACGGCAGCTTCGATGACAGACGTTTTCTAAGCCCATGATAGCTCTCATTGGCGGACAATATTCGTTTTGGATTTCAGAGCTGGTATTGCCCTTACAGTTTACATCTGGTCCAATAGAAAGTAATTAGTACAATCTTTCCTAATTACAGGCAATACCTTCATTTATCTGCAGCTTCATCTTTCTTGTAGCTCTTTCAAGGCTTATTAAGGACTCTATCGTTGCTCTTTGGGTTCTTGGAGTTATACCAGTATAATCTGCACATGAAAGCACCTGAACTGATTTGTACAGGACATATCCCGTGTATTGGTGCAGCATCTGACATTACCTTGCTCAAGGTTACATTAATCAGAAGACAGAATAACGAAACTTCTTGTCTTACCCCATTGACAACATACTCTGAATTTTAGCTTAACTTCGAGTGTTTTCCGTGGTAGCTTTCAATGAGGCGGCGAATTTATTAGGAATCTCTAAATCTTGAATTGCATATGTCAATACTATTGTACAATCAACAGCACACTCAACACAGGATGCTAGCCTACTAGAAATGATGTTGGAGGCTATTTTATATACAGTAGGTAACATCCAAATTCGCCACACAGTGATATCGCCGTTCTTGTGTTCTTGGCTTTGGATACCTGTGTTTCGTTCATCAGGGATATTTTTATCTATTGAAATCTTAACTGAAAGCTAGTGGAAATGTTTGACATACAGGGTGATTATAATTAAAATTAAACTTTCTAAACGCTCTAGAAATAACACCACTGGTCAGAATGACATCAAATTGCAAGGGAATATAATCAGGAAACAGGGAAAACGTATGGCAGAAGAAAAACAATAGTGTGATAATTAATCAATAGATGGCGCTGAATGTGGCAGAATACGGAAATGGAAACACCTGTCACGCGCAGGACCCATTGAAGCTGGTATAAACGCGCCTGGTACACGGCATTTCCTCCTTTCTCGTCTGCGACGTTCGCTATGACTGTGTTAATGCAGGCTCGCGCTCTGCTTCTAAAGCTGTATTACAAGAATGATGACTGTGCACACGTCGCTCTGCTGAAGTTCCGGACACTGAAGGGTTTAAAAAAAGGCGTTGATCCGATCACTGCCGTGGGTCTGGAGATAATGATTCGGAAATTCGAAAATACGGGTTCTTTTGGTGTGCAACCTGATAGAGGAAGGGAACAAAGCCGCGCGGGATTAGCCTAGCGGTCTATGGCGCTACAGTCATGGACTGTGCGGCTGGTCCCGGCGGAGGTTCGAGCCCTCCCTCGGGCATGGGTGTGTGTGTTTGTCCTTAGGATAATTTAGGTTAAGTAGTGTGTAAGCTTAGGGACTGATGACCGTAGCAGGTAAGTCCCATAAGATTTCACACACATTTGAACATTTTTTGAGGAAACAAATTGATTCGACGTCAATGGAAGCAGTGGCCACAGCAGTGCAGGAGAAGACGTGTGGTGGTGTGAAAACGTGTTGTGCACGGAGAATTACCCGAACACTGGGCACCGTGAGCACGGTGCGTAAAATCCTACGAAACATCCTTCTTTGCTATCCATTCAAAATTACCCTTGTAAACTAGTTGCTTCCTGTTGACCTTCCAGCAAGAGAGACCTTTGCTTTAAAATTTCTTGCTCGCACGGAAGTGGACTATGATTGGCCGTGGAAGATTTTTTGGACAGACGAAGCCCACTTGCATTTGACAGGATATGTCAGTACACGGAATTGTCGAAGATGGGCTACGGAAAATCCACACGCAAATCTACCAGTATCACTTCATTCTGAAACGGTCACTGTGTGGTGCAGGTTTAGGGCATCATTTATCATAGGTCCATATTTTTTCGAAGAGACAAGTGCTTCCGATCCTGTTACCTGTACCGTCACTGGTAAGCGCTATAAGTGTCTTTTGCGCAACCACGTCACTCCAGCTCTGCAACAGCGTAGATGTGTGGATGGATCATTTTCATGCAAGTTGGGGCACCTCCGAACATTAAAAATCCAGTTAATCAGCTGCTGGAGCGCCATTTCGGAAATGCTAGAATTATTAACCGCCATTGCCCTACAGCCTGGCCGTCCAGATCACCTGATCTTAATCCGTGTGACTTCAGGTTGTGGGGCTATCTGAAAGATGTTCTGTTCAGTGTTCCAATTGTAAACGTAACTGCACTGAAGGCACACATTCTCAACGTGACCCCGGAAACACTTCGGTAAGTTGTTGCAGAAAACGGTGGACAGCATACTGAACATGTTTCGCGCCAGCCACACGGAATTAATAACCCGATTTGATTTTGATTGATTCTTCTTACGTGGTTCTTGGCCTCAGGAAAATTAAAAACCGATGTGATTGATGCTTTTTGAGCGGTTTTTGTCCTCTGGGCAATCAAAAACCGATGTGATTGATGCTTTTTGTGCGGTTTTTGGCCTCAGGAGAATTAAAAATCGATGTGAGCGATGCTTTTTATGCGGTTTTTTGCCTCCGGACAATTAGAAACCGATTTTTCCCTTCCGATGTGGTATGACCTTGCCGTGGTGGATGGGCATACGCAGCTAACAGTACCACAACTGTACACCTATGCACACTGCATATACAGTTTGTTTAATGTCAAACGTACACCTTAGGCATTTCTTGTAGGATTCATTTGTCATTTATAGTCGACCACTGTTAAATTATGATGCTTATAGCGCCATCTATTTCTACATTTTGTAAATATTTATTTTTCTTCTGCCACACGTTTTCCCCGTTCTCCGATATTACTCCATTTCAATTTGACGTCATTCTGACCAATGGTGTTATTTCTACAGCTGTTTGAAAATTTAACTTCAATTATAATCACCCTGTATTCTTTTCTGAATTTGTTAGCAGTTCTGCTTGTATTAGATTCATTCCTGGGGCCTTATTAGTTTTTAGCTTCTTGATGGTTGCCTCCAATTAATCAGCAATTGGTGCTGGTTCCTCTGCTGCTGAGTTCCTTGCATTTGCAGACGTAAAGATTCCTTGGTTCTCAACCAAATCCTAATTCAGAAGTCCCTGAAAGTTTCGAGCCAGGTTTGTACTAAATTCTCCTGCATTGTAACTACTTTGTGCGTGACCTTATTCTTCTTCACTTGTGTCTAATTTTTCGAGAGGAAACCAGAGGAGACAGCGGCCTGCTGCAGTTGCTGTGTACATTGTAACTTCGTGGATCCCTCATTGTTGCAATCTTGGACTCTAGCGTTTCTAGCATACACTTATAACATAATGCCGACTGTACCACATAAAACCAAAACTTTCTTTGACGATGACACGATTACAATTTCTTACATGCAGTGAAATTCTCTAAAATAATAGCGCATCAGGAAGCACCATTTTGATGATTATGTAACTTTCTGTACAGGTTCACCACGTAAAAAATATCAAATGGCTAAAGCTTCCTTCCATTGGGAACTGATTTTCACCCTCAATATCAGTATGGAGATGTGTCCCCCGAGGGAACATATTCACACTTGTATTCTTTGAGTTATGAAAGTAGTCTGTGAATGTGATCTTCAGGAACTTATTGCCAAGCCTGAAAAATATAGTGTGGCAGTTTATGAAGCTTTCTGCCAGGTAACAGAACCGAGGTACACCACTTCCCGTCGCATCCCAGACATACTCTATGGGTGACAAATTAGATGGGCAGGAGTTGGAGAGATAAAGATCTCGTGGCCCATCCTTTGTCTGACATTCCACCAGGTCGTCAGTGTTGTGTACTACTTCATACATAACAGTAAGGAGAGGTGGGCTACAAAGTGGCGCAGCAGCTGTCATCGTAGGGAAGTTGGACAGGAGCACAAATGATTAGCGAACACTTAAATAGTAAACAGTACTTTTACTTAACTTCTAGCTTTCTCCAAGCGCTGCGAATAAACTTTACAAAAGGACAAACAGCAACAGAGCGCAGCTATTACAAGAAGAAAACTACTCATAAAGAGCGTCGTGCAGTGTGAGGTTCCCACGACTAATGCACGAGCAAGCTGTCGAAGACTGCCTCATACTGGGCGGTGTAGCTGCCACAGGCCATCCTATATCGCGACGGCAGAGAGGGCAGCCGATGAAGACGTGACGCAGCGGGCGCGCATCACTGGGGCCGCCGAATCCCAGCGCGACCGCTATTCGTATGGCGATAACGATAAACGACGTATGACATCCCAAGACCACAACGCATGATGTCCATATGTACAACACAACAAGAAAAAGAGATGTTTATGAGTCTTCTTAAAGGTGTCAGACTTTCAGAAAGCAATTCGCTACAAACAAAATATGTTTCTCCATCAAGTGCTCAATAAGACACGTAGCACATTAAGTTTCTTCTGCCTAACTCTTTATATGCGAAAGACGAATTTTTCTTTGAAAACTGATAGCTGGTAAAAAAGAAAATTTTAAGTGTTGTAGGACTGAAAAAGTAACATGTACATTAATACTAAATTCTAGTCAGTGCGTTGTTTAGGAACTTCTGAATGGCCAGCACACAGGCTTGGAGTGAAACTAGAATACATATCCTCTAAACTGAGTCATTCCCAATAATATCGATAAAAAATGTTCGAATGATTTATGGAACGTGGAAATAACTAACTAGCTTCCGGTAATACGTCCCCAACAGTCTGCGTTTAACCTTGGGACGGATTACAGCTGTTGACATTCGTTTATTTGTTAGAGCCCATCGAATAATACGATGATCTCCGGGTGCCCACTCTTCTTGCCACCCACACTACTGTCCTGAGTCCACGCACTCACCATTTGTTTCCAGTCATTACACTACAGCCAACTGCCTACACGATCTGTCAATATGAGGCTCTTTTTGCCCTCAACCCATGACTTGACGTTTCTCAGAATTCCAAGAGATGGGAGTAGGCTTTCTGTGCAGGTACTCTGGGCTTGCTGTGTTGAGACCTTCGCCTGTAAAGCTCCAGTAACTTAAGATATGCCCGTCAGCCACCATGCACTCATACCTTTCTTCATCTGTAGGAAATATTTCTCTACTGAAAATACTGAAAGAAACTCACGTAAGGATAAAATTATAATCAACACGTACCACAGGCATTGAAATATTGGATTATCAGTGTAGTGATATTAAACCAAGGTATTCATGGTGTTATATTTCCCATTTGCGTCGCCGTATATTAAAATAAAACGCAGTGCATAAAGTCTCTCATTTCTGTTAGGGACGAATTTCTACTACGATACAATAACATTTCGTAGATGACAGTTGAAGACAAATGGGCGATACATACTCATCAGCCCCTGCAGATGATGAGAATACTTTTCATCGAAACACTTGTCATAAACTTAAACTGAATTAATTCTCACGGCGCTGTTTGGGATTATCTTCGTAGGTATTCATTTCATCAGCAAATATTACAACATGTCATTAGGACTATACATGATGGTGATTCACGAGTCTCATGTAGGCTACTGTTTAATAATCTGGAGCTTCACTGATCTGGCCGTACAAATATCCTTTTATGAGGCTGATAGTTGACGTTCTGGTCTCGTTTGATGGAACAAGTGCATCCGTTCAGGGAGGAAAAGGGCTGACGAACGATCTGTAATGTGGGGATAAGGTCACTCAGACAACTGTTCTTTACTCTGCAGAATAATTTTTTAACAAACTTAGCAAGAATCGAAGACAGTCAAAGACAGATCATAAATTTTCAAGCACAAATATTTTTTCCTTGACATTTTCCTTCTACTCCATGTTTTGGCTTTTGTTGTTGTTATTTTGAGTTTCTAAAATGAAATTAGGTTTTTTTGGTGGATAGAGTTTCAAAATACTTGGTATTTCAATGTAACGAAAATCAGGATGGAAGGATCAAGAAATATTCTGTATCCTTTATACTAGAATTTCTTATGTATGATTTTAACCAGCGGAAAAATGCTCCAGTCAGAGCAAAAACAAGGCGAATATGTTTTTCTTTAAACGACTGGCAGAAAAGTGTAGAACCAGCAGCCTCAATCCTTATTCGTCTACCTCACCAACAATTTAGGTATGTGAACATAATTGTGCTCTTTTAATACAGAACACTCTAAACCCTGTTACTCAGATTCTCCTTGCAGCTAATCTTTCATACTCTGCATCTCCCTCGCACTGAAATTGTGTGTATATGCTTCTCTCGCACTGTGTCCTTTTTCGACCACTGATTTACAGTATACCTCATTGTCATTGTCTCCTCTCTCACTTACACTGTCTCCTTTTGTCTTCCCGTCCCACTGCCACTGGCTCCACCAGACCCATGCAACTCGAAAATTCTAAGAGTGAGGAAGACGGAATGAGGCCGAGGCACCCGATTCCCCAATTTTCCGTCAAAGTCTCTTAAAGAGCAACATATTCACCTTTTTTGTGCTCCGACAGGGGCATCTGTCCACTGGTCCCCCTCTTTTACCTGCTACAGCATGATGTGCTGCTTATATGAAACGAATTCTATAAGTCAGTGACGTTATCAGAGTTTATTTATATTCTTCGACACATTCATATACTTTGACACATGTAAACAACAAATAAATACGAATAACATAAGGTTAACAGAAAATAGTGTGCCTTACATTTTTCTGTGGATACATTGCTCAGCGGTTGCAATTCATAGAAATCACCCTGCTTATGATTTGTGTCTTAAAAGAGTAAAATTGTTACTAGAAATATTTTACTGACTTCGGAGTTTTTCCAGATTTACGAAATTTTTGGTAGTCATTTTAAGTTGTTTTCTTGCAGTACCACATTCGGCATGTTTGTACAGGCGTAAAATGCTAATTGTACAGTGACAGCGTGTCATAAATTTTTATTTGTAAAAAAATGTGTTGTGTACATCTTAGTATACAATGGTAAGGAGAGATCGGCAACTGCCGTTGTAGGAAAGATGAACAGAAGCAGAAATGATTAGCGAACAAGTTAAAATACTAAACGGAAAATTTACTTAACCTGTATTTCTCGAAGCGTATGAAGACTCATTACAAATGAGTCAGTGTCAACAAGTAGGAGGGTCTCTGAAGTAAAGCACGAACGTTGGAACGATGGTGTTGGAGCTGCGACTGCACATTGTCACGTAGCGAAGACGCTCCAAGTGTTAAGTGGCTGTGTGGCTGCTGCCGGCTGCCTATATTGTGCCGGCAGAGGGCGCTCGTGGTACGGAGCTGCTGGCGGTGCGGCTCCTTGGTCACACACCACTGGGTCTGCCAGATCCTGCATGATTGTTGTCAGCGTCTGGCAGAAACGTCCAATTCCTTTGCCAACTTTATGACGCCGGCAGGATGTTATCAATACGTGAACCTCGAAATGTCAACAAAAACAGTTCGCTGACTAAAAAATTCTTTGGTGACTTCAGAAACCTTGCACTAATCCTAGAACCCACGCTATGTATTCACTATGTCATTTAAGCGACATTAACGCCTCCAACAAGATATTACGTGCATATTAAGCATCCAAAATTACGGTAACTTTGAACCCTCCGGTTCTCTCAAACGGATAACGGTATCGAAAAATGTTTCAAGGTCCCCGAGGTCATCAGCTTAAGAACGTATGATAAAATTTTCGACGATTTACCATGAATAGAAATTACTGAAGTAGCGATCCGCAAAGCTGGTACTTCTGGTGCGCAAAACTCATGGTATTTCGGATGTATCATGATAATGAATACAGATTTGCGAAAACAGAAAAATGGAATTTGTAGGTTAATGTATAAAGAATGTGCAGTTGAAATTTGGGCCAATTGCAATTGTTAGTTATGTAGACAGTTGCCACCCAAGCTGCAAAAAGGCTAAAAACCGGTTTTTGCTGTTTTCTCTGTAAGAACAGTAAATTTGAACTTCTGGATCTCGCTAACATCTACATCTACACCTACATGGATACTCTGCAAATCACATTTAAGTGCTTGGCAGAGGGTTCATTGAACCACCTACACAATTCTCTTTTATTCCAATCTCGTATAGCGCGAGCGGTTCTAGGGCCTTCAGTCTGGACCCGGGCGACCGCTACGGTCGCAGGTTCGAATCCTGCCTCGGGCATGGATGTGTGTGATGTCCCTATGTTAGGTTTAAGTAGTTCAAGGTTCTAGAGGACTGATGTCCTCAGATGGCTGGTTCAAATGGCTCTGAGTACTATGGGACTTAACTTCTAAGGTCATCAGTCCCCTAGAACTTAGAACTATTGAAACCTAACTAACCTAAGGACATCACACACATCCATGTCCGAGGCAGGATTCGAACCGGCGACCGTAGCGGTCGCGCGGTGCCAGACTGTAGCGCCTAGAACCACTCGGCCACCCGGCCGGCTGTCCTCAGATGTTAAGGCCCATAGTGCTCAGAGCCATTTGAACCATTCGAATAGCGCGCGAAAAGAATGAACACCTATGTCTTTCCATACGAGCTCTGATTGCCATTATTTTATCGTGGTGATCGTTCCGCCCTATGTATGTCCGTGTCAACAAAATATTTTCGAATTCGGAGGAGAATGTTGGTGATTGGAATTTCGTAAGAAGATTCCGTCCCAACGAAAAACGCCTTTCTTTTAATGATGTCCAGCCCTAATCCTGTACCATTTCTGTGACACTCTCTCCCATATTTCGCAATAATACAAAACGTGCTGCCTTCCTTTGAACTTTTTCGATGTACTCCGTCAGTCCTATCTGGTAAGGATCCCACACCGCGCAGCAGTATTCTAAAAGAGGCCGGACAAGCATAGTGTAGGCAGTCTCCTTAGTACGACTGTTACAGTTTCTAAGTGTCCTGCCAATAAAACGCAGCTTTTGGTTAGACTTCTCCACAACATTTTTCAATGTGTTCTTTCCAATTTAAGTTGTTCGTAATTGTAATACCTAGGCATTTAGTTGAATTTACGGCTTTTAGATTAGACTGATTTATCGTGTAACCGAAGTTTAACGAGTTCCTTTTAGCACTCATGTGGATGACCTCACACTTTTCGTTATTTAGGGTCAACTGCCACATTTCGCACCATTCAAATATTTTTTTAAAAATCGTTTTGTAGTTTGTTTTGATCATGTGATGACTTTATTAGTCGATAAACGACAGCGTCATCTGCAGATAACCGAAGACGACTGCTCAGATTGTCTCCCAAATCGTTTATATAGATACGGAAGAGCAAAGGGCCTATAACACTACCTTGGGGAACACCAACTCTGTTTTACTCGATGACTTTCCATCAGTTACTACGAACTGTGACCTCTCTGACAGGAAATTGCATATCCAGTCACATAACTGAGACGATATTCCACAAGCACACAATTTCACTACGAGCCGCTTGTGTGGTATAGTGTCAAAAGCCTTCCGGAAATCCATCAATACGGAATCGATCTGAAATCCCTTCTCGGTAGCACTCAGCACTTCACGTGAATAAAGAGCTAGTTGTGTTTCACAGGAACGATGCTTTCTAAACTCATGTTGACTGTGTGTCCATAGACCATTTCCTTCGAGGTAATTCATAATGTTCGAACACAATATATGTTCTAAAATCCTGCTGCATATCGACGTTAACGATATGGTCCTGTAATTTTGTGGATTACTCCTACTACCTTTCTTGAATATTGGTGTGACCTGTGCAACTTTCCAGTCTTTGGGTATGGATCTTTCGTAGAGCGAACGGTTGTATATACTTGTTAAGTATGGATCTAATGCATCAGCATACTCCGAAAGGAACGTAATTGGTGTACAGGTAATGATATTGAAAAAATCATCATAAGAACACACAGCACAAATTTCGACAATCTGCCGTAAACTGAAATTATAGATGTGCCATCCCCACAACTGGCACTTTCCGTACCCTAAAATTGTGGTTTTTTGGGGCTCTATCCGGAATCGACCAGGAACAAATGGCGCTTTTGTAAGACGCCTAATGTCCACCCTAGACCACACCTAAAGCAAAATACCAACCAGTTTCCTCGATTTACTTGGGCAGAAGGAAGAGCGTTATGTTTAAAATTTGAACCTGCACTGCAGGATAGCTACAGTTCTTTCTGCAGGTATACAAATGTTTGACAGTTCAAGTGCTTTCCAAAACATCTGACCCCTTATCTCTGTGATCAACCCGCGAGCGTGTTTTTGGAACATATTGGTACCGTGTACTGTAGCGCATGGAGCGATAAGGAAATCTAAAAATTCACTTATGTGAACAGAATTTTATAGTAATACATCCATCTATCGATACATTATTATTACTCCATATGTATCAGTATCATTCACTTTAATGTAAGGAGATGTCACTCGACTGTATACTGACAATGACGTGGTGGTTCTGCGAAACAATAAATTAAAATGGAAAATTTTTTCAGTTTTGTGAATTGTACTTCGTCCTAGTGCTTCCTGAGTATTATCTCCAAGACAGACTTAAACAATACCTCCATAGAATTAGCAACCCATTGCAGGTAAAGTTTCGTATGATTATACAGGTCACAGTTTCACTTTGCCGCAATGCATCCTTAAAGACTGTCGCCCACTTGGGGAAGTAATACAATGTTTTAAATTTTATATGAATATTCCGGGTAAAACGTAAATTGTAGGAGAAAAACTGGTTTAGATGAAAAAGGGCGTTGATTCCCCTTTAAATGGGCTGTAGAATTATAGACATTTGAATAGAATCAGATACTTTAAACTCATTTACTTCCTAAACATGTTTGTTGTTGATGTTTTTGTTCCTTCCATGGCAACAGTGTGAACTAAGTATCTCTGCACCGGACGCAGACACTAAACTATCACAATACTAGTTCCAGTAGCAGTTGTGATTATCCTCCCCCCCCTCCGCCCCTCCCATCCCACATACATCATAGAATGAAACTTGGCGGTCTAACGAAATTTGTGACATAATGAATAATGTTCAACAAGCCGAATTCAAAGTAACAAACAATATTTTAGCTCTAACTAGCAACTTACTGTCTTTGACGTTATTGCTAGCAGCCATAAATTTTGCCCGAGAACTGTTGCAGTAATGATAGACAAGTAGATTGCTCTGAGAGTCTCGTTGGTATGAGGGTTAGAGAGGGGTTACCGTGAAGCACAAGGCGCAGTCCGCGCTAGAGGTGTCCAGTTGCTTCTGCAGCTGAGGGTACAGGCGGATGGCGCCCGGGGCGCCAAATCAGTCGGATAACAGAGTGCACGGCTTCAATTACAATTACTCTCCGGACGCGTCCGCGGGCGCTCGACGGATGGCTGTTAAATTAAGGCACGGTACGGAAGCCGGCCGTAAGGAACAGCAAACGATACTCGGCTGTTCTGCCAGTGTGAGAAGGCTAGGCCATATATTCTCACCCACACGCTGTGCTTCTCGTCACTTTGAAGCCGAATCGCACTCTCAAGAGGCTAGAAATCTATGCAGTTAGCGGAGCTAAGCCGTTTCTGATCTAAGAACAAGCAACCTATGATGGACATCTCTTTCTAGCGTACCTCACTGGTGCATAACAAACATCATCACTGCTCGCAATACTACATTACTTTATGCTAGAGTGGCGTGCCTTTGTTTGGTGTGACAAATACATTTGAATTCTAGGTTAATCACATATTTACTACGACATAATTCATTTAAGATGATCCAGAATGTCAACCATATCGCTGTCTATAATCAATAGAGCCTCTTCTTTCATAAATTTAAAAATTACGAAACGAATGAGAAAGCTGACACCATCGACCTTATATTGAACGGACGACAGAGAACCCATTATGTTACTGTTTTACGCGTTTACTATAGCAGCCATGTCACTTGCTAAATAGCGGCAACGCTTTAGAAAACCATCAGTTCTTTAGTCATGTTCTTTTTCCGAAAACACAAAAAGTATCAGACTAGCTCGAAAGCATTTTCCCCTCATTGTTAGCGAAAAAAAAAATTTGAGGTCATAAAAATGAATTAGAAATTCATCAATTGCTGTAAATTTTATTATTTTTTCACTGAGTATTAAATAAAAATTTTGGGATTGCTACCTGTTGTTGTTGTGGTCTTCAGTCCTGAGACTGGTTTGATGCAGCTCTCCATGCTACTCTATCCTGTGCAAGCTTCTTCATCTCCCAGTACCTACTGCAACCTACATCCTTCTGAATCTGCTTAGTGTATTCATCTCTTGGTCTCCCTCTACGATTTTTACCCTCCACGCTGCCCTCCAATGCTAAATTTGTGATCCCTTGATGCCTCAAAACATGTCCTACCAACCGATCCCTTCTTTTAGTCAAGTTGTGCCACAAACTTCTCTTCTCCCCAATCCTATTCAATACCTCCTCATTAGTTACGTGATCTACCCACCTTATCTTCAGCATTCTTCTGTAGCACCACATTTCGAAAGCTTCTATTCTCTTCTTGTCCAAACTAGTTATCGTCCATGTCTCACTTCCATACATGGCTACACTCCATACAAATACTTTCAGAAACGACTTCCTGACACCTAAATCTATACTCGATGTTAACAAATTTCTCTTCTTCAGAAACGATTTCCTTGCCATTGCCAGTCTACATTTTATATCCTCTCTACTTCGACCATCATCGGTTACTTTACTCCCTAAATAGCAAAACTCCTTTACTACTTTAAGTGTCTCATTTCCTAATCTAATTCCCTCAGCATCACCCGACTTAATTTGACTACATTCCATTATCCTCGTTTTGCTTTTGTTGATGTTCATCTTATATCCTCCTTTCAAGACATTGTCCATTCCGTTCAACTGCTCTTCCAAGTCCTTTGCTGTCTCTGACAGAATTACAATGTCATCGGCGAACCTCAAAGTTTTTACTTCTTCTCCATGAATTTTAATACCTACTCCGAACTTTTCTTTTGTTTCCTTTACTGCTTGCTCAATATACAGATTGAATAACATCGGGGAGAGGCTACAACCCTGTCTCACTCCTTTCCCAACCACTGCTTCCCTTTCATGCCCCTCGACTCTTATAACTGCCATCTGGTTTCTGTACAAATTGTAAATAGCCTTTCGCTCCCTGTATTTTACCCCTGCCACCTTCAGAATTTGAAAGAGAGTATTCCAGTCAACATTGTCAAAAGCTTTCTCTAAGTCTACAAATGCTAGAAACGTAGGTTTGCCTTTTCTTAATCTTTCTTCCAAGATAAGTCGTAAGGTCAGTATTGCCTCACGTGTTCCAACATTTCTACGGAATCCAAACTGATCTTCCCCGAGGTCGGCTTCTACCAGTTTTTCCATTCGTCTGTAAAGAATTCGCGTAAGTATTTTGCAGCTGTGACTTATTAAACTGATAGTTCGATAATTTTCACATCTGTCAACACCTGCTTTCTTTGGGATTGGAATTATTATATTCTTCTTGAAGTCTGAGGGTATTTCACCTGTCTCATACATCGTGCTCACTAGATGGTAGAGTTTTGTCATGACTGGCTCTCCCGAGGCCATCAGTAGTTCTAGTGGAATGTTGTCTACTCCCGGGGCCTTGTTTCGACTCAGGTCTTTCAGTGCTCTGTCAAACTCTTCACGCAGTATCTTATCTCCCATTTCGTCTTCATCTACATCCTCTTCCATTTCCATAATATTGTCCTCGAGTACATCTCCCTTGTATAAACCCTCTATATACTCCTTCCACCTTTCTGCCTTCCCTTCTTTGCTTAGAACTGGGTTTCCATCTGAGCTCTTGATATTCATACAAGTGGTTCTCTTCTCTCCAAAGGTCTCTTTAATTTTCCTGTAGGCAGTATCTATCTTACCCCTAGTGAGACAAGCCTCTACATCCTTACATTTGTCCTCTAACCATCCCTGCTTAGCCATTTTGCACTTCCTGTCGATTTCATTTTTGAGACGTTTGTATTCCTTTTTGCCTGCTTCATTTACTGCATTTTTATATTTTCTCCTTTCATCAATTAAATTCAATATTTCTTCTGTTACCCAAGGATTTCTATTAGCCCTCGTCTTTTTACCTACTTGATCGTCTGCTGCCTTCACCACTTCATCCCTCAGAGCTACCCATTCTTCTTCTACTGTATTTCTTTCCCCCATTCCTGTCAATTGTCCCCTTATGCTCTCCCTGAAACTCTCTACAACCTCTGGTTCTTTCAGTTTATCCAGGTCCCATCTCCTTAAATTCCCACCTTTTTGCAGTTTCTTCAGTTTCAATCTGCAGTTCATAACCAATAGATTGTGGTCAGAATCCACATCTGCCCCAGGAAATGTCTTACAATTTAAAACCTGGTTCCTAAATCTCTGTCTTACCATTATATAATCTATCTGAAACCTGTCAGTATCTCCTGGCTTCTTCCATGTATACAGCCTCCTTTCATGATTCTTGAACCAAGTGTTAGCTATGATTAAGTTATGCTCTGTGCAAAATTCTACAAGGCGGCTTCCTCTTTTATTTCTTCTCCCCAATCCATATTCACCTACTATGTTTCCTTCTCTCCCTTTTCCTACTGACGAATTCCAGTCACCCATGACTATTAAATTTTCGTCTCCCTTCACTACCTGAATAATTTCTTTTATTTCGTCATACATTTCATCAATTTCTTCATCATCTGCAGAGCTAGTTGGCATATAAACTTGTACTACTGTAGTAGGCATGGGCTTTGTGTCTATCTTGGCCACAATAATGCGTTCACTATGCTGTTTGTAGTAGCTAACCCGCACTCCTATTTGTTTATTCATTATTAAACATACTCCTCCATTACCCCTATTTGATTTTGTATTTATAACCCTGTAATCACCTGACCAAAAGTCTTGTTCCTCCTGCCACCGAACTTCACTAATTCCCACTATATATAACTTTAACCTATCCCTTTTCAAATTTTCTAACCTACCTGCCCGATTAAGTGATCTGACATTCCACGCTCCGATCCGTAGAACGCCAGTTTTCTTTCTCCTGATAACGACGTCCTCTTGAGTAGTCCCCGCCCGGAGATCCGAATGGGGGACTATTTTACCTCCGGAATATTTTACCCAAGAGGACGCCATCATCATTTAATCATACAGTAGAGCTGCATGTCCTCGGGAAAAATTACGGCTGTAGTTTCCCCTTGCTTTCAGCCGTTCGCAGTACCAGCACAGCAAGGCCGTTTTGGTTAATGTTACAAGGCCAGATCAGTCAATCATCCAGACTGTTGCCCCTGCAACTACTGAAAAGGCTGCTGCCCCTCTTCAGGAACCACATGTTTGTCTGGCCTCTCAACAGATACCCCTCCGTTGTGGTTGCACCTACGGTACGGCCATCTGTATCGCTGAGGCACGCAAGCCTCCCCACCAACGGCAAGGTCCATGGTTCATGGGGGGGGGGGGGGGGGGGGGAGGGATTGCTACCTAACACCGAGTAATTTGTTTCCATATATTTCAGCTGTACTACTTTATAGTGCTGACGATCTGGTAACATTGCCATTGAATGATTAATTGTAGTGCTACTAATTCGTCACAAAACTGAAACATAGAAACTGAGAACCAATTAAATCAACTGTTCTCACAGATCGCTTGTGCCTCAGGGGAACTTCTGAAGGAATTAGTGACAAAAGGCGGTACAGTTATTACAAACTACGTCGCGCTGCAATAGATGTTATTCCATGTTTATCCCTTTTTCTTTAAAAAATGAACAATCCATAAAAAGTGCACATGGCAAACGAAGAACTTTTTCTCCGACATGAAGCAAAATTATTACTTCCTCCTTCCAAAAGACAGAGTATTAGGTCAAGTGGATTACGCAGAAAACTTTGCGTCCAGTTTTAAAATTCAATCTATGAAATAAGATATTTGCGATTGTTTTTTTCCGCTGTATATTGCTCATAGTTAGAACTTCACTGAAAGGGTTGTCAAGAACAAAGAAAAAACATTTTATGGAATTAAAATCAGATGAAGGAATGAAATTTGTGCACAGTTATTAATGTATGGGAAGGGCGCTATCGTCCTGCCACCTACAGAAAATGTGTAGTAAAATCCTCGGATATTATAATAAATATTTTATTTTCGAAGTAACTTGTACGTTGTCTTTTGAATTTCACTAGGGTGGAAACATTCACTGTTAGTGAAGTATCTGAAATAAAAATATGCGTCATCGGTCCAATCAAGGGGACTGGTGTCCTTCATTACGCCAGGCAGTTTCCTAAATGGGCTTTAGTGTGATAGATAGTTGTTAAATACCGTACACGAATAAGTATCAGTAAATTTCGTACTTTTTTATTTTTAGGAGTTTTTGGCATCTGAAACCGGATAACATGTGTTCCAAACCAAGAAGGCTAAAAGTGGAAATGTTGCCCTCGGAACAAAAAGCTGGTTGTCAAAACACTTATTAGAAAACAGATAATGAAAGCAATTACTTAAATTTTGTTCATAGTGGCCTACCTAGGCCCAAGATTAAACAAAATACGATGTGGCTCATTCAATGAAATTCGCACGGTAACGCTTCAATACTTCTAATTTCCGTCCATATCACGTAACTTTATGTACTGTATATGACAAAATGGAGACAATTGCTTTTACTTTAAAATGATGGCAGCAGAAATTTAGTTACTATTACTTCATCACCACGACATTCCAATCATTAATACTAGTCAGCTATAAGAACACAGCGCTAATCTTACCATTTTCCATTGTTGGTATTTGTCTTCGTGGATCAACTCACTACTAAGATGGAGAAGCTATGCCAATATGGGGTACACTTCATGACTGCTCGAATACATCTAGTGTCAATATCCACAGAGATATCGAGCCGTCCTACCGACGGAGCAGGCCCATTAACAGCAGCCTTCCCATATAGATCGGCCTCAGTCTAATTCCATGCATCACTAATCAAGGACACTTGTAATAAAACAAGTATAATATATGAAATAATAATCTTTAACTTTTGCTGCGAACACATTTAGTCACCAGGCAAACATTCATTAAGAGGCCATTAGATATCGTAAAATAATACAGGGATGATGTTAGGGTTCAGAATTGTCCAACCACAGAGTATTCAAAGCGAAACTCCCACTATGGTGATGCTTTGATGCTTGTTCCAATAGTCTAAGTATTTGCGCACGACACTGTATCCATGAGTAGTATTAATGTATATTAGAAAAACGTTGCGTTCTTGTGAGATCAGACTGTTCAGTGTCCAGCTGCACGACGTGACGAGTTCTTTATTTCAGCTTGACACGTTCGTAATTGTCCATGAAGTATAAGCACACTGAAAAGCACAGCGACATATTGTTTAGAATTTTTAGAGTCCAAAACAGATCTTCCTCGATAAATAGTTTTCAAAAAAATGTGTGTGAAATCTTATGGGACTTAACTGATAAGGTCATCAGTCCCTAAGCTTACACACTAATTAACCTAAAGTATCCTAAGGACAAACACACACAACCATGCCCGAGGGAGGACTCGAACCTCCGCCGGGACCAGTCGCCCAGTCCATGAATGCAGCGCCCTAGACCGCTCGGCTAATCCCGCGCGGCAAAATAGTTCTCCTTACTTCGCGACCGGCTTTGTTATAACGGATCATCAGATGACGTCTGTCTTCCTAAACCAGTAAACAAAACCCAGAAAAACTTGTAGCCAAGATAAGGACTATCAAGAGATACAAATACGTAATAACACCATGACAGACACAGCTGACCTTTAGTATAGAGTCATCTACGAAAAACAAAAGTGTCTGTTGCCGATCTTGTGGCCTTCTGTCCGAAGAGTGACTTGATGCAGATATCAGCGATAGCCTTTGCTGTGCGAGTTTCTTCATCTCTGCATAAGCACTAGAATCTACATCAGTCTGAAGAAAAAGGAAGGTAAGAGGTTAATGTCCCGTCGATAGCGACTTCATGACAGACGAAACATAAACTCGGGTTTTGTTCGAAAGTATGGGAGATAGAAATCGACCGTGTCCTTTTTCAAAGGAACGGTCCTGGCATTTGGCTAGGGGGATTTAGAGAAATCACAGAAAACTGGGTGGTCGGACAAGAATTTGAACCATCATCAACCTCAGTGCGGGTCCATTGCGTTAACCACGACACCACCATGCTTCGTTAGTTCAATTCGAACCTGTTTTCTATAGTCAAGAGATGGCCTCCCTCTAAATTTCACCGTCCCCTCCTCCCCAGCACACTCTTTCCTATGTTACCAACGTGACTAATCCTTGAAGCCAATCCCTCCCATTGGCTAAGTTATAACACAGATTATTTTATCTCCCCAATTAGATTTGGTAGCTCTTCAATACTTACCCGACTGCGCCGTCTATTCTTCAGTTTTCTTTCGTAGCGTCATATTTAAGATACTTCTATTCTCTTCTTGTACGGATTGCGACAGTAAGCTTACTTTCGGATAAAGAGTTCTTTACACCTGAATTTATATTAGGTGTTAACAAAGTTCTCTCTCTCAGTAATACTTTTCTTGTTGTTGCTAGTCTGCATCTTATATCCTCCATACTTCGACCATAGTCAGATAATTTGCTGCCAAAATAGCAAAACTCATCTAATACTTTTAATTTTTCATTGCCTAATGCAAATCTCTCGGCACTGGATGATCCAGTTCGACTGAATCCCATTACCCTTCTTTTACTTCATTGACATTCATCTTATGAAGCCTGTTCAGTATCATTTCCATTCCGCTAAATTAACCTCCCAGTCCCTTTACCACATCAAAAAATATTTTACTTCTCCCCGATTCCCAGAACTATTGAGGCTAGACATTGACTGTGGATATTATATCACGGACACACTCCCTTTGACTGTTCAGAGATGTCACTAAACCCGCAACCATGTATGAGCAGATGAGCAGCACCTTTTAGACGGAGGAGGTCTAACAGCCGACCAGTTCCAGTCATTCCACCAGGAAGGAGGTACACGGCTCGTGTTGCCTGTGGTTCACTCATGCCTAGATGGTCAATACCGCGGTACCATCACGTCCTCATTGTTACTTTCTGCCAGGAAGGGCTCTCAACAAAGGAAGTGTCGAGGTGTCTCGGAGTGAATCAAAGCGATGTTGGTCGGACATGGAGGAGATACAGAGAGAGGAACTGTCAATGACATGCCTCGCTCTGGTCGCCCAAGGGCTACTATTGCAGTGAATGACCGCTACGTAAGGTTTACGGCTCGAAGGAATCCTGATAGCAACGCCACAACGTTGAATAATGCTTTTCGTACAGCCACAGGACATCGTGTTATGACTCAATGTGAAATAGGCTGCATGATGCGCAATTTCACTCCCGACGTCCATGGTGAGGTCCATTTTTGCAACCACGACAACATGCAGCATGATAAAGATGGGCCCAACAACACACCGAACGGAACGCTCAGGATTGGCGTCACATTCTCTTCACCGATGAGTGTCGCATATAACTTCAACCAGACAATCGTCGGAGATATGTTTGGAGGCAACCCGGTCAGGCTGAACGCCTTAGACACACTGTCCAGCGAGTGCAGCAAGGCTGAGGTTCCCTGTTGTTTTGGGGTGGCATTATGTGGGGCCGACGTACCCTGCTGGTGGTCATGGTAGACGCCTAACGGCTGTACGATACTTGAATGCCATCCTCCGATCGATAGTGCAACCATATCGGCTACATACTGGCGAGGCATTCGTCTTCATGGACGACAATTCGCGCCACCACCGTGCACATCTTGTGAATGACTTCCTCCAAGATAACGACATCGCCCTACTAGAGTGGCCAGCATGTTCTCCAGACATGAACCCTATCGATCATGCCTGGGATAGTTTGAAAAGAGCTGTTTACGGACGACGTCACCCACCACCCACTCTGAGGGATCTGCGCCGAATCGCCGTTGAGGAGTGCTACAATCTGGACCAACAGTGCCATGATGAACTTGTGTGTAGTATGCCACGACGAATACAGGCATGCATCAATGCGAGAGGACGAACTTCTGAGTATTAGAGTTCTACAGCAATCTGGACCACCATCTCTGAAGGTCTCGCTGTATGGTGGTACAACATGCAATGTGTGACTTTTATGAGCTATAAAAAGGGCGAAAATGCTGTTTATTTTGATCTCTATTCGAATTTTCTGTACTGGTTCCGGAGCTCTCGGAACCGAGGTGATGCAAAACTTTTTTTATGTGTGTATCTCTGACTGAATTACGTTGGCATGTTTTCCCTGATTATTGGTTACCCATTTAGATTTCTCTTTCGTTTATTTTTCTGCTTGCTGTAACTGAACAACAACTGGACAGCCTATAGCCTTCTCTTGCTCCCTTCTCAGCAAGTTCTTACCATTATTACAATTGCAGTACGATTACTGTAAAGTTGTGGATACCCTTTCATTCCTGAATTTTATCGTGCTACAGTCAGAATTTCATAGTGTGAATCTGAATCAACAATGTCAAATACTTTCTCTAAATCTTTGTTACAGACTCATCTTCTATGATAAGTTATAGGGTAAATGTTCCGTTGCATGTTCTTAAGTTTTTTGACATTACTATTATATATTTGTAATCAGTGCTGGTTGATTTTCTGCCGCAATTTGGTGTTTATTTTATTGAGAGTTCTGGACATGCAGACATAGTAGGAACTCTTTGCTTTTTTCGCGTTTCGTATGTGCACTACTGGTGTGGGCTCAGGTTCTTATTGCCAACAAAAGGCAGTCAGTGAATTTAATTAGTTGAGGCGAGCCTCCCCACGGTTACAGACAGTTTTTTCGGGCGAGAGCTGCGCCCTTGTTCGTGCTTTTGTGCCCAAAGCCGATGCGAGGGGAAGGGATGCTGTGCTGCTACTGCCGTCCCCATAGATTGAGTATGGCATTTTTGCCTTTTCTACGAGAACTTCAAATGTCGACACATTGTGGTGTCGCCCAGTCAGCGTGAGAACGTCGGTTTGGCTACCCAATCAAACTGAGTCGCTCCACCACCGTGCTTGCCACGAAGAGGCCAACAAATCGAGGAGACACTGCTCTAGGCCAGTACTGATCTCGTTTGTTAAAGTGCACTTTATATGACAAGAGTGGAAAATTTCTGCTGTATTCCCATGTTTTCTCATCGAATAAGCGATTTTCTCAGTCATCACTCTGGCAATAGCGATGAGTCGTCTCTTCCGTGCAATATTTGCAAAGGGATCGGTAACTGATGGCCGTAAATTAAGACTATTCTGCTGCGGGCACCCGTTCGGGGCGTTTCCTCTGTGGGTCCCCATCTCGTGCTCTTCGACATGTACTAGATGTTTCTGGGGAAATGTGTCACAGTTGCAGTCAAGTGTGAGCCATATTCTTAGAATCTCGTTACTTGCTTTCTTTGCCACGCAACTTGTTATCCTTCATTTGGTTATAATTTGTAGATTCTTGTTGTGTCGTTAACTATAATTTCGCCCAGATGAGGAGAGGTTACTGTGCTTTCTCCATGCAGCCTTCCACACTACTTGTTAACGCCCCATAGGGGTGTTAGCGTCATTTTATAATTTGAGTCCAGTTTTAGAGAACTTTGTTCTCTATTAATGTTATTGTGGTTTATGTCGGTCATATGAGCAAATAAATATCTGTTAACCTCAGTCGTGACTTAGATATGAAGAGCCGTTACCGTACTACAATCTTTTCATGATTATGTGAGCCAAATGAAAAATGTAATTTGTTTTTTTACCTAAATATGTTGTATTCACTATGATAGTATTACCATTATGCACAGTGGCCAAAAATCGACGATAATTTATATAAAATTCAAAGTAGGGAGCGAGTATAGTATGCATTCGTCATATATACGAGTATACAGAAAAAAAAAAAATGCGCTAAACGGACGTTAAAGACTGGCAATCTGGCAACACTGTAATCACTAGTACGGTAAGTACCTTTGTCAGCGAATAGGTGTAGTGCTGTACGGTTGGTGCAGTGGATAGCGTTTAGGGTTGGAACAAGGTAGATCGAGGATTCGATTCTGGGTCGAAGCGTATTTGTTTTTATTTACCAATTTCATTCTGCCAGATAATACTATAGCATACACCGTTTCTTATGCCACACGTATCCGAGATTTACATAGTACAGTGGTTTTTAACATAAACGTGACCAGAAAAGTCAGCAACAGACAACTGAAACAAATCACCTGTCATAGGACAGAATAACGACAAAAAATATCAATGTCGAGATGCTAAAGATGACTGCACAGACTTCTAGTCATTTATGCTACATGCAGTATGGCCGCTCTAAATCTACTACATCTACATGGATACTCTGCAATTCACACATAAGTGCCTGGCAGAGGGTTCATCGAACTATTTTCATACTACTTCTCTATCATTCCACTCTCGAATGGTGCGTGGGAAAAAGCTCTGATTTCTCTTATCTTATTATGATGATCATTTCTCCATACGTAGGTGGGTGTCAACAACACATTGTCCCATTCGGAAGAGAAAGTTCGTGATTGAAATTTCGTAAGTAGATATCGCCGCAAAGAAAACCGCCTTTGTTTCAGTGACTGCCACCCCAACTCGCGTATGATATCAGTGACACTCCCACCCCTATTGCGCGATAGCACGAAACGAACTGTCCTTCTTTGCACTTTTTCTATGTCTTCCGTCAATCCTACCTGGTAAGGACCCCACACCGCGCAATAATATTCGAGGGGAGGACGGACAAGTGTAATGTAGGCTGTCTCTTTAGTGGGTTCGTCGCGTCTTCTAAGTGTTCTGCCAACAAAGTGCAGTCTTTGTTTCGCCTTCCCCACAAGATTATCCGTGTGGTCTTTCCAATTTAAGTTGCTCGTAATTGAAATTCCTAGGTAGGAACCAATGACAATAACAATTTCCATGACCACACGACGTTTACAAAAGAGCATGTTGTGGGCACAGAAGATGCTCAAAAGGACCCTTCATCTACAGATGCAACAGCAGCATGAACACGTGCTGCCAGTTCTTCCACGTGGTCGGCAGAGGAGAATGCACATGCTCCTACAAGTGTCCCCACAGGAAGAAATCCCGGGGATTTAGGTCAGGTAAACGTGGAGGCAATACAACTGGACCTCCCCATCTCGCAATCTGAGCCATTTCCCTGAAACTATTCTCTCTAAATACTGTCGCACATTAATTCCAAAATGTGGAGGTGCATCGTTATGTTGGGACCATACAAGAAGTGAAACATCTTCCAGTGGGTTAGGCAAATAGTTTGAGAGGAATGCATGATACTCTTGTGTTGTCAACCAGTCAGGAAACAAGTAGGGACTCAAACTCCTGTCTCCCAATATTCCAGCCCAGTCGTTGATGCCAAAAGCAAAGTTGATACCCACGGTCGTGTGTAACGTGCAGGTTAACGACGCATCATAGGTGGTCATTGTGCATTTTGAAGACACCCTCACAAGTGAACGCTGCTTCATCCGACATATTATAGTCTTCATGAAGTACCATTGGCTTTCTGTTGTTGTTGGAACCATTCACAGAATTTCATTCGCAGACGGCTGTCTGCAGGATGGAGGTGTCGGTTTAAAGAATAATGATAAAGGGTGCAGCCCATGCCTGTTTAGCACCTCACGGACCGTGCGTTGCGAGTCTCGCAGCTTTCTTACTTGCTTCCCTGGCGTTCTTGGTGTATTACATCCCGAATAGCTTCCTCAGTAGCAGGAGTACAGCTAGTCTGACACGATGGTGGAAGGAGAGAACGTGTCTACCGAAGGTGAAGCTCCAAATGGCGAAACACATTTTTAGCTAGATGACGTCGATCAGGATATCAAGCAGCATGTTCAGGAGTGGCACCACCCGTCCGGTTATCAGATGCGCCAAGGACAAGAAGCATATCCACATATTCATCGTTTGTGTTTGCCATACGTCTGCCACACTGTTTTAATATAACAGGAAAAGAAAATAGGATGATTGTACGAATGTACATGGTGTCTGTCACGGGCACGTTCCTCGGGTAGCAACTAGTCCGTGTCTGGTGAAAAGCGCATACAGTATAAATACCTCGCTAGTCGCAGTGGGCTGTTCCACCTAACTCCATCACCTCTCTTACTGATTTTCATCCCAGAACTGCTAATTATGAAATTTTCGTTTCCGAATTACATGGAGCAACATTCTGGAGTTCAGTGTGCTGTCTGCTGTTCGACATCAGAACGGGGCAGCCTGCCCTGAGTCATGAGAGTAGCAGAGTGCTGTGCATTCAGTGGAGGGAGGTCACGGCCGCCTCCGTGGTATCGGCAGCTGCACTGCCGCACTGCTGCGCTGTCATCACGGCTGTAGCCGCGTACATAGCTGGCAGCGGCATTCGAGTGACGCCACACTTGGCCCTGCTCTTTGCGCTGTCAGCAATGCCAGACGTTTTCGTTTTTGCCCTTGTGGGAGTCCTTGGAAACCTGGCTGAGATGGAATGTTGCTCCAATAAACAATTATTGAGTGTTGCAAAATTGAGACTAATAGGGGATGCTAAAACTTATGTAGGGTACACAGAAGCTTTTATGGGATCCACAACATTAGAAGAACTTAAAGAAGGGTTAAGTCAGAGATATACGAAACAAAGTAGTACCAGACACTATAGGGAACAATAGTCAGAGCAGTGTTTGTACGGTCTATCGAAAGTACAGAAGGAACTACTGCCGGAGCTGGGGTTGGTTTTAGAATCTGAGCAAAAAAACTTAGTTTTTGTTTCAAGGTACTCGTAATGTCGGTGAGAACTGACTAAGCGAAAGTTTACATTTCCGTTTCTATGCCGGTAGCAGGGAAACAAGCACATTACGAGTGCTGCATAGTAAATGTGTATCGTGTCAAGAGGGGAATAATGAAGAAATTTGTAAGAATAAAAACGGAATGACTGCTATTAATTGTAAAAGACAAGGGAAGACATGTACAAATGAATGAATCAAAGTTACAAAAATACTATTGAGGGGAAAGCACCGTTTGTCTGAATATGGTAATAAGAGGACAAGACTCCTGCGCAGTGAAATTGCTAATGATACAAAAGGAGGTAAGGGAATTCAATAAAGAAGTGACCGAGCTGGAATTGTACTTTCAGCAGTTTGGTTCAAATGGCTCTGAGCACTATGGGACTGAACTGCTGAGGTCATCAGTCCCCTAGAACTTAGAACTACTTAAACCTAACTAACCTAAGGACATCACACACATCCATGCCCGAGGCAGGATTCGAACCTGCGACCGTAGCGGTCGAGCGGTTCCAGACTGTAGCGCCTAGAACCGATCGGCCACCCCGGCCGGCAGGGCTTTCAGCAGGTGGAAGCGCATTGGTTATTCTCTACCTTTGACAACATGATAATAGTAGCTAGTTGTTTCGAGCAGGGGAAGCTCACATCAGCAAAAAGGCTAGAAATAAATGGGAGTAGTTTGTTATTACATGAAGCAGCGGGAAAGATCATTGACCCTACTTTCCATCTGTCGTCTGCGATTTCAGGGTTAGACAACCTGAATATTTCGCAGCTTATTTTGTATTGGTCAGGGGAGTCGATGGAAGTACTACTTGCTACAGATATCACCAGCTTAAATGAAACTCTAAGGCCACAATTCATACAGTCTATAAACATGCTTCTGAACCATCAGGAGAGAAGGGACTTCCTGGTTCCTTAGTGCGGCATGTAAATTTATATCGGGAATATCAGTACCAGAGAGAGACAACAGTGACTACTGTGATGCCAACCGCCGCGGCAACACATGTTTGGCTGAGCATAGCCCTTGTTTTGGTATGTAGGAGACGGACCACAATACTGAGTTCAGACCCAGCCGTCATTCAGATTCCAGTAAATTGAATACCTGAGCGTAAAAGCAGGAGAGGGAAGATGGTCGGACAAGGGGGTACTATTAACAATAAGTGGGTCATTTTAGCTTGTAAGTTTGGAATAGAGAATTAGAAGTTATTGTCCAAGAAGCCTGGTAATGAAGTAAGTCCTATGGTGTTTGAGTTGAGCCCTGTAGAAAAGTGTAAGATTAAGTGATAGGGTTAAGGAAATCATTTCTTAGAATAATTCTTAAGAGGCGACACAGGGTCAAAAGTACCGGTCGCTGGGAACTCTTAACGTAAAGGATAATCTTGTTTGGTCGACCCAGAGGAACAGGTCTTCATAAAAATGAGGGAAATGTAGCGTATCGACCATATTCAGTCAAAAAGTACACCAGAGTGGAAGTGAGTTGCAACAGAGCCAGCCGCAGACAGGCAAGAGTGATACACATTGTGAAGCAAATCACAGCCGACAGGCATTACAAAGCAGAGCCGGCTGGGCGCGGTATAGCAACAGCCGATGCTGCAATACGCTAGTAGAAGGACAGAAGCCTTACGTCACTTGCCACCAAGCCAGTCTTTAGAGTACTTGCCTTAAAAAATGGTTCAAATAGCTCTGAGCACTATGGGACTAAATTTCTGAGGTCGTCAGTCCCCTAGAACTTAGAAGTACTTAAACATAACTAACCTAAGGACATCACACACATCCATGCCCGAGGCAGAATTCGAACCTGCGACCGCAGCGGTCGCGCGGTTCCAGACTGTAGCGCCTAGAACCGCTTGGCCACTCCGGCCGGCTGTACTTGCCTTAAACCCTAAACGAACATAGTCTGGAGCGTGTAAGTACTCAGCCATTCGTGTACTAATATATTCTCATCTCAGTATCACAGCCTGCGCCACAAGCCTGCGACACCCGGAGCGATATGCCAAAATGCAGTAATGGGTCCGGTGTGCGACCACCCGGGATGGGGCAGCCTGCTAAAGCAGAAATGTCCACTCGCTGCACAGAGGTCACGGCGCCTCTGCGGTGTCGCCAGCACCACTGCCGCGCTGTCATCACGGTCGCAGCCGGAGACGTCGCCGACAGCAGCATTCGAGTGAGCCACACTTGGTCCCGTTCTTTGCTCGGTCAGCAATGCCGGACGTCTGTTGTTTCGCATGAGAGGCAACGGGCCGCCTCCACTAAGCTGTTCCTGATGCACCACGGCCGAGGGCCAGAATAAAGAAGTTAATTAAAAAAATCTACTGTCATCCTGACGCTTCATTTCATTGTCCCCGGTTGACAATCCCTGGGTCATCTAACACTGTCTTCTTTCGTTTGATATCACAAACGAGGTTTTGAAATGATTTGGTACGTCATGTATAGTTTTTTTGGTGGGCTCTGTACAGACATGAAAATGACATGTAACAAGTACGCCGTATACCGAAACATTAGTTTAAAATAAGGTGCATTCAAGGAACTGAGGATTTTGTTATGCTGAAGTGGAGAACAAGTTATGAAGTTATGAGGCTTTCACAAAAAAAAAAGGGAAAGGTGTTGGCAGCTGGGGGGATGGGATTGGCGCTCGCTTTCCTCTTCGTAATTGCGACGTAAGTTAGTGAGGAGCAGGCTACGTGGCACCAAGTGCGATCAGTCCACCCTGGGGAACGATGGCAGCCACTACCTGAACGGTCTGGACGAGATTACGACCAAAAACAAAGTCGTGATTAATAAAATGGATAAAAGGCGGTGACGATAAGGTGCAGTGCTGTTTCCAAAAGTCGAATTCAGAAGTTACTGCAAGTGTCTTCATTTAAAATTTGTGGAATATAACAGGTCCCAGGTTATTATTCTACTTTTGTAAAATAATAAAATCTCTGATCAAAGACGTGCAAATTTTACAAATTTTAGTTATTCGATTGGTGTTTCTTTCACCGTGATTATGTCACATTTTACATTAGTTTAATAGCTAAAGTAGTAATGGTAGGAATATGGCTTAGTGTGGAAAATGGAGCATCCCGAGTAGCCGGATTGTACCGTCTTTCTTAGCAAGCAGAGGACAGTATCGAGTGGTAGAAACGGCCACAGTTTGCCAGGAAAGAGAACTATTTGTTTCAGATGGAGGACGACAGCGTGAAGAAGAGGCCCTTACTCACAGGGGGCAGCGTCTAGTCGTCATCACCGACTTCGTCCAAATTTATTTTTAGTGTGTGCATGATTTAGTAATGGATGTGGGAGAAGTGGGAGCTCCATATGGTCAAGAATTTGGAAAACATAGGGTTCTTGGTGCAAGTACAAAGCATTAGCCATTTCTGTTAGCGCAGCTTCCAAGTAGCGGTTAGTGCAACGGACAGAAAAGAGAACAGTAATTCAGAGTCGTGGAGTTGAGTCACCATCGAGAAATTTCTTTTTTATTTTCAATTTTTGCGTTAAAAGCCGACAAAATTTTCAATATATTGTACTTATCAATATTTTCATATAAGGAAGGCAAATGAAAATTTGACATTACAAATAATTTTCCAGGAGGGAGTTTTAAGTTGTATGCAAAAACGTCGTAAGTAAAATTAGATAATTTTATTATTTACAGTTGATAATTTATATGTGTTCTGCTGATATTAATCGTAAAAACAGAGGAAGCATCTTGTGTTATACGTTAACACCGCACTTTTATAATTATACGGTTGTTTTAAGATTTCTGTAGAAAATCAAACTTTGCTTACATTCATGTTCTCATCGCAAAGAGTGGCAGCAAACCACGCGTAGCGTTCCGTTTCGCCAAATATTGGGGAGATAGCTAGTGATCTACAATAGAATTTACGATATGATAACAGCAATATATGCTATGTAATAGCAAACAAGTGCTTGAAAATGAGTTATGGCCGAAATTTACTAATCGCACGATTTAAATGAAGAACGTTTATTTTACAGCCTAGTTCGGACTATATTTTATATAACAGTGGAATATATGAGGGTTGTCCAGAAAGTAAGTTCCGATCGGTCGCTAAATGGATATCACAGTGAAAAATCAGAAACATTTTATTTGCAAGAGTTAGATACATTTTCCAGATACTTCTCTACATAGTCGCCACTCCGACTTAGATATCTGTCGGAGCATTATACCAAATTTCCAATACCGTCGTCATAAAAGGCAGCCGCCTGTGCTTTCCGATAATTCTCTACGCTGGTCTACAGCGCGTAGCCTGCGCCCAAGGGTTGTCTTCGTATCCAGCGTTTCATGTGAACAGGGAAGATACTCAGGACGAGCCAGTTGGGTCTGTTTAGTGAGTGATCGAACACTTCTCATCGAAAAGCCTGCAGGAGCGTCTTCACTGCTCCTGCAGAGTACGGCTGAGAATTGCCATGAAGAAGGAAGTGCGTGGCAGTTGTGTTGGGTGGGCTGCATTCATTAAGGCGAAGGCTCTCAGCGAACCCTCCTACTTGGCGGGAGACATCGTTGTCCTAGGCACCTTTACTCACTCACAGAGCGCTCACAACTGAAAAGAACGTCTTAATGCGATCGACGGTCGTACTAGAGACACTACCCATCTGTGCAAAGCATCATCGGGTTTTCACTGTGGTTCAATTTCGCGACCGACTGGAACTTACTTTCTGGACAACCCTCGTATTTTGTTACAGTCTTCTCTGGTTGCGATTTATTTGTCCTTTCGATGAGATAAGAGCAGTTTCGAAGCTTTTTGATCAATGCAGTACTTGAGGGTAAAAGTAAAGAATGCAGTGTTGCACCAGCAGATTGTTTTGGTGTTGGTACGGAAAGGGAGGGAAATCACTTCAATAAAGAATGATGGCAATCATTCTTCATCTTGGAAAAGCTCGCCATATTGTACTGGATTTGTTTGTACTCTCGACGAGTCAGTCAATAGAAGAAATTCATTGTTTTGCATGTAGGTATATATATATATATATATATATATATATATATGACCTAGTAGATATTGTCGGAAGTGCTATGCGGCTTTTCGCGGATGATGCTGTAGTATACAGAGAAGTTGCAGCGTTAGAAAATTGTAGCGAAATGCAGGAAGATCTGCAGCGGATAGGCACTTGGTGCAGGCAGTGGCAACTGACCCTGAACATAGACAAATGTAATGTATTGCGAATACATAGAAAGAAGGATCCTTTATTGTATGATTATATGATAGCGGAACAAACACTGGTAGCAGTTACTTCTGTAAAATATCTGGGAGTATGAGTGCGGAACGATTTGAAGTGGAATGATCATATAAAATTAATTGTTGGTAAGGCGGGTACCAGGGTGAGATTCATTGGGAGAGTCCTTAGAAAATGTAGTCCATCAACAAAGGAGGTGGCTTACAAAACACTCGTTCGACCTATACTTGAGTATTGCTCATCAGTGTGGGATCCGTACCAGATCGGGTTGACGGAGGAGATAGAGAAGATCCAAAGAAGAGCGGCGCGTTTCGTCACAGGGTTATTTGGTAACCGTGATAGCGTTACGGAGATGTTTAGCAAACTCAAGTGGCAGACTCTGCAAGAGAGGCGCTGTGTATCGCGGTGTAGCTTGCTCACCAGGTTTCGAGGGGGTGTGTTTCTGGATGAGGTATCGAATATATTGCTTCCCCCTACTTATACCTCCCGAGGAGATCACTAACGTAAAATTAGAGAGATTCGAGCACGCACGGAAGGTTTCAGACAGTCCTTCTTCCCGCGAACCATACGCGACTGGAACAGAAAAGGGAGGTAATGACAGTGGCACGTAAAGTGCCCTCCACCACACACCGTTGGGTGGCTTGCGGAATATAAATGTAGATGTAGATGTAGTGCATCATCACAAAACTCAAAAAAATTCTCTTTACGGCTGATGTAGGGTTCCCAGATTTTGATGAAGTAATGATGACATTTTGCAGCGTGCTCATCCACTGCTCTTTTAATTCTTTTCATTATGCGTATACTGTTGGCAATAATTTTCCAAAAAGGGTTACAGCATATTACGATGTACGTGAGTGGATTGATTTTTTTCGTCTCCTAGCGTTTCACAAGAAACTTTAGCACCACCCATCGTCCATTTTTGGGTTACATATCGATTGGTACTAGCAGGCTAGATAGAGAACATACGAAAGTAAATACTTTATTATACACGACGTTAGCAGGAGTATTTAGATTCACGTCGTCGAATGTGTATTCTGGACTTAGCTATTTGGTCGGTGTTGATAGCAAAATCTTAGTCGTAATTGGGGATAAGAGCCCTAGCCTTGACATTCCTCTTTCGCAGCAAAGGTTTCCTCAATAGTGGCTGTCTCTCTTTCACATACAAATTCGTAATTTTACTCATCGTCGCCCAAAAACTATACACCAATAAAACTTCCACAGCTTTCTCGTTTATTTTACCTCCAAATTGAATGTGTTCTTTGGCTGCTGCCGAGGAACTTTCTGATATGATCCGATTGTAAACTATAACTCAGCACCGTTTTCAGTCGTTGCTTCGACGCTTCACTGTGCACGCTATCAATACATCCGTGCTTTCCTTCTTCTGCTCACGTTGCAGGCGCACTAATGTTTTACTTGGACTACTAGGCTTTTTCTATCGTCTCGAAATTATTCACGATATTCTCACTGTTTTCATAACTTTTATGAAAAATTCACATTACTCGGTCGAGAGTCAACAAGGAAGTGTCCAACGGTAGGCTAATTTTATCTGTAAAGGGAACCTACTGTTCGCGTGCAACTTCTGACGCGTACTCGAAGGTCAAAATTCAACGGACCGAATACGAAATCCTGTATGTTTTAATGGAAATCCTTTCTTTGAAAGTTAATTTCAGAGTCCTCGTGGGCACTGTAAGTAAAACCCTCACTTAAAAATTTATTTGTAGTCCCACATTTTCGTTTTCATACATTTTATGGGAATTTTAATAAATAAAATATACTGAGCATTATTTCAGTTTACTTGGAGTTTAAATAACATAAAAACTGAAAATTTGTAGTGAATTAAAACGTTCGCTACCAGGTACTTAGCTCCACGACCATCGGATTACTATTCTGTACTCTTACCTTTTCGTCAGCAGCATTCTGGAATCTACGTTCACACGAATGGCTCATGCCGCACCCGATCCGCGGTAAAAATGCTATTTTTTCTAAATGCTTGGCCACCTGAGACTCCCACTTCCGTCACTTTCATTTATGACCAATCTGTGCATTCAGGGCTACAGAAAATATGGACGAAATCGTTGATGACGAGTAGGTGCGGTTCTCGTGTTAGTCAGTTTCGCAGTCAAAGCTGATTTGGCCTTGGATATGTGGTTCCTCTGAGATACTGCATTAACACTGCAACTTTTATTATTGAAATTGTGAAAATGGTAATCACTCCGTTCACTAGTATGTTGTTCAGTTGTAGGTGTCAAACATTTACTTAATGAGCATCAATATTAATAAATGTAACATTGTCTTCAGACATTGTTTTTATTTTGGGATCCCATTAGCTACCTTGCAAAGAACCTAATATGAGTATTTGATATGTTCCGACAGTATGTCCCAAAACCGCAGTGCGTCAACCATGTTCTGTATGAGGTAGCATTAGAAAGATGATATTGTTCACCTGTAATACGATAACAAGACGTCCAGAAGACATGTGAACATGTTGTTGTTGTTGTGGTCTTCAGTCCTGAGACTGGTTTGATGCAGCTCTCCATGCTACTCTATCCTGTGCAAGCTTCTTCATCTCCCAGTACCTACTGCAGCCTACATCCTTCTGAATCTGCTTAGTGTATTCATCTCTTGGTCTCCCTCTACAATTTTTACCCTCCACGCTGCCCTCCAATACCAAATTGGTGATCCCTCGATGTCTCAGAACATGTTCTACCAACCGATCCCTTCTTCTAGTCAAGTTGTGCCACAAGCTCCTCTTCTCCCAAATTCTATTCAGTACCTCCTGATTAGTTATGTGATCTACCCATCTAATCTTCAGCATTCTTCTGTAGCACCACATTTCGAAAGCTTCTATTCTCTTCTTGTCTAAACTATTTATCGGCCACGTTTCAGTTCCATACATGGCTACACTCCATACAAATACTTTCAGAAACGACTTCCTGATAAATCTACACTCGATGTTAACAAATTTTTCTTCTTCAGAAATGCTTTCCTTGATATTGCCAGTCTACATTTTATATCCTCTCTACTTCGACCATCATCAGTTATTTTGCTCCCCAAATAGCAAAACTCCTTTACTACTTTAAGTGTCTCATTTCCTAATCTAATCCCCTCAGCATCACCCGATTTAATTTGACTACATTCCATTATCCTCGTTTTGCTTTTGTTGATATTCATCTTATATCCTCCTTTCAAGACACTGTCCATTCCGTTCAACTGCTCTTCCAAGTCCTTTGCTGTCTCTGACAGAATTACAATGTCATCGGCGAACCTCAATGTTTTTATTTCTTCTCCATAGATTTTAATTCCTACTCCGAACTTTTCTTTTGTTTTCTTTATTGCTTGCTCAATATACAGATTGAATAACATCGGGGATAGGCTACAACCCTGTCTCACTCCCTTTCCAACCACTGCTTCCCTTTCATGCCCCTCGACTCTTACAACTGCCATTTGCTTTCTGCACAAATTGTAAATAGCCTTTCGCTCCCTGTATTTTACCCCTGCCACCTTCAGAATTTGAAAGAGAGTATTCCAATCAACCTTGTCAAAAGCTTTCTCTAAGTCTACAAATGCTAGAAACGTAGGTTTGCGTTTCCTTAATCTTTCTTCTAAGATAAGTCGTAGGGTCATTATTGTCTCACGAGTTCCAAACTGATCTTCCCCGAGGTCGGCTTCTATCAGTTTTTCCATTCGTCTGTAAAGAATTCGTGTTAGTATTTTGCAGATGTGAGTTATTAAACTGATAGTTCGGTAATTTTCACATCTGTCAACACCTGCTTTCTTTGGGATTGGAATTATTATATTCTTCTTGAAGTCTGAGGGTGTTTCGCCTGCCTCATACATCTTGCTCACCAGATGGTAGAGTTTTGTCAGGACTGGCTCTCCCAAGGCTTTCAGTAGTTCTAATGGAATGTTGTCTACTCCCGGGGCCTTGTTTCGACTCAGGTCTTTCAGTGCTCTGTCAAACTCTTCACGCAGTATCATATCTCCCATTTCTTCTTCATCTACATCCTCTTCCATTTCCATAATATTGTCCTCAAGTACATCGCCCTTGTATAGACCCTCTTTATACTCCTTCCACCTTTCTGCTTTCCCTTCTTTGCTTAGAACTGGGTTTCCATCTAAGCTCTTGATATTCATACAAGTCGTTCTCTTTTCTCCAAAGGTCTCTTTAATTTTCCTATACGCAGTATCTATCTTACCCCTAGTGAGATAAGCCTCTACATCCTTACATTTGTCCTCTAGCCATCCCTGCTTAGCCATTTTGCACTTCCTGTCGATCTCATTTTTGAGACGTTTGTATTCCTTTTTGCCTGCTTCATTGACTGCATTTTTATATTTTCTCCTTTCATCAAATTCAATATTTCTTCTGTTACCCAAGGGTTTCTACTAGCCCTCGTTTTTTTACCTATTTGATCCTCTGCTGCCTTCACTATTTTATCCCTCAGTTCCCCATCCTTCTTCTACTGTATTTCTTTCCCCCATTCCTGTCAATTGTTCCCTTATGCTCTCCCTGAAACTCTGTACAACCTCTGGTTCTTTCAGTTTATCCAGGTCCCATCTCCTTAAATTCCCACCTTTTTGCAGTTTCTTCAGTTTCAATCTGCAGTTCATAACCAATAGATTGTGGTCAGAATCCACATCTGCCCCTGGAAAAGTCTTACAATTTAAAACCTGGTTCCTAAATCTCTGTCTTACCATTATGTAATCTATCTGATAAAAAAAATGGTTCAAATGGCTCTGAGTACTATGGGACTTACTATGGTCATCAGTCCCCTAGAACTTAGAACTACTTAAACCGAACTAACCTAAGGACAGCACACAACACCCAGTCATCACGAGGCAGAGAAAATCCGTAATCCCGCCGGGAATCGAACCCGGGAACCCGGGCGTGGGAAGCGAGAACGCTACCGCACGACCACGAGCTGCGGACATCTATCTGATATCTTTTAGTATCTCCAGGGTTCTTCCATGTATACAACCTTCTTTCATGATTCTTAAACCAAGTGTTAGCTATGATTAAGTTATGCTCTGCGCAGAATTCTACCAGACGGCTTCCTCTTTCATTTATTAGCCCCAATCCATATTCACCTACTATGTTTCCTCCTTTCCCTTTTCCTACGCTTGAATTCCAGTCACCCATGACTATTAAATTTTCGTCCCCCTTCACTATTTGAATAATTTCTTTTATCTCATTTTATCTCCTCATGCATTTCATTGTGAACATCTGACACCACAGAAATCGACAAAACAATAGTCAAATTGAAACCAGGTGTATTTAGGCCGCCATCTTGTCCACTGCACTACAGAACTGTTTGTGATCGTGTTTCTAAGTTACTGCTATGTTAGTGACAATTTGTGAACAGTGACCAAGAGAGCCACGGAAATGGAAACACCGCAACACATCGTAACTAGACTGCCACGCCAGGAGAACAAAGTGAGTGACCGTTACACAACGTTTTCGTGCAAACATCAGTCCAGTTCCCAAAGTGACATGGCCCCTTACTAAGTTTTCTCTTCTTCCACAGGATGACCACAAAATTTACGAAAAGACTACGAAATATCAGTATGACCTTATTGTAAAGTTGTTTTTGTAATGCCATTTAGCCTGAAGATGAGGTTTAACCCTCGAAACATGTCGCTAAATAAATAAGTAATACAATAGTTGACAAAGTTTGTGACTGGTAGCGGTAATTAAAAAAAATCCTTTACAGATGATATTGCCCTTACGCAGAAGGGAGAACGATATTGGTTTGATGGTAGTGACGTCGGAATACACTTATTCCCTGGTCTTTGTTATTATCGCGCTAGTTTAGTCTAACAAGGGGACCATCAGACCTGTCAATCACGGATTTCGAAAAGTCTTAAGTGTGTTGTAGAGTGACCTATTCCGAGAACCTACCTAGCGTCTTTTCACGCGAGGGCCTCTTGTTTCCGGGAAAATCATTTTTTAATCTTTCGCGTACGTCTGTAACGTTCATCCTGTTTCCGACCGAGCGACAGGAGCTCAGGAGCTAAGGCTCACGGCTAACACACTGGAGTGGCGAGTTCAAGCTCAGCTTCTGTATTAGCAAACTTTCTTCAAATGTGTATTCCGTTATCTGCAGTATAGATTACTTACTTTGTTTATTACCTATCTTTTGCCGTGCTAGTGCATATTTGTCGCAGGAGCAACCGAAATACAAATACGTTGAGCAACACGCACATATAATGAAAGCTGTTGCCTTTCAGGCACACGTTTTTCAGAAACGATACCAGAAAACACAGTTCGTTTAAATTCATACATAGAAAGAAGGATCCTTTTTTGTATGATTATATGATAGCGGAACAAACACTTGTAGCAGTTACTTCTGTAAAATATCTGGGAGTATGAGTGCGGAACGATTTGAAGTGGAATGATCATATAAAATTAATTGTTGGTAAGGCGGGTACCAGGGTGAGATTCATTGGGAGAGTCCTTAGAAAATGTAGTCCATCAACAAAGGAGGTGGCTTACAAAACACTCGTTCGACCTATACTTGAGTATTGCTCATCAGTGTGGGATCCGTACCAGATCGGGTTGACGGAGGAGATAGAGAATATCCAAAGAAGAGCGGCGCGTTTCGTCACAGGGTTATTTGGTAACCGTGATAGCGTGTCTTTGATCAACATCGGTGCAAATTACGCGTTATTTATCAATACTGTGAAAGCGGGTTCACTAAACTGATCCAGAGTTGAAAACTGTATTTTTATAGGAAACTTCCCTCGAATCGATTTCTCTGTTTGTCTAACAAGAAGGGAGAACTTTAATTTTTTTCTTGAAAATTTTAACCTGCCTGTAAAAATAGACAATGCGGGTTTGGCAAAGTGGAGTACATTTGTGGCGATAATTTTTACATTGCAGATCTTTGTCTTTCATCACAAGTTTTTGACCGCAATGCTTCCACTCACTCTGCCCTCACCAGGACTTAGTAATGTAAAGACATTTTTCTTGTCCTATGTATGGAAGAATGACAGCTTTTAAAAGCTCTTCGTGTAGAACGTTCGTTAACTTTTCTGATTTCGTATAGGTCATAGTTACGAAACTTTGACAGATTAAAACTGTGTGCCGGACCGGGACTCGAACTCGGGACCTTTGCCTTTCGCGGGCAAGTGCTCTACCATTTGAGCTACCCAAGCACGACTCAGGCCCCGTCCTCACAGCTTCACTTCTGCCTCGTCTCCTACCTTCCAAAATTTACAGAAGCTCTCCTGCGAACCTTGCAGAACTAGCACTCTCGGAAGAGAGGATATTGCGGAGACATGGCTTAGCCACAGCCTGGGGTATGTTTCCAGACTGAGATTTTCACTCTGCAGCGGAATGTGCGCTGATGTGAAACTTCCTGGCAGATTAAAACTATGTGCCGAACCGGTTGTCGAGCCATGTAGCGCATCGTCCTTGTCGGACAGGGAGCCACATATCCCGTCTCAAGTGAAAAGTAGAAGAGGGTACTAAATATTATAACATACAGGGAGAATCATCCTCAGTTTGATAAAAAAAATTATGAACAGATTGGGAATATGTCCGTAGCAATATGAGAGTGTAGTGAAGGGGAGGCCATGCCTGGACCCGAGTGACACAGCACTTAACTTCGTTTCGTATTTCCCCCACCGCCTCTCCACGCTATCTGAGTGCAGGGAGGGAGAAGAGAAAACAGTGGACATATTGCATTTAAATGGCAGTGCAGGCACATTCCTCAACAACGTCTATCACAAACAAAACATGTTTTCAGAATTAATTAACTACTTTTGGAGCGCTGAAGAGAGCACATAGTTCAGTAGGTACGACGTCATAAACTTGAGCCACGTGATAACGAAATCGCAGGGCGAAATTCACTAGATGTACAGGTGAAATGTGTGTGCCAAATACGCGTGAAATATGTTAAACACATGTGAAATATATCTGACATCTGCGTATGCGGGCAAAGCCACTGGTAGAAAGCTCATCCTAAATTCCTGGAACGATTTGCATTAAATTTGAAAAAAAAATTACTGTAAGGGATGAACTACCAGCCGCCTATTAAGGTGAGTATGACAGCATGGAGAGAGAAGGGAAGACGAGGAGATGGATAGGGAGCGAGGGAGATATAGGCACAGATGAGAGGAGGAGGATATGGACAGAGATAGGAGAGGAAGAATGGAAAGAGAGAAGAGAGAGGAGGACATGGACAAAGAAAGGACTGAAGAGGAGATGGACAGAGACAAGTGGAGGACGAGGTAGGCAGAGACAGGGGGAAGAGGAGGTGGACAGACAGAGGGAGAGGAGAAAATGGTCAGACAAAGAGAAGAGGAGGAAATGGTCAGAGAGGAGAGGAGGAGATGGACACGGAAAGGATGAACAGAGAGAGGTATAGGGGACTGAAAGAGAGAGAGGGAGAAGGAAGACTGACAAAGAATGGGGAGGAGGAGATGGAATTAGAGGGGGTAGCAGGAGATTTATAGATAGAGGAGGAGCAGATGGAGAGAGGGCGGAGGAGCAGATTGGTAGAGAGGGAGGGGGAGGGAAGAGGTGATGAACAGAGAGAGGAACAAGAGTAGATGAACAGAGAGGGGGTTAGGTAGGTGGACAGAGAGAGGGGATGGTGGAATGACAGAAATGAGGTGTAGGACGAGATAAAGGTGGGGGGGGGGGGGGAGGAGATCGGTTAATAGATGACTGGAATAAATACAGTACTTCCCCGGATAACCTAGGTACTCATTAAGTTTATATATAAAAAGTAACACGGAAAGCGTATTTTATGAAAGAAGGAGAGGAAGTTGACTTGTTTCAGGTGCTTCTTGCAAAAGATCTTTGAAACTCGCAGACGCCATGAACTGCGGATAGACAGCCGTGGGAGATACATGGTGCCTGGGTGCCTGGGCGCTGGCGCCCGCTTAGCCGTAGCCGCGGGAGTTTATCGGCCGCGCCGGCAGGTTCAGTCTGTGCGATCGGCACATCGCTGCCGGGCAGCCGCTAACGACCGGACAGGATAGGATAGGGTAGGATACCGTATCTGGCGCGGCACGGTGCACGGCCACAGCCCGGCCGCTGCGGCGCGGGTAATTCTCGGCATATATCACGCGCTGGCACGCTATCGCCAGACCCGCCACTCTCGTAAACTTGGCCGCCTCTTTCCAGGCGCGCGCACCGTGCCCCGAAAATAATAACCTGTGTTCTTTCCGAGGCGCTATATTCCGCTTATTAATCGGCTTATATAAAGCTGTTCGCCGTGATTTATAAATATTGCCCCGTACGCGCCAAACCTTCCCCACGCATCTGTGGCGCGCTGCTTTTTCGCGAGCGGTGCGGTAATAAAATAACTGTACGCCTAAAGTGCTAGAGATTTTATCCTGCTCTCTATTGTGCTGTAGCGCGTGATCGCTCGTTTCATGCTTCGGAGGTTGTGTGAAATATTGAGATAATCGGCGCGCGGATGAAAAATGCGTGTGGGACGGAGGCGGTAAGACAGCAGAGCGAAATGCAACTACTGCAACGTACCTCCCATTCTAGTTCTAGCAACCTGCTCCTATTGCAAAGATTCTCAAAAAATTTTCCTCTTTTTCATATAGAACCCGTGTTAAAGCGGGAAGAAAATGGCCTTACTGCTCTTAGTAACTCATGTCCTGAGATATCAGAAACTGGTTACAAGGAAATCGTGTAATTCACGGCATTTGCAACATAAAAAGTTAAAATGGCTTCCAAGTTAATTCTTAGACGTACACATTGCCGAAAGAAGTTGGGAAGGTTCGCACAAAGGCGGATTGATATGCCCGATAAATTTCCACGCAACTTGAGAATATTTCGTTAGCATGGCTCTCGAGGTTTCTGCACTCCTTCCAACTTTCAAACAAATACATCATATTGAGTATACGTTTCTTAGAAATGGATTAAATCCAGTTTCGTTCGCGGATGGATAAATTTTATTTACAAAAATTCATGCAGTGAGGACGTCTTTGGCGTTGCGTGCCAAGACATTACTCTTTCTAAATGGATACATTAACCTCAACTGCTTGTAAAATTCGCGTCACTCAGAAATTCGCACTGAGCTCCATACTTAAATAACATTTGCTGGCCGGCAGCGGTGGCCGAGGGGTTCTAGGCGCTTCAGTCCGAAACCACGCAGCTGCTGCGCTCGCAGGTTCAAATCCTGCCTCGGTCATGGATGTGTGTCATGTCCTTAGGTTAGTTAGGTTTAAGTAGTTCCAAGTCTAGTGAACTGATGACCCCATAGAGCTTAAAGCCATTTGAACATTTGCTGATTGCGAAGCATTTGAGAACAGCAGAGCCACAGTAAGCACCACTGAATCCATATCAAGAGCCAAGCAGGAATATACTGAGAACAGCTGGGTTTCAAAACCTCCAAATCTAGTGCGGGCTTGCCATGAGCAAGCAACATAAATCATTGGTGAAAATCGTGGATGGTGAATCAGTAACTATTTAAGTTTGAGTGAGGTCTGGACACGTGTTCAGGTAGTACAAAGGTTAAAGAGACTGACCACGATAAATAGAAAATGTGCGTCCGAGTCCTGGTTTGGGACAAATTTTCAAATGTCACTACATATTTATTATTTACAGAAGAGTTCAAGCACACTCCGAAGGACTTTAGGAGTCATTATTTGATTGCAAACGATACGGAAATCCTTCATAAAGCTGCCAAGATAAAAATACATTTCATATAGTGGTGTTGGAGTCGGTGAAATTCCACCCTTTTATTTGTGTGAAATATAATGACGACCATGTTTTGGAACTCACTTCGTAGTATCGTTTTTGATTAAGTGGAGCATGATAAAAAAATTAAATGGTTCTCAAAACGCTACTTTATACTCCGTATGAAAAATGATTCAAAGACGAAACCATTAATACTGATACGCAGAAAATGATGTTGCACCAGTGCAGTGTGTCTTTTCACACATAAAACATGAACAGGAACCACACACACAACATCAACAAAAAATACTTATTTTTAGTGAAGTTGGATGTTCTGATTTGCCATTATGCTTCATTTTAACATGCGTCGTGTTTCTAAATGTGAAGATAAAGATAGGTAAAAGGAAAGTACTATGTAAAGCTATATAATAATGTAAATAATCTCGTACAGAGCATAACATTCTAGGGAATGAGATCTAAGTAAAACTTTCCTTTGCAGAAGACGAAAACGTCTGCGCATGAAAAATAATAGTTCATTGCTTTATAGGTAAAACTGAATTCCCAAAATAAAGTGAAACATTATATAGTAGTCACGTTATGAGATATTAATAATAACTGTCTCTCTCTCTCTCTCTCCCCCCCCCCCCCTTCATGCTCTTTTTAATCTGTATTTTGTTAGCAACTAAACCCTTCATGCCTACTGGTTACTTATTTTAAACTATGCCTTTCCCAACAATACATGCTACTTTGGACGAAAGAAACAGCCTTCAAAGTACAGTATTTATGCAGAGTTTCGATATTCCTGATAGTGAATTAGTAAGCGAAATTGTTGGTTGATTAAAGGAACATATTATTTACAACAAATTTCGTCGAGGAATAAACACTGAGAACCCACTACATCTACATCTACATCTACATCTACATGATTACTCTGCAATTCACATTTAAGTGCTTGGCAGAAGGTTCATCGAACCACAATCATACTATCTCTCTACCATTCCACTCCCGAAGAGCGCGCGGGAAAAACGAACACCTAAACCTTTCTGTTCGAGCTCTGATTTCTCTTATTTTATTTTGATGATCATTCCTACTTATGTAGGTTGAGCTCAACAAAATATTTTCGCATTCGGAAGAGAAAGTTGGTGACTGAAATTTCGTAAATAGATCTCGCCGCGACGAAAAACGTCTTTGCTTTAATGACTTCCATACCAACTCGCGTATCATATCTGCCACACTCTCTCCCCTATTACGTGATAATACAAAACGAGCTGCCGTTTTTGGCACCCTTTCGATGTCTTCCGTCAATCCCACCTGATAACGATCCCACACCGCGCAGCTGGCTGCACCCTGTGCTCTTCATGGCATCCGGAAGGACCCTTTCCACATCAGGAATGACTCCACCCGGAATACACACGGAGTGAACACTGGATTTCTTCCCCTCCTTAGCCGCCATATCCCTAAGGGGCCGCATTACGTGCCTAACATTGGAGCTCCCATCTACCAATAAGCCCACCCTCTGCGATTGCCCAGACCTTGAAGGCTGAGAATCATCCTCTGAAACAGGGCAGGCAGCTGCATCTGGCTCAGCCAGAGAGAGTACCTGAAACTGTTTGTCAGACGCACCGGGGAGGCTTTCTGATCAGCCTCCAGGGACGTCTTTCGCTGCCTGCCAAGCCTTGGAACGACCTCCCAATCAACCACAGGCGAGGGCTCAGCCCCATTGCGGGCAGCAACCAGGGCAACCACAGCGGCAGACCGATCTGGGGACAGACGGGACGAGGCTGACATCCCCATGATACCCAAGTCCGGCTCCCCACAATGGTGCCCATTGGCAACAGCCTCAAGCTGCGCGACCGAAGTCAGCGCCGCCTGCAGCTGTGAGCGAAGGGATGCCAATTCAGCCCTCATCCGAACACAGCAATCACAGTCCCTGTCCATTCCAATCGATGTTGTATCGATGTTTTAGTACAAAAAATTACCTAAACAACTTGAGGGATTAACGTTTAATTTGATACCGTAGGGCAGTATCCTACTAATGTGAGCATAGTATGCAACCTCTCGTATATAGTGAGATTCTTCGAAGTTTAATGGTATTGAACTGACCACATTAATTTGAACTGTAAGCATCTGCTCCGGGTGATGCAAGTCAAGAATGTGCAAAGCTCTTGCTTTAAATCAACAACACTTAAGGGTACAGTGCACTATGCAAGGCAAGCGATTGCAGTGCTTGTTGCTTTCAAACTGAATATCATCGAAATCTGTCACACTGATGTAGGACAAGTGAGTCATAAAATATATATATGTATATACGTGGAGAGGCTGCTGTTGCCAATGTGACGGGAAAGAACTGTTGCTGTTGTTGTTGTGGTCTTCAGTCCTGAGACCGGTTTGATGCAGCTCTCCATGCTACTGTATCCTGTGCAAGCTTCTTCATCTCCCAGTACTTACTGCAACCTACATCCATCTGAATCTGCTTAGTGTATTCATCTCTTGGTCTCCCTCTACGATTTTTACCCTCCAAGCTGCCTTCCAATGCTAAATTTGTGATTCCTTGATGCCTCAAAACATGTCCTACCAACCGATCCCTTCTTCTAGTCAAGTTGTGCCACAAACTTCTCTTCTCCCCAATCCTATTCAATACCTCATTAGTTATGTGATCTACCCACCTTATCTTCAGCATTCTTCTGTAGCACCACATTTCGAAAGCTTCTATTCTCTTCTTGTCCAAACTAGTTATCGTCCATGTTTCACTTCCATACATGGCTACACTCCATACAAATACTTTCAGAAACGACTTCCTGACACTTAAATCTATACTCGATGTTAACAAATTTTTCTTCTTCAGAAACGATTTCCTTGCCATTGCCAGTCTACATTTTATATCCTCTCTACTTCGACCATCATCAGTTATTTTACTCCCTAAATAGCAAAACTCCTTTACTACTTTAAGTGTCTCATTTCCTAATCTAATTCCCTCAGCATCACCCGATTTAATTTGACTACATTCCATTATCCTCGTTTTGCTTTTGTTGATGTTCATCTTATATCCTCCTTTCAAGACACTGTCCATTCCGTTCAACAGCTCTTCCAGGTCCTTTGCTGTCTCTGACAGAATTACAATGTCATCGGCGAACCTAAAGTTTTTACTTCTTCTCCATGAATTTTTATACCTACTCCGAATTTTTCTTTTGTTTCCTTTACTGCTTGCTCAATATACAGATTGAATAACATCGGGGAGAGGCTACAACCCTGTCTCACTCCTTTCCCAACCACTGCTTCCCTTTCATGCCCCTCGACTCTTACAACTGCCATCTGCTTTCTGTACAAATTGTAAATAGCCTTTCGCTCCCTGTATTTTACCCCTGCCACCTTCAGAATTTGAAAGAGAGTATTCCAGTTAACATTGTCAAAAGCTTTCTCTAAGTCTACAAATGCTAGAAACGTAGGTTTGCCTTTTCTTAATCTTTCTTCTAAGATAATTCGTAAGGTTAGTATTGCCTCACGTGTTCCAACATTTCTACGGAATCCAAACTGATCTTCCCCGAGGTCCGCTTCTACCAGTTTTTCCATTCGTCTGTAAAGAATTCGCGTTAGTATTTTGCAGGCGTGACTTATTAAACTGATAGTTCGATAATTTTCACATCTGTCAACACCTGCTTTCTTTGGGATTGGAATTATTATACACTTCTTGAAGTCTGAGGGTATTTTGCCTGTCTCATACATCTTTCTCACCAGATGGTAGAGTTTTGTCACGACTGGCTCTCCCAAGGCCATCAGTAGTTCTAATGGAATGTTGTCTACTCCCAGGTCTTTCAGTGCTCTGTCAAACTCTTCACGCAGTATCTTATCTCCCATTTCATCTTCATCTACATCCTCTTCCATTTCCATAATATTGTCCTCAAGTACATTGCCCTTGTGTAAACCCTCTATACACTCCTTCCACCTTTCTGCCTTCTCTTCTTTGCTTAGAACTGGGTTGCCATCTGAGCTCTTGATATTCAAACAAGTCGTTCTCTTCTCTCCAAAGGTCTCTTTAATTTTCCTGTAGGCAGTATCTATCTTACCCCTAGTGAGACAAGCCTCTACATCCTTACATTTGTCCTCTAGCCATCCCTGCTTAGCCATTTTGCACTTCCTGTCGATCTCATTTTTGAGACGTTGCCTGCTTCATTTACTGCATTTTTATATTTTCTCCTTTCATCAATTAAATTCAATATTTCTTCTGTTACCTAAGGATTTCTACTAGCCCTCGTCTTTTTACCTACTTGATCGTCTGCTGCCTTCACTACTTCATTCCTCAGAGCTACCCATTCTTCTTCTACTGTATTTCTTTCCCCCATTCCTGTCAATTGTACCCTTATGCTCTCCCTGAAACTCTGTACAACCTCTGGTTCTTTCAGTTTATCCAGGTCCCATCTCCTTAAATTCCCACCTTTTTGCAGTTTCTTCAGTTTCAATCTGCAGTTCATAACCAATAGATTGTGGTCAGAATCCACATCTGCCCCAGGAAAAGTCTTACAATTTAAAACCTGGTTCCTAAATCTCTGTCTTACCATTATATAATCTATCTGATACCTTTTAGTATCTCCAGGATTCTTCCAGGTATACAACCTTCTTTTATGATTCTTGAACCAAGTGTTAGTTATAATTAAGTTCACTAAAAATCAGGGAAATGCAAACGTAACTTCCCCCCTTTTGCGTACAAAATTTATATTTTGAACACGAAGTTGGCACTCGACCAGAACAAATAGCTCACGAATGGTAAACCTTACACACCAAGAACTTTGTACAAAGCGACGCATTACTCTTGGCTGAACCAAAGTTTAGAACAAACGCAACGGTCTCAACCATGCTGGTGAGATGATGCCGCAGCGCCTGAACCTTTGAAGTCATAGTGTTGCGCTCAAATACTCTCTGGGCACTGTGGTGCGACCGTGTTGTACACTGACCCCTAGCGGTGCAGGTATGAGCCTGGCTGCTCACCGGGCCGTATTCTCCACCCCCCCCCTCCCCCCTCCGCTCAAGTGGGCCATCTTGAGATACTGAGATTCACACTACCAGGTGTGCTGTGTGCTTAGGGTATGGCCGCCGTCTCAGACACACAGCTCCAGTATAGACATCTGGGAAACAGCCCCAAGAAAAAGAAATAATATTGCATAGCGATATGTGACAATTACGTCAGATAGTAACCTCCGAGACTCACGTCAAGGGAAGTTTTATTGGTAGCTCTCCCTTAAACTGTTAAGAATTAGCTATTTATCGCAGGTTTTGCATCACTTACAAAACGGAATTTGGGTGTCACACTCCAGCGATGAGCGGTAGTGTAGTTAATGGGGGAATGCAAGTGCTTTGTAGTGTGGATGACTGACATGCGGTAGTACCGTCTGGAACTGGTGTGGCAAAAATAAACTTTTTTCCATCGCTTACGTTTACATTAACTATCACTGCACTTATGCTTTTCTCTTATTTATGGAATAAAGTGGACAACACTGAAGGGCGCGGGCATTAACTTTTCTCTCACATTGCGTTTATGATGCTGCAGTTATTCTGCGAACATATCTCTTATTAAATTAGTCATGCACCAACTTCGTCAGAAGCAGGGATAGAAAAGGAATTTTTCACCATGGCAAAGAAATGGCGTCGACATCGATGATATTTTACTTCTGTCATGTTAGTAAGTGCCGGCCGTGTGGCCGGGCGGTTCTAGGCGCTTCAGTCTGGAACCGCGTGACCGCTACGGTCGCAGGTTCGAATCCTGCCTCGGACATGGATGTGTGTGATGTCCTTAGGTTAGTTAAGTTTCAGTAGTTCGAAGTTGTAGGGGACTGATGACCTCAGATGTTAAGTCCCATAGTGCTCAGAGCCATTTGAACCATTTTGTTTGTAAGTGGCGCTCAGTACAATAAGCCTGGTGTCAACTTTAAGCAGAATAGTTGTGCATGTGCGGTTCTTTAAGCAAGTCGAGCTGTGTATTTTCGTGTCGAATCGGTAATACGCAATATAACTGTGATTAAATTCTTTCTTTGTTGTGAATTATCACCAAAGGATGTAGATTCACAATCTTCACAGATTGATAACGAGTCTGCTCTTTCATTTCCAAGAATTAAGAAATTTCCGCCTTAATTCGAACGTGGCAGTACTTCTGCTACAGACGATTCATGTGGAGGTGTTCCAAAAGTGCACAGGTTGGTGCTGGGTGGTCGGCAGTTAATGGTGTATAAAATTGGTGGCGCCAAAGGTATTTCACAAAATAGGACACGACGCATTTTCGTAATGAACTACAGTGACTCTTCTAAAGTTTTGTGAAAGAGGTACACATAATTTGCTAATTTATGATACTGAAAACAAACGCGATAATTGATTTTCAGAAACATTTGAAACGTTCAGAAATTGATGCATCCAAGTTTTGTGAGTCGGTTTGGTATGCGACAGGTATTTGACATTTCGTGCCGAACACGAAACACCAATCAATGCTGTATTTGGAAGACGGTGATGCTGCATCAAATAAAATGAAGTGGATATAAGATGTTGGAAAGAGTGACTTGTTTCCTATGGGAAGCAAAGGGATTTTCCTTGTTTGTTAACCTGTACACGGTAAACAATGCGCAACTGATGAATGGCCAACATTCTGGCAATCAACACCGAGAAAAAATAGTCTTACAAGAGATGTGGATTGCTAAGCAAGACAAACAAAAATTTCTTCAGGGCAGCTGCTTTGATAAGGAGAAAACTGAAGGATTTGAAGTTCAAGTAATTGAAACGACCGTTCTATTAATGAAATCTGGGAAATTCTAACCTTCACCCACTCCATTTAAAGAAATTTGTAGCTACAAAATGTTCTGAGACCACTAAAGAAGTTGAGGAATCAGGAGATGTATATTCTGCAGAATTTACGAGATAGAACTATCCCACTGGAGAAACGTTAGACAGAATGCATTGACCGGAAGAAGATTGCAATGTTATTAAGTGCACATTTGACCTAGTCTTTCACTTTCAAGGAGATAGTATTTCTCCGGTTTCTCGTGGAAGGGATTTATGAAAGGAAAGCGTAGAGATGCGACGACTCTTAAATGATTCGTAGAGAAAGGGATCGCTGTAACAAATAAATGTTGAAAGGCGGAGGCGCGTCTGCTGCAGAGACGGTTCTTGAATGGTAAAGTCGTTCGCTTTCCGGCGTTTACGACGGCACCTCGCCCTGCCAGCGAGGTGAGAAGCGTCGATCAGCTGGCGGCAATTGTATTCGATTTATATGTAAATGACCGCGGCGCGCGGCCACACACCTTGCTGGCGCCAGCGATCGAGGCGGAGCGGGGCGAGGCGGGGCGCTCGCAGGTACCACCTCCGTAGCCGGAAAGCAGAGTTCTGCTGGCGTCTATGTCAGGGCCCGCGACTAACAGCTGAATTTGTTTGTTTAACGCAATAATTTAAAACAGTAGGTGCACAGTACTAGAAGGGAGGAGAAATGCAGTGCCTGACCAAAAAGTGAAGTCCCCAGAAGAGACAGTCGAATGTCCATGCAACTTCGTACACATACACACATCGGTGAATATCTACTTCTACATGACTACTCAGCACACCACATTTAAGTGCCTGACAGAGGGTTCATCGAATAAACTTCACAGTAATGCTCTGTTATTCCAGTTTCGTACAGCGCGTGGAGGAAACGAACACCTATATCTTTCCGCGCGAGCTCTGATTTTCCTTGTTTTGTAACGATGATCGTTTCTCCCTAGGTAGGCCGGCGTCAACGAAATGTTTTCGCATTCGAGGGAGAAAGTTGGTGATTTAAATTTCGTAAGAAGTTCCGACGCAACGAAAAACACCTTTGTTTTAATGATGTCCATCCCAAATCCTGTATCGTGTCATTGACAGTCTGTTCCCTATTTCACGATAATACAAAACGTGCTGCCCTTCTTTGAAGTTTCTCTATGCACTCCGTTAATCCTATCTGGTAAGGATCCCAGATCGCGCAGCAGTACTCCAAAAGGGGGTGGACAAGCGTAGTGTAGGCAGTGTCTTTCGTAGATCAGTTATATTTTCTAAGTGCCCTGCCAATAAAACTCAATTTTTGGTTAGACTCCCCCACAACATTTTCTACGTGTTCCCCATATTTTAAGTTGTTTGTAACTGTAATTGCTAGGGATTTAGTTGAATTTGTGGCCTTTAGATTTAACTGATGATGTATCGTGTAATCGAAGTTTAACAGATTCCTTTAGCACTCATGTGGATGACATCACACTTTTCACTATTTAGGGCCAATTGCGAATTTTTGCACCATACAGATATCATTTCTAAATCGTTTTGCATTTTATTTTGAGCTTCTGAAAAATTTTTAAGTCGATAAAGGACAGCATCATCTGCAGCCAACCTAATTCGGCTGCTCTGATGTCTCCTACATCGTTTTTATAGTTAAGGAACAGCAAAGGGCCTATAACACTGCCTTGGGGGACGCCAGAAATCACTTCTGTTTTACTCGATGACTTTCCGTCAACTACTAACAACTGTGACCTCTCTGACAGGAAATCACGAATCCAGTCACGTGATTGAGACGGTACTGCATGAGCACGACGAAATCTCTTCTCAATAACACTCAAAACTTCGCTGACTAAAGAGCTAGTTTTGTTTCACAAGAACGAAGTTTTCTAAATCCTTGTTGACTGTGTCTCAATAGACAGTTCTCTTCGCGGTAATGAATAGTGTTCGAATACGATGTATGTTCCAAAACCCTGCTGCATATCGACGTTAATGATATGGGCCTGTAATTTAGTGGATTACTCCTACTACCTTTCTTGAATATTGGTCTGACCTGTGCAACTTTCCAGTCTTTGGGTACGGATTTTTCGTCGAGCGAACGGTTGTATAAGATTGTTAAGTATGGAGCTATTGTATCAGCATACTCTGAAACGAACCTAACAGGTATGCAGCATGGACCGGGAGACTTGCTTTTGTTAAGTGATTTAAGTGGCTTCACTACTTCGAGGATATCTAGTTATACGTTACTCATGTTGGCAGCTGTTCTTGATTCGAATTCTGGAATATTTACTTCGTCTTCTTTGGTAAAGGAATTTCGGCAGGCTGTGTTTAGTAAGTCTGCTTTGCAGCACTATCGTAGATAGTATTTCCATTGCTATTCCGCAGATAAGGCATTGATTGTGTTTTGCCGCTAGCATACTTCACATGGGATTCTTTCGATTTTCTGCCAGGTTTGGAGACAAAGTTTCGGTGTGGAAACTGTTATAAGCATTTCGCATTGAAGTCCGAGCTAAATTTCGAGCTTCTGAAAAAGATCGCCAATCTTGTACGTTAGTGGTGTTTCAGTCCTCCGTGATTGGTGGACGGGCGACCAGAGTACATTGGTGTTGCTAATGTGTATTGTTATTACCAGGCCTGGTAGGGAATATGAGAGGCAGGAACATCGTCGAATGTTGAGTGATCACTGTTAAGGATACGGAGATGTCGCGTACTCATCTGAGACAGCGTTATCAGCACCTGAGAGAGTCTGAAAGAGGCCTCATAGAGTGTCTCCATTTGGCCGGTTGGTCGAACCCTGCAATATCCATATTTATGGGACATTCTGATGTAACCCTTTCACATCTGCTCCTGCCGTGCGGGAACTTGCAGTGGACGCCCCGCTACATTCTGTGCCTCTCTCACTGTTCGTCGGAGACAAGCAGCTAGGACTAGGAAATTACCTTCCCATGCTTAGCTTGCCATTAGCATCGCGACACAAACAGCTCTGTCTGGAATGTTGCGATAACCGACAAGCAGGGACTGTTCACGAATTGCATCACATTGTGTTCAACAATGAATCGCGGTTCTACACAACTCAGATGACCACTGTCGGTGAGAACGATAGCGACATGGATAAGGATCCTATTCCTCGAATGTTTTGGAGAGGCACAGCGGTGTTACTCCAGGCGTCGTGGTACACCGTATGACTTTAGATAACGGCTGGTAGTGATTGAGGGAATTGTGACGGTATAACGGTACGTCATGGACATACTGTGCCCTCATGTCTGACCTCTCATGCGACTGTATCAGGGTGCCATTATTCAACTCTAAAATGATTCCCCACAGGTAGCATATGTCTGTATGAATGTCTTGAGATATTCCCGTGGTCAGCAAGATCCTCAGATCTTCCCCCAATGGAACGTGTGTGGGACCAGCTCGAACGTCAGCTTCTTCCCAGTGTTGGGATCCGGGACATGAAGGACCAGTTACAACAATTGTGAGCCACGTTGCTTCAGAAGATGATACAACGGCTTTATGACACCCTTACGAATTAGAGCATGCATCCAGGCAAAACGGGGTGCAACATCACACCAGTAAGTGACTCGCATTGCCGAATTCTTTGTAAATTTGAATCGATTTTGTAGTAACTCAAGTAACATAACAAGACACCTCCACCCATAAATTTTCATTTCGATATTTAAGAAAAAGAATTGTTTGTTACTAAGTATTTAGACCAGGACCAGCTATGGTGTGCCAAAACTCACACGAGCCGGATTTGCGGACCGCATGCGCGCCGAGAGTCGGCCTGTCTCTACTTCATTCGGTCGTTTTCTAAAGTATACACTTACTACGCAACGTTTCATTTAGTATTGCGGTGTAGCACTTTTAGAACTCTCTCCATTTTGGCAGAATCGTGGTGTCAGCGCTGTTCAACCATCGCTATTTGTTCGTGGCACGAAGGACGTTGATAGGTCGAGTGGCTGCTTGCACAAAAAGAGGCAGTCTAGCAGTTTATTGCCATGTAAGCAGGAGATCCCGGGTTCGAGTCCCGGTCGGGGCACACATATTCAGCTGTCCCCATCGAGGTATATCAACAACATCAGTCGGCAGCTGAGGGTTTCAATTAATTATCATATATTACAATATATTCAGAAGTAATTTAAAGATTTAGTTGACAATGAAAGAGCGAAAAATTACAGCGATCAAAAGACGCTGCACATTGTTCCCAAGCATTATTCAATTGTCAATTGCAAAGGTTTTCTATGGAACTGAACTAAGAGTGTGGAGACTTTATATACAACTGCAAATTACATCGATTAAATCAGGGGGTATGTCTTGAACGATTTTACTGTTTAAAACCCGCTATTGATGAATTTATAAGGAAAAGGGAAGGAAGGAACGAAAATTAGAACAATCGACATGGAGTGCAGATCTTGCATTTTAAGTGGACTTCACTGAACACGGCCCACTACGACACTCCAAGATGACAAATAACTTACTTCTATTTTGATGGGTACGGTTTAAAAAGGAAATAGCATTCTAGAAGGTACAAATTCTGATAAACACGGTCCAATTCCCTAAGCTCACTGGCGTTAAAGGAAACGCTAGGTTTGAAGAATTCATTGTGGCATTGAAAGAATATGTCTATATACATACATTCCGTGATTAGTCCGTCATGCTTTTTTTTTTTTTTTTTTTTGCTTCCAAGTCAGCTGAATTCCGAATTTCATCATTTCGTCTACTACGTCATCCTTAATTTTTCTGTTAAGTAGTACATCTATAAACTTATTTCTTCTGCTCCTTATTTCTTTCGTCTTTCTTCGGTTTACTCCCCGCTCATATTCTGTGCTTGTTAGACTGTTCAATCCAGTCAACAAATCCCCTGTTATTCATCCTCACTTTCACTGAGAATACCAAACACATAAACGAATCTCATTATTGGTATCCTTTCACCATGAATTTCTGTTTCACCCATATACCTTCATTTGCATCTGTCATTGCTTGTTCGTTGTATTGGAATCGAGGATCTACATCTACATCATACTCTGCAAGTCACCTAATGGAGTGTGGCGGAGGGTACTATCGGTACCACTATCTAATCTCCCCAACTCTGTTCCACTCGAGAATAGTACATGGGAAGAATGATTGTCGGCTCTAATTTCTCGAATTTTCTCCTCGTGGTCAATACGCGAGGTGTATGTGGCATGAAGTAATATGTTGTCCCACTCCTCCTGAAAAGTGCTGTTCCGAAATTTCAGTAGTAACTCTCTCTGTGATGCACACCGCCTCTCTTGTAACGTCTGCCAGTGGAGCTTGTTTAGCATCTCCGTAACGCTCTCTCGCCAGCTAAACGATCCCGAGATGAAACGCGCCGCTCTTCGTTGGATCTTCTCTATCTGCTGTATCAGTCCTACCTGATAGGGATCCCAGAGAGATGAACAGTACTCAAGAATCGGGCGAACAAGCGCCTTATGAGCGACTTCTTTCGTGAATGAGTTACATTTCCTTAAGATTCTTCCGATGAACCTGAGTCTGGTATCTGCTTTTCCCACTATCTGTTTTATATGCTCATTCCACTTACGGCAGATGCTCTCTCCAGCTGTCTGTCAACAATAAAGTAGCTGTACAGTAGTGGATTTCTTTTCCTATGTATGCGCAATATGTTACATTTATTTACGTTCAGTCTGCAACAATCATCAATTCTCTGCAGGTCGTTCTGCAAATTCTTACTGTCTTCTGACGTTGCTACTTTGGTATAAAAGGATAAATAGAAACTGCTCGAAAATGTTTTACACCACCCTCAGGGCTTGTACTGGGCGAAATCTGAGCCCAGTTACATGGGGGTTAATAGAAATATTTGGATTTAAAATACATTTGAACAACGTAGAACAACATTTCATACTGAAGTCAGCTGCACACTCACAGTTATCTGTCAAACGGTTCTTTGGTAAAACCAAAATATAATTCCCATAAACACGTCAACCAGCACCAGCCTCGTCCTGTTAACTAGTGCGGTCTGAACCAGAGTGTTCTTAGCTCTGACGCAAGACTGCTCTAGGGTAACCAACTCCATCAACGTAGCATGCAAAAAATTCGACATTTTTGCACCCCTAAACGATCCAACAGAAGGCACATAATGCCTGTAGATTAGAACTAGCAGTTGGCCCAAATGAGGGTTTCAGACTTCCACAGCAACAAAGCTATGATCCGTCTCACCTTAACTACGCCAATGTAGGCTGGATCTCCACTTTACCAAAGTTCTACCATTCTCTTCAAACCTTCGAAGGCCACACACTCCACCTTGCTTTCGGCATTCACTTACCTTCCCCTGCACGAATTCTTTAGCTTCTTATCACTTCCACTAGTCCTTACACAATGGATTACGCAATGAAGACACACTACCGACACGAAGCCAACAACCCAATTGTTTACCCTCTAATATTAAATCTGGTATGCTGCTGCGCTTGCACCAACGTATTCCAGGGACACTATACCTACACACTCTTCGTACCTACTCTCTACGCAACTGTAACAGATCCACTGTCCGAGGCAATGAAATGAACCCTAACATTTACCCTTCCTAACAAATCTAACGAACTCCGTGCGCTCCTTTGACTTCTGAACTCTCTCGTCATTTCCCACTGTCGCCAGCTACCTAATCCTGTCTACATACTACCAGATATCGCATTTCCCCTATTATCCGCTGTCCCAATGATTAATAACAACCCTTCTGTTCTATTAATATCTCATACCTTATACCACCATAAACATTATGCTGTATCGATAGCTGCGATACTGCGCCTGCCACGAGAAGAAACGCAGGTTGGCAGCAAAGTTGCTGCGGGCCGCCACGAAGGCGCCCCGCCACGCGGCAGCCAATAGAAGAAGAGCACCGAGTCTTCCTGCTGAAGAGACGACGAGCCACACAGCAGACGTACACCAGCTAGCCAGCGGAGAAGAACCAGTTATGTATGAACATTGTATCCTGTACTTTGCTTCGCTCAACATATCAGAAATTATGTAATCTGTTTATTTCTATTGATTCGAGTTATTACTAATTGTTTGCTTTGTGTCGCATATCCTCACATCCTGGAAAACTTCCTCGAATTGAACCCACACTTTTGCTCTGCTTATCCACTAAGGATACAGCACATTCAGCCTCTGCTTTGCCAAATGGTCCCTTCGCATTACATATCTTTCCCATGTTGTACAGTGTGATGCTTATTCTGCCTTATCATTAATTCTTCTAACAGACAATTTTTGATACATTCTGTGTGTAGTCATTATTTTAACAGTTGTAAAACCCAATACAATGTTTCATTAATTTTAATATTTTGAACCTACTTCTATTGATATAAACAAATGTAGTGGCTGGATGCGGCTTCTTGTACCTATTCCTGCCAAACCTCGTCTGTGAAGGCCGAGAGTAAAAAACAATGATAAACGAAGTTATCAAGGATTTTTATTCATCGCACTACAGCCACTCCCTTTGGTCACTCACGTAACAAACTCTTCAGTTAAGTATTTTGCAATATGTGGTCGTCGTTGACACACTTTCATAGCATTTGGAACTGTGGTCTCCCCTTTGCCCCATATTCATAAATGGCTAAGGAGCTAATTACAGGTCTCTGAGCGAGAGGGACTGCCATAATAACTTAGTGTGGTTTTCAAATCTTTGTAATTACTATCAACAAATCATTCATACAGTGAAAGAACCGTAATCTAATTGAAGGGTATCAGGTTTCCACAAGACGACTCTCTTAAGGCGAATAGAAATACACTTCCGGCAGAAATATTAGTACACCCTTTTAGAGGTTTCCGGTTTACTCAAGATTTACTGTTGCAACAGCACATATGGAGTACCTGAAATGATTACATTTACAGACCAATAGCACAAGTGTTTCTGAGAGACCAACTGCACAAGCGTTTCTGAAGTCCAGGTACCGAGTCCATGGTATATCTCTACGGGCGATAATGCGTCCTCTCACACTGGCATCCATTCGATCGTAGAGGTGGCGAATTCTGTCGGGTATATGTTATGCCACGGCTGCTCGACCAGTTGACGTAATTCCGTAAGAGTTGTTGGCTGCCGAGTAGCACGGGTCAATTCCCGTCCCATTATATCCCATACGTGCTCGATTAGAGACCAGGGAAGTTGGTTCAAATAGTTCAAATGGCTCTAAGCACTGCGGGACTTAACATCTGAGGTCATCAGTCCCCTAGGCTTAGAACTACTTAAACCTAACTAACCTAAGGCATCACACACATCCATGCCCGAGGCAGGATTGGAACCTGTGACCGTAGCAGCAGCGCGGTTCCGGACTGAAGGGCCTAGAACCGCTCGGCTACAGCGGCCGGCGCAGGGAAGTTACTGCACGTTTTTCTGAGTAGATTGAGTTTCACGGCGAGTGTGTGCGTGAGCATTATCCTGCTGGAACAACACATCATCTTTCTGATGCAAGAACGACAAATGAAAGGGCCTAACAACATTCTATATGTATCATGCGCTGGTTAATGTTCCCCCCAGAAACACCAAAGGTGAACGAGAGTTGTAGCTTATCGTATCCCAGAGCACGAGGTCAGTCGAGCCGTGTACGTCGATGCTGTAACATGAGTGATAGAGGAGGTAGAGGTTTGCATATCAGTAGTTACACAGCTAATAATCGGTTCGCAGCAGCTCGTGTTGACACGTCTCGGCTCATAAGGCCTCTTATCTGTGCTGTGGTAGCTTTACGATCAGCCACCGTATAAGTAGGCTGTTTTGGTTTTTATGTTGGTAACGTCACGTAGCGCTCTGTATGAAAATCACTGACTGTGTTGTGTGCAGTCTGTGGCTGGTTTCCATTGTTGGAATTTGCTATTGTAGTGTTGGGCAGTTGGCTGTTAACAGCGCGTAGCGTTGCGGAGTTGGAGGTGAGCCGCCAGCAGTGGTGGAAGTGGGGATAGAGATGGCGGAGTTTTGAGAACGGATGATCTGGACGGGTGTCCATCAAAGACAGTAAATTTGTAAGACTGGATGAACACTATTAAGGCCGGCCGAAGTGGCCGTGCGGTTAAAGGCGCTGCAGTCTGGAACCGCAAGACCGCTACGGTCGCAGGTTCGAATCCTGCCTCGGGCATGGATGTTTGTGATGTCCTTAGGTTAGTTAGGTTTAACTAGTTCTAAGTTCTAGGGGACTGATGACCTCAGAAGTTGAGTCCCATAGTGCTCAGAGCCATTTGAACACTGTTAAGGAAAATACATTGTTTGTTCTCTATCAAAATCTTTCACTTGCTAACTATGCCATCAGTAGTTAGTGCCTTCAGTAGTTAGAATCTTTTATTTAGCTGGCAGTATTGGCGCACGCTCTATTTTTGTGAGGTAAGCGATTCATGAAAGGTATAGGTTATTGTTAGTCAGGGCCATTCTTTTATAGGGATTTTTGAAAGTCAGATTGCGTTGCGCCAAAAATATTGTGTGTCAGTTTAAGCACAGTCATTTATAATTTTTCTAAGGGGACGTTTCAACTGCTTCCCTTAGAATACGACGATCCTGGCGGGCGTCTTTGCTGCGTGGAGGCCCAGGACCGCGTCTACGGGTATCACTGTGTTAACGTGACCAATGACAGCAGCATCGTTGCACAACTGACGCAGCAGGTCCAACTAGTGTGGTAATTCTCCAAACGAACCATTCTGGCACTCAGAAGACCAAAAAAATTGTTCAAATGGCTCTGAGCACTATGGGACTTAACTTCTGAGGTCATCAGTCCGCTAGAACTTAGAACTACTTTAACCTAACTAACCTAAGGACATCACACACATCCATGCCCGAGGCAGGATTCGAACCTGCGACCGTATCGGTCTCGCGGCTCCAGACTGTAGCGCCTAGAACCGCACGGCCACTCCGGCCGGCGGAAGATCACAATTTGACCCCTTCATTCAGTGGGCTGTAGGAAACAGGAGTGCGTCTCCGTGACCTGGTTGCCTGCTTGTTTCGCATGTCTGCACCACACTGTGCCTTTTGGCTGTGAACAGTCCCTACTAAACGATAGACACAGATAGCAACTATGCCACTGCACTATGTGTTGGTGGGCAACGCTGAAATCATTAAGCGGCAGTGTATAACTGACAGGCACAGAAACATTAAGTGCTCCGAATACAGAAGGCAGAACATATTAAAGTACAGAAACGATAAACTGTTGTAATTCACAGCCGTTTATCGACTGACAGCGTAAAATTGTCTTCTGACCCTAACAGGGTAACGGCAAAGTGAGAATTTAAGTCTGACGACGTCGAACGTTAAGTGCACGTGTAGAACGAGAGTACGGGTACAAGAGTTCGATCCCCATCGGGACCTAATTTCCATTCAATACACATGTTGGACACGGCGCGGCCGACAGGCCGGCAGGCACAGATTACGACGGCCGATAGCGGCGGCGGGGCTACGCGTGCAAATCCGCCGCCGCGCCGCGCCGACACCTGCGTGGCCTCGCCGGGCTGGGAGGGGCCGAGCAGCTGGCGGCGGCACGCCGCTCCGGCACTCGCGGGCAGCGCTTCTGTCACGCTTAACTGTTTCAGTACATAATCAGCAAACAACTCCAACCCGTGGATTCATTTTAAGTAGTGTTCTTAGATTCGTCCGAGTTGGGAGGTTCGAGCCCTAATATCTTTTATCTTATTCGCGGTGTTTGCGGGAGACGTTCGTTTAGTGGCGGTGGAATGGTTCCGCACTCAGTCATAAATGATATTTCTCTGTTTAGAGAATAGCTCATTACTGGCTACAACGACTGTGTTTATACTGTGTGTGCATGTGCATAACACTACGTCCCTCAGACATGCGGAACCGACACTGTCACTGGCTAGTGTCGGAAGTTCCATGCGGCTTTTTCGCTGATGAGAAGATGCAGCATTAGAAAATTGCAGCGAAATGCAGGAAGATCTGCAGTGGATAAGCACTTGGTGCAGGGAGTGGCAACTGACCCTTAACATAGACAAATGTAATGTATCGCGAATACATAGAAAGAAGGATTCTTTATTGTAGCGGAACAAACAATGGTAGCAGTTACTTCTGTAAAATATCTGGGAGTATACGTACAGAACGATTTGAAGTGGAATGATCATATAAAATTAATTGTTGGTAAGGCCGGTGCCAGGTTGTGATTCATTGGGAGAGTCCTTAGAAAATGTAGTCCATCAACAAAGGAGGTGGCTTACAAAGCACTCGTTCGACTTATACTTGAGTATTGCTCATCAGTGTGTGATCCGTTCCAGGTCGGGTTGACGGAGGAGATAGAGAAGATCCAAAGAAGAGCGGCGCGTTTCGTCACAGGGTTATTTGGTAAGCGTGATAGCGTTACGGAGATGTTTAGCGAACTCAAATGGCAGACTCTGCAAGAGAGGCGTTCTGCATCGCGATGTAGCTTGCTGTCCAGGTTTAGAGAGGGTGCGTTTCTGGATGAGGTATCGAATATATTGCTTCCCCCTACTTATACCGTCAGAGGAGATCACGAATGCAAAATTTAAAGATTCGAGCGCGCACGGAGGCTTTCAGACAGTCGTTCTTCCCGCGAACCATACGCGACTGGAACAGGAAACGGAGGTAATGACAGTGGCACGTAAAGTGCCCTCCGCCACACACCGTTGGGTGGCTTGCGGAGTAAGTGTAGATGTAGATCTAGATGTATTAACAGCTGTGGTAAAAATCACGTAATAGATTCGCATTCTGCGACTTTACATAGACATCAGCTGTTTGCGACACATGAACATTCTTGCCGGACGGATACTCAAATCCTGATTCCCGGTTATCGCGAGCGGTCACCTTATCCACTCCGATTATCCGACCACACACACAGGACCAGTGTAAACTTCCACATGTCACCTAATCACGACCATTTCGCTCCCACTATTAATGACTCCCATACAGGGATACAAATATTATATCGTCATTTTACCCCGTCGAGGCATGGTTACATCTTTGATGGTTACAGTGCCTGTGTTTACACAGCGTGACTACGTGACATATGGAAGTCCTGCAGACGTGCTCGGATAGCCATTCGCGATAAGCGGCTCCTTACCAGGTGCAAATTTTTGTGTTTCGCAAACAACCGAGGTTAATGTAGAGTAACAGAATGCGAATATGTTCAGCCGGCTGCGGTGGCCGAGCGGTTCTAGGCACTTCAGTCCGGAACCGCGTGACTGCTACAGTCGCAGGTTCGAATCCTTCCTCGGGCATGGATGTGTGTGTGATGTCCTTAGGCCAGTTAGGTTTAAGTAGTTCTAAGTTCTAGGGGACTGATGACTTCAGATGTTAAGTCCCATAGTGCTCAGAGCCATTTGAACCACTTTGCGAATATGTTGCGTAATGTTTCTCAGCAGTGTTTCACGAAAAGAATGCCGTCTTTGCTCCTGGGATGCCCATTCGAGATCGCGAAACAGAATTCAAGACTGGGACACACGAGTGTTTTATGTGACGTCTGCTTCGTAAATCAGCTGCACTTTCCTTGAATACTGCCAGTAAACCGAAGTCGATCATTCAGCTTTCCAACATGTACCCTCAGTGTTCGTTCCATTTCATACTGGTTTGCGCTGTTTCGACTTGATATGTAACGAATGCTGTACTCGTACTGCTTTTCCTAGAAATCTCCATTACGTTATATTATTCCACGTTCACAACAAGCTGCCATTCATCACACCAAATAGTACAATCAATTGGTGTTGAAAACGGTGTGTCATGAGGCGTGATCACAATTAATTTTGGCACACTTTGGGTTTCCCGTTAGCTTTAAGACCACCAAACTGCTGAAAGGCTGCTGTAGGTCTCGCAGCGTGCAGTCTCTGATCTCCACGGAACTTTTTACAACAAGCTGATTCAACCATACACTTATTCAGAAAGGTTAACGCGATTTATAGTGCATTAAGAGGTGTCCGTGGGTGATAAATAAAAGTATTATCCCGCTGATCCTTTCTACATGAGACTCCTCCTAGTAGCAAGGTAGTAACGTTCACTTGAGACAAAACTGACATTATCGTTTCACAATGAATGAGCATATGTGACTATTGCACTTCACATCCCCAAAATTATCACATTTATGTCTTCCTTTTCTGATTGATTCCAACTGTGACTCACTAATACTGTTCTTAAAAGATACATTTTCTGTTTTTTGAAGAACTCACTTTTTTTAACATTTAAAGTACACTGTAACAGTTATTAGGGCTTTTCCCCATTCCATTCACGTATGGAACGTGGGAATTATTACTGTTACAAGAGCTCATTTCCACGCTGTAATAAATCTAATCTGGTCCCCACGATCGGTACGGAAGCACAAGTAAGGGGTTGTAGTCTATTTCTGGGGTCACCATTTAAAGCCAGTTCTCGTAATTTTGTACGTAAGCTTTATCGGGATACTTTACTTCCACCTTAAAGAGTCTACCAGTTAAGTTCTTTGAGCATCTCTGTGACACTCTCGCAAGGATCGGACAAACCTGAGACCTTTCGTGCTTTTCTTCTTTCTATACTTCCAATGTCCCCTGTTAGTCCTATTTGCTACGGCTTCCACACCCTTGATACATATTCTAGAGTGTGTCATACGACTGATTTGCAAAGCAATCTCCTTTGTAGACCGTTGCATTTTCACCATATTCTACTAATAACTCGAAGTCTGAGTGTCTGTGATCGTTTCGTATCCCAACAAAATGTTACACCCAGTTATTGCTCGAATCCAGCTCTCACTCACTGATGTATCAGCCATAGGATACTACGTTTTTTCGTTTTGTGAAGTGAAAACTGTAAATTTAAGAACATTTAAAGCAAGTTGCCAGTCTTTGCACCAATTTGAAACGTTATTAAGATCTGACTGAATATTTGTATAGCTTCTTTTAGACAGTATTTCATTAAAGTTAATTGCATCACCTGTGAAAAGTCTGAGGGCACTATTAACGTTAAATGGATGACAGACCAAAAATCCCAAAGTTCTGTGTTCAATACATGGTTGGCCTCAGTCTTTGTAACTTACGGCTTCTTCAGCTCCAGGCAGTATTTATATTCTGATTCGGTGCCTGAGTAAACTGAAGGTCTCCTACTGCTGGATACGTGACTTTAAAAGTCGGTGTAAAGCAAGGACATTCCAACTCAAACAGGGCAACACCTAGCAAAGCACCGAGGCGTTCAAACCATCCTTTAGGTGACTGACATCTTTATCTTTATCCTTTCGTATCTCTTTTCAGTCCAGCGTGCTTGCTACACACAGGACCTTTACTAGCACGTGCCACATTTACCAGTCATTTTATCCAATAAATATACGGAATTGTCAGTAAATATAGCGAATTTTCAGTACACTATCATCTGTGATGTTATGAATGCCAACAGTCCACTTTCTGCCTCGACACTACATGAATTATCAAAGTAAATCATAATCGTGAATTGCTTCACTACCAGTATTACTATGTAGTCACTGTCGTTGGTAATAAGCAATGAAACTAAATTGCTTTTGAAAGCAAGGTTTCGAGCTTTTAGTCAACAAATAAATCAGAATAGCCGCTTTAATCACATGTATATCGATAAAATAGTTTGACGAATTCGCGTACTCGGATGCAAAATCTTACAGCATCAGAGAAAAACTGAGTAATCTGGAAACAAACATGCATCATGCTTGTTTCGTTTATTCAGCTTCGTTGTAACTTCCTTTATTCATTTTTAGTATTAATGATTTATGATGTATCGCGACCTCTATTTTTTATTTACATGTATACAAAATGCTACCGATTTCAGATTTATGTAACTGCATCTGTATATGATTACCAAATCAGACGACTGTGGGTTACAGCTAGCAAATCGAGTGCTGAACATAACAGAAGATACACTGTACTGTGCGGGTCCAATTAACATGCACGTGGGTAACGATGACACTTTGCCAACATATGTACTGATGTCGAGATAAGCTCGTCTGACTGACACAGTGACAGCGTTGTGAAACAATCTTTCCTGCGTAACTACTGCAACCTTGTTTTAGTTAAATGGCGTCATAAAGGTCTTTCTCGTCGATCCCACTTGGCACTTCATTATTTTCCTAATCAATCCATCTGATTTTCAATATTCTTCTGTTACACAATTCAGACGCTACTGTTCTTGTTTTTACTCTTTTAGTTTATATATCCTTTCTATGTAAGGCTACTCACGGAACAAACGCTTTCAGAAAATGCTCGCAACCATTTAACGTCATTCTTGCTTGTGCCACTCTAAATTCTAATTTCTCTTGACTTCTGCCATCGGCAGACAATTTGCTGCTCAAATAGCAAAACACTTCATCTTTAACGTTCACACCCAACAACGTCAATTACTCGTTGTATATACAGGGTGAGTCACCTAACATTACCGCTGGATATATTTCGTAAACCACATCAAATACTGACGAATCGATTCCACAGACCGAACGTGAGGAGAGGAGCTAGTGTAATTGGTTAATACAAACCATAAAAAAATGCACGGAAGTATGTTTTTTAATACAAACCTACGTTTTTTTTAAAATGGAACCCCGTTAGTTTTGTTAGCACATCTGAACATATAAACAAATACGTAATCAGTGCCATTTGTTCCATTGTAAAATGTTAATTACATCCGGAGATAATGTAACCTAAAGTTGACGCTTGAGTACCACTCCTCCGCTGTTCGATCGTGTGTATCGGAGAGCACCGAATTACGTAGGGATCCAAAGGGAACGGTGATGGACCTTAGGTACAGAAGAAACTGGAACAGCACATTACGTCCACATGCTAACACCTTTTTATTGGTCTTTTTCACTGACGCACATGTACATTACCATGAGGCGTGAGGTACACGTGCACACGTGGTTTCCGTTTTCAATTACGGAGTGGAATCGAGTGTGTCCCGACATGTCAGGCCAATAGATTTTCAATGTGGTGGCCATCATTTGCTGCACACAATTGCAATCTCTGGCGTAATGAATGTCGTACACGCCGCAGTACATCTGGTGTAATGTCGCCGCATTCTCCTTTAACGTACCCCACAGTAAGAAGTCCATAGGTGTAAGATCAGGAGAAGGGGCTGGCCAATTTATGCGTCCTCCACGTCCTATGAAACTCCCGTCGAACATCCTGTCAAGGGTCAGCCTAGTGTTCATTGCGGAATGTGCAGGTGCACCATCATGCTGATACCACATACGTCGACGCGTTTCCAGTGGGACATTTTCGAGCAACGTTGGCAGATCATTCTGTAGAAACGCGATGTATGTAGCAGCTGTTTGGGCCGCTGCAGTGAAGTGAGGACCAATGAGGTGGTCGCCAATGATTCCGCACCATACATTTACGGTCCACGGTCGCTGTCGCTCTACCTGTCTGAGCCAGCGAGGATTGTCCACCGACCAGTAATGCATGTTCCGTAGATTCACTGCCCCGTGGTTTGTGAAACCCGCTTCATCGGTACACAGGTAGAACTGCAACGCATTCTCTGTTAATGCCCATTGACAGAATTGCACTCGATGAATAAAGTCATCACCATGTAATTGCTGATGTGGCGACACATGAAACGGGTGAAAGCGGTGACGATGCAGTATGCGCATGACACTACTTTGAGTCAGTCCACTGGCTCTCGCAATGTCCCGTGTACTCATGTGTGGGTTCATGGCAACAGCAGCTAACACACCAACTGCACCCGCTTCTCCTGTGACGGGCCTGTTACGGACCCGTTTGCGTGCTACGACCATACCTGTTGCATACAGTTGGCGGTACATGTTTTGCAATGTGCGGCACGTTGGATGCTCTCCGTCCGGGTACCGTTCTGCATACACCCTGCAGGCTTCAGCTGCATTTCGTCGACACTCGCCATAGATGAGTATCATCTCCGCCTTTTCAGAGTTCGAATACACCATGGTCACAGTTCCTACAACACTACACTATCACAGACGTCTGGTAACACGGTGTACTACAGTTGGTCTGCGTGCGGAGACGAATGCAGAATAAAAATAGCAGCAAGCGCTACATGCGGACACTGCGACAGCTACACCAAACCACAACAGTGCACTACAGCCACACTCGTAAACACGGTCGTCATCGTAAAAATGTCCCTGCAGATGCTGCTCGCCGACCGTGGCCCGTGTTTGTTACAACACGCAACTGAACGTCGGAGGTTTCAAGCGTCAACTTTAGGTTACAATATCTCCGGATGTAATTAACATTTTACAATGCAACAAACGGCACTGATTACGTATTTGTTTATATGTTCAGATGTGCTAACAAAACTAACGTGGTTCCATTTAAAAAAACGTAGGTTTGTGTTAAAAAACAAACTTCCGTGCATTTTTGTATGGTTTGTATTAAACAATTACACTAGCCCCTCTCCTCACGTTCGGTCTGTGGAATCGGTTCGTCAGTATTTGATGTGGTTTACGAAATATATCCAGCGGTAACGTTAGGTGACTCACCCTGTATTCTACTCTCTGTCTTCTGGGGATATATTATTCGTTGTATACCTCTCTTCCTCTAGAAGTTTTGATCCAGCTCTTTATCTAGGTAGTGCTTTCCATGTATTTCTTTGATCGTCGTTTTCCCACAGCGTATGATTCACTTTCATAAAATGCTGTAGTGCAGACGTACATTCTCAGAAATTTGTCTCTCAAACTAAAGCCTGTGTTTGATATATACAGGGTGTTACAAAAAAGTACGGCCAAACTTTCAGGAAACATTCCTCACACGCAAATAAAGAAAAGATGTTATGTGGACGTGTGTCCGGAAACGCTTAATTTCCATGTTAGAGCTCATTTTAGTTTCGTCCACCTACGCTCAATGGAGCACGTCATCATGATTTCATGCGGGATACTCCACCTGTGCTGCCAGAACATGTGCCTTTACAAGTACGACACAACATGTGGTTCATGCACGATGGAGCTCCTGCACATTTCAGTCGAAGTGTTCGTACGCTTCTCAACAACAGATTCGGTGACCGATGGATTGGTAGAGGCGGACCAATTCCTTGGCCTCCACGCTCTCCTGACCTCAACCTTCTTGACTTTCATTTATGGGGGCATTTGAAATCTCTTGTCTACGCAACCCCGGTACCAAGTGTAGAGAATCTTCGTGCTCGTATCGTGGACGGCTGTGATACAATACGCCATTCTCCAGGGCTGCATCAGCGCATCAGGGATTCCATGCGACGGAGGGTGGATGCATGTATCCTCGCTAACCGAGGACATTTTGAACATTTCCTGTAATAAAGTGTTTGAAGTGACGCTGGTACGTTCTGTTGCTGTGTGTTTCCATTCCATGATTAATGTGATTTGAAGAGAAGTAATAAAATGAGCTCTAACATGGAAAGTAAGCGTTTCCGGACACATGTCCACATAACATATTTTCTTTCTTTGTGTGTGAGGAATGTTTCCTGAAAGTTTGGCCGTACCTTTTTGTAACACCCTGTATATATATATCTTTTGACTTTTTTTTTTTTTTGTGGTTTTAGGGCGCACAGCGTCAACGGTCATTAGCGCCCAGACTACTTTAGGAATGCACCGCGAGTCACAAGTTTAAAACAGCAACGAAACGGAAAACACGATGAAAGACATACTGACAGGCATAGGATTAAAAAAGAAAACAGCATAATCAAATGTCCTTTGAGAGGGTTGTCAAATTGATAAAATGAAGAACGCGAGCAGCTGCTCGTGGGTCATCCGCTAAAATGGCTTCTACAGTACATGGCAGGCCAAGATCGAGACGCAGGGTGTTAAAATCCGGACACGACGTTAAAATGTGGCGGACCGTCAGCAATTGCCCACATGGGCAGAACGGCGCCGGCGCAGCCGTCAGCAGATGGCGATGGCTGAACCGGCAGTGGCCAATTCGCAACCGGGCCAAAACTACCTCCTCCCGCCGAGAAGGGCGTGAGGAGGACGTCCAAGCCACGGGAAGAGCTTTCAAGGCCCGAAGCTTGTTGTCTGGAAGTGCAGCCCAATCGGCATGCCACAGCGATACAATGCGCCGACAAATTACCCTGCTACAATCTGACGAAGGGACACAACAAGAAGCTGTCCGAGGCTGGAGGACCGCAGCCTTGGCCGCGGCATCTGCAGCTTCGTTCCCAGGGATACCGACATGGCCAGGAACCCACATAAAGCTAACCGGAGAACCGACGTCCACCAGCTGCTGAAGAGAGCGTTGGATCCGGTGCACGAAAGGGTGAACCGGGTACGGATCACCGAGGCTCTGGATAGCGCTCAGGGAATCGGAGCAGATGACATATGCAGAATGTCGGTGGCGGCAGATTTAAAGGACAGCCTGGTAGAGGGCAAAGAGCTCAGCTGTGAAGACCGAACAATGGCCATGGAGCCGATATTGGAAACTTCGTGCCCCGACAATAAAAGAACACCCGTCCCCGTCATTGGTCTTAGAGCCATCTGTATAAATGAAGGTCATATTAATGAACTTCGAACGAAGTTCGACAAAACGGGAGTGGTAGACTGAACCGGGGGTAACCTCCTTCGGGAGCGAGCAGAGGTCAAGGTGGACGCGAACCTGAGCCTGGAGCCAAGGTGGCGTGTGGCTCTCGCCCACTCGAAAGGTGGCAGGGAGTGAAAAATTAAGGTGTTGAAGGAGGCGACGAAAGCGAACTCCAGGGGGTAGCAGGGCGGAGACATACAACCCGTATTGACTGTCTAGAGAGTCATCAAAAAAGGAACGATAAGACGGGTGGTCGGGCATTGCCAGTAGCCGACAGGCATACCGACAAAGCAGTATATCGCGCCGGTAGGTGAGTGGCAACTCACCAGCGTCAGCATGAAGACTCTCGACGGGACTAGTATAAAACGCTCCGATCGCAAGTCGTAAACCCCGATGTTGTATGGAGTTGAGGCGGCGTAAGATGGATGGCCGTGCAGAGGAGTATACGAAGCTCCCATAATCCAGCTTGGAGCGGACGATCGACCGATATAGGCGAAGTAGGACGGTTCGATCCGCTCCCCACGACATACCACTGAGAACACGGAGGACATTGAGGGAACGGGTACAACGGGCAGCCAAATAAGACACATGTGGAGACCAACTAAGTTTCCTGTCAAATGTAAGACCTAAAAATTTTGTTGTCTCCACGAATGGGAGAGCAACGGGACCGAGTCGTAAGGACGGTGGGAGAAACTCTTTGTAGCGCCAGAAGTTAATACAGACCGTCTTCTCGGCAGAAAAACGGAAGCCATTGGCGACACTCCAGGAGTAAAGACGGTCAAGAGAACGCTGAAGACAGCGCTCCAGGAAACACGTACTCTGCGCGCTGCAATAGATGGTAAAATCGTCCACGAAAAGGGAGCCTGATACATCAGCTGGGAGGCAATCCATTATTGGATTGATCGCTATGGCGAAGAGAGCGACGCTCAAAACTGAGCCCTGTGGCACCCCATTCTCCTGGCGAAAGGTGTCTGACAGGACAGAACCCACACGTACCCTGAACTGTCGATCCATTAAAAAGGAACGAATAAAAAGAGGGAGGCGACCGCGAAGGCCCCATGTATGCATGGTGCGGAGAATGCCCGCCCTCCAACAGGTGTCGTAAGCCTTCTCCAAATCAAAGAACACAGCCGCGGTCGGGCGCTTCCGCAAGAAGTTATTCATAATGAAGGTCGACAAGGTAACCAGATGGTCAACAGCAGACCGGCGCCTACGAAATCCACATTGTACATTGGTAAGGAGGCGTCGAGTCTCGAGCAGCCAAACCAATCGAGAGTTAACCATTCGCTCCATCACTTTACAGACACAGCTGGTAAGCGAGATGGGTCGATAACTGGAAGGCAAGTGCTTGTCCTTCCCCGGCTTAGGAATCGGGACAACAATAGACTCGCGCCAGCATGCGGGAACATGTCCCTCAATCCAGATGCGATTGTAAGTACGAAGAAGAAAACCTTTACCCGCAGGAGAAAGGTTCTTCAGCATCTGAATATGAATAGAATCAGGCCCTGGAGCGGAGGACCGTGATCGGCCAAGTGCGTTTTCGAGTTCCCGCATGGTGAATGGGGCATTATAACTTTTACGATTCGAGGAGCGGAAGTTAGGTGGCCTAGCCTCCTCTGCCTGTTTGCGGGGGAGGAAGGCAGGGTGGTAATGAGCGGAGCTCGAAACCTCTGCGAAAAAGCGGCTGAAGGCATTGGAGACAGCCTCAGGGGCCACAAGGACGTCATTCGCGACCGTCAAGCCAGAAACTGGTGAGTGGACCTTAGTGCCAGATAGCCGGCGCAGGCTACCCCAGACAACAGAAGAAGGAGTAAAACTGTTGAAGGTGCTTGTGAAAGCAGCCCAGCTGGCTTTCTTGCTTTCTTTAATAATACGACGACACTGTGCACGTAATCGTTTATAATTGATACAATTCGCCACTGTAGGGTGGCGTTTAAAGGTGCGTAAAGCACGTCGACGAGCACGTAAAGCGTCTCTACATGCTGCGATCCACCAGGGGACCGGTACGCGACGTGGAGAAGAAGTAGGGTGAGGGATGGAATATTCAGCAGCAGTGAGAATGACTTCCGTGAGGTGTGCGACCTGACTATCGCAGCTTGGGAATGTTTGATCCTGAAAGGTCGCCCTGGAAGAGAAGAGCCCCCAGTCTGCTTTGGAGATGTTCCAACTAGATGAGCACGGAGAGGGGGTATGCTGCAGGAGATGGATAACACACGGGAAGTGGTCGCTCGAATATGTATCAGAAAGTGCATACCACTCGAACCGGCGTGCAAGTTGGGGAGTACATATAGAGAGATCTAAATGGGAATAGGTGTGAGATGTGTCCGAAAGAAAAGTAGGGGCGCCAGTATTGAGGCAGACAAGATTGAGCTGGTTGAAAAGGTCTGCTAACAGGGAGCCCCTCGGGCAGGATGCTGGAGAGCCCCAAAGGGGATGGTGGGCATTGAAGTCTCCAGTTAACAAAACTGGTGCAGGTAGCTGAGCAATAAGTTGCATCATGTCTGCCCTGGTAACGGCAGACGACGATGGAGTGTAAACGGTACAAATGGAAAATGTAAAAGTGGGGAGAGTAATGCGGATGGCAACTGCCTGCAGGCCGGTGTGCAACGTGATGGGATCGTAGTAAATATCATCCAGCAACATAACCCCTCCATGAGCTGGGATACCTACCACAGGGGGTAGGTCAAAACGCACAGAGGTGTAGTGTGCCAAGGCAATTTGATCGCATGGGCGTAGCTTCGTTTCCTGGAGGGCTATGACGAGCGGACGGTGCAAGCGGAGCAGCAACTTCAAGTCCTCTCGGTTGGAGCGAATGCTGCGAATATTCCAGTGAATAAGTGCCATCGTAAGAAAAAAAAAGGGAAGATGAAAGAAGGGGTCACCTCGAAGGCCGCTGAGGGCCTGGCTTCGAGCGAGCACTGCCGTCGCTATCAGTAGGCGGACAGTCAGCGTCCATTGGGTCTATAGGTTCATCGGCCATCTTGGGAAGATGGCCGGGAGTGGGAGCTTCCCCTGCCGGTGAACGGCCAGATGTTCGGCTACCAGCGGTGCGGCCAGGCGAAACGGATGACGGCCTGGGGCGGCAACCGCTGGGTGGCGCAGGAGAAGAAATGCGCCGTGGCGGAGAAGGAGAACTGTGCTTCCTATTAGCCTTCTTGGAAGGTCGTTTGGTGGAAGTACCGGTCGAAGGCTGGGAGGTCGAGGTACGTAGGAAGTCTGCACGGGACGGTTCCTTCTTGAAGGCCCGTGCACCTGACTTCTGGGTCTTCGTCTTCGCAGAAGCTGATGAAGGGGCTGGTGTCTGTGGGGTGATGGGAGGAAGAGGAGACGTCGACCGCGCGATCTTAGCACTGGCCGAACGGACGACCGTTGTGCTGAAGGTCAGATCGCATGTCTGGGTTGCCACCTCCCTGGTAGTCCGAGGAGAGGCGAGGACAGTACTGTATTTCCCCGCTGGGAGCAGCGTGGGCTTCCTACTAGCCAATAGCTTGCGAGCAGCCGAGGTGGACACTTTCTCTTTGACCCGAATTTCTTGGATACAGCGTTCTTCCTTATAGACAGGACAGTCGCGGGAGGATGCGGCATGGTCACCCTGACAGTTCACACAACGAGGAGACGGAGGTGGACAGTCACCCTCATGGGCATCCCTGCCACAAGTGACACATTTAGCCGCCTTGGAACAAGACTGGCGAGTGTGATTGAAACGCTGACACTGGTAGCAGCGCGTAGGTGTCGGGACATAGGGGCGAACAGAAATAACCTCGTAGCCCGCTTTGATGCGCGATGGCAGCTGAACACTATCGAAGGTCAAGAAAAGTGTCCGGGTCGGTACAAGGTCATTGTTGACCTTTTTCATGACCCTATGGACAGCCGTCACGCCCTGCTCAGCGAGGAAAGATTGAATCTCCTCGTCAGTCAAGCCGTCGAGGGATCTAGTACAGACCACACCACGAGACGAATTCAAAGTTCGGTGAGCCTCCACCCGGACAGGGAATGTGTACAGGAGTGTGGCCCGAAGCAGTTTTTGTGCCTGAAAGGTGCTCTCAGTTTCGAGTAATAAGGTACCGTTACGCAACCTGGTACAAGATTTGACAGATCCGGCTATGGCATCGACGCCCTTCTGGATAACGAAAGGGTTGACAGAGGAAAAATCCTTTCCGTCCTCAAATCGAGAAACGACGAGGAACTGTGGGGCAGGCGGTAGTACTTTTGTCACTGGTAGCTGGTCACGTTTCCGTTTTTGGGCAGAAGTCGAGAGAGATGGAGTGAAATCCATTGCGGAGGAATCCCCCATGATTGCCAGCGTCTCCGATGGCGCGCTCCTTCCTTGTGGGGACCCTCTCAGAGGGCACTCCCGCCTTAGGTGAATGTTTACACCTCAGGTCACACCTCCCGAGAAACAGACGGAGGGACCAATCGGCATGGTCAGAAGGTATCAGCTCAGGCAATCACCCCTCCCCGGGCCTGGCCTTTACCAGGGGGTACGCGCGTGCCTTACATGTCTACCCAGGGCGGGGAATTACGCGTTACCCCGTCACCGGCTACGCGTGCGAACGCGTGGGTCGGCCTTCAGGCGCGCACAGGGAGGAAGGAAGAAGAGGAAAAAGGAGAGGGAGAGGGAGAGAGAGAGAGAGAGAGAGAGAGAGAGAGGACAGTGTCTCAAACGCCGAGGCGGAGACCAGAGAAGGCAAGGAGAAGAAGGCAATGAGAAGGCAAGGAGAAGAAGGCAATGAGAAGGCAAGGAGAAGAAGGCAATGAGAAGGCAAGGAGATTATGCAGGGGAAAGAGTAAGGAAGACAGTGAGGTGGAGAAGAGCAAAGAAAGGAACCAACCAAAGGAAGGAAGAAACGAGAAGTGAAAAAGCAAAATGACCGCAAATAGAGGTCGTGGAACCGTCCGTCTCCGGACGCAGGCGCTAACTACCCCCTTGAGGGGGAGGGACTCCTTTTAGTCGCCTCTTACGACAGGCAGGAATACCTCGGGCCTATTCTTACCCCGGACCCGCAAGGGGGTTTTGACTTGGTATGATCCCCTTCACAGTGTAAATAATTCTGTTACGTTCTTTATACTACGTCCGTAATTCAATGTATTTCTTTTACAACGTAGCAAAACTCCTTTACTTCGTCCCACAAGTGATCCTCAGTTCTGAGATTAAATTTTCTATTATTTCATTTTTGTCACTTCTCAATACTCTCATCTTTCTTTGGTTCAAATTCAGTTCACATTTAGCGCTCAGCAGACAGTTCATTGATGACAGATCCTGCAATTTTTCATTTACACACAGGATGGTAATGTTATCAGCGAATCTTATTATTTATTTTGTATAACTCTGAACTTTAATCCCACTTATAGCGTTTCCTTTAATTGCAACATTGTTTCCTCGATAAACTGAGTAACTGCATAGGAGAAATACCGCATCCCTACCTCACGCAGTTTTTAATCCTAGCACTTCTCTCTTGATCTTCCATTTCTTTAGTTTCTTCTTGTTTCGTAAGCGTGTTACATATCACCCAACTTTCCCTATACTCTGTGCCTATTTTATGAGGTTTTCAAACATTTTACAATACTCTACTCTGTCTAATCTTACGCTAGTTTATTAAGCTAATATTTTTTTAGTACTGTCTACTGTCACTTTTATCTTACTATGATCATGTGTTTCACTCATATTCTGAACATCTGTTAAAACAAATAGAAAATATTCAAAGTTTCATCTTACATATGAAAAAAAAAAAAGAAAATACGTGCCTCGTTCGCACAGTGTTAAACACTAAACTCAGATATGAAACTTAGTGCTTGTGGTGTAGGCAATCGTACACATTTCAGAATAGGAACGCAATGAACAATTTTATAATGACGCAGAGGACGTCATTAAACCAGCTGATGCTAATTTCGCATCTTTGGAGATTTTAAATCAATGTACACATCAATAAATCAATTAAATATACACTGGATATTAAAACTAAAAGAAGAAAACTAAGGCTTAGCGAAACACATGAAATTTTAGATCTGCTTGAATTTATGTTAAGCTTCAACTCATTTACGTTAAACAATAAATCTTAGAAAAATAACGATGGTCTATCGATGGAAAACTGTCTGCTGAAATGTTTACCACAGAGCTCGAAAAGAAATTCTTCGCTAATTGCCCGCATATCGCAAGGAGAATCATATATTATGCGAGGTATATCGAGGACTCATTCGTAACTGTTACAGGAGGGAAGCCGGACAGCGAACACCTAGAAGCCAGATTTAACAAAAAGCATCCCAAAGCCAACTTCCCAGTTGAAGAAAATGAAGCCATAGGCGTGTTAGACCTAATCATCTTTAAAAATAGTAGAGGACACAACGAGAAACCCTGTCACCCTATACAGCATAAAAGAGATTACATTAGTAGCAAGATTAACAGCGCTCGAGAAACAGTACGATTTAGATACCCTGAAGCAAGTGGCAGAGGCCAACAGCTGTAAACTAGTGTCGTAATCAAATTACATAAAATAATTAAAACTAAAATGCGACAATGTCCAGAAACAAAATCACGTGTAACAAGAATAAATATATAACGATTACGTAATGGGGAACATATCACAAAAACAGTTTGATGTTTTCCTAAATCAATCATCATAGCAAGCATTCCTTGCATAAGGTTCCATAAAAATGACCCTACAACATTAGATTGCTGACAACACAGAAGTATATAAAATAAAACGTGCAGAGTGCGCTAAGATTTTCAGTGAATCGACAGGGCACAATTTCCGTATTCAGTTTAAGGAAACGTAGTAATCGATAATTTTTATTTATTTATCGCATGATGATACAGAGCTTGGATCAAATACATAATTTTAAGAGTATACAGTGTAACAAACGACAAGCAAAATACAGGTACAGAATCAGATGTCCAAAGTATTATGCTAAATACATTACACAAGTTCTTAGATTTCTAAGTCCAGTCTGTTGATCCAGTTGAGCCCTTCAGGTGATGCACAGTGGATGTCATTTAACCCCCGAAGGCTTGTTTCGGGCATTCACCAACAATGTGATTTATTGTTTGCAGGGCAGCTCCACAGTCACAATCTGGAGATGTTGCCCAGCCCCATTTGTGCTTTATATATCCGAAGTTCCCTTGTCCTGTTCGGATGCGGTTGATGGTTCTCCACTGGCGACTGGGGAATTGAAACCTGGAACTCACATGTAAGGCTTTTCAACCAGATGAGCGTTGAACACAGACGATTCTTCCCACTGACCTCTCCATACTTCGTTGATGTTAAAGTCGGAGGCTTCAAGATGTTGTGCAGTTCGCCAAGGTGGTTTCCTTGACTTCAGACGCTTATGTTCTGCTACTAATATATCGCTGTGTACTGGTATCTGGGGGTTCTTCTGAATGTTTCTCCAGATCTTCAGGAGTTCATCTGATCTTCGTAGAGCTGGAGGTTGGATGTTACTAAAAACTGGTAGCCATGCAGTTTGAGTGCTACGTATGCAGCCTGTGATAAGTCGCATTGTCTGGTTGAGTCGCACATCTATCTTGCTACAGATAATAAAACTGCAACAGAAAAATATAAGACACAAAACGTAAAAAGCCACATTGAAGTCATGCATACAGCCCCAGAAAGCAGTTTCGTTAATATACTCGAGGAATTAGAAGTTTTTGTGCAATAGAATGCAGACACTTTTCATAGGCGTGCAATGCAATTGGCGAACTCACAATGGATGTTGATCAAAGAAAGGGAGCCAAATAAAACTTGAAGTTTCTTAATAAAGTTTTTTGCTTAACTGAATAACTGAGAAGGTGAAACTTCTAAATTTAATTCTGAAACTGCTGAATTAAAGTGACGTACTTAACCTACTATCTCTTTGCTTATTCTTATCATTTCACTGACCTACTGAATTTGCCCTGACTAAGAGAACTCAAACTTTTCACATACATTAATTACCCAAATATTCAACAGTAACGCGATCTGACTGCTTTAAAATTAACTCAAAAGAATAGCCCTGAATAAGTAGAAATCCTAACAATAACCTATACATTTTATAAGTCACTTACCTCACAAAAATCTTCATTACAGGAACTGCAGCAATGCCGCAAGCACCAATACTGCCAGCTAAATAAAAGATTCCAACTACTGAAGGCTCTAACAACTGATAGGCATGTGGTGCGGAAAGGAAAGATTTTGTTGCAGAGCAAACAATGTATTTACCTTAATAATGTGGCAATCAGTTCAAAAATTATAAAATCATCAGTAATAAATCTCAATGACGGATATACATGCAGACCGTCCGCTCGCGCTAATACGGCAAACCTCGAACATTGTTAATTATTAACCTCTAACTTCCATCACTGCTGACTACTTACTCCCAACATCTATCACTGCTGGCTGTTCACCTCCAACAGCTATCACCGCTGACTGTTAACTTCCTACTGCTAGTGCGACCAGCCACAGAGTCTCTTACAGAGAGCGCACAGCGCTGTCAGAGGTATTAATGCAGAGCGGTACATAGCGCTGCCAACATACAAACACATAAACAGCCTACTTACAAACTCACTTCGTAATTTCTGCCACAGATTCGAGTTGACAGCAAAATTCCGAGTTTACTGATAATAACTGCGCATCTGCCAGTTAATTAAAAAGTGTATACTGATAATAACTGGGGATCTGACTGCCAGTTAACTAAACATTTATTGCAATAAAGCAATTATTTTATTTTCTCTGGCCAATGGACACCATCGATGTCTTTGTTTGCAAGGAGGAGGATCGATTGGTGGGGTGAAGTAATTTTAACTTTTACCATTTAATTAATTTATAAACTAAAGAAAATGAAGTGAGCACATAAAGTTTGGGGCAATTGTGTTCTAATTTAAGTTGAGGCCGCGCTGGCATGGGAGTTCCTCCTGCATTATGAGAATAGGCATCAAGAAACGTCTTCTAACTTATGCTCCAAGAGGCCGTGCTGCCAGACTGGTCTGAGGCAGTTGTCATGTTGGCTAACGAGACCTCTTTGTATCGTGGATACACATTATAGTGTGGTGCCTAACCTAACAATAGTATAGAGATGACATTCTCCAACACCATTCGGTAGCTGATCTTGGACTTCATCACATCATAGACAGCAGTAGTACGGAAGTTGCTGCCAGTTCGATCCACAAGCGGTTTCTTCCATTACATTATGAGCAGCTTTGTAGGAAGCCAGTCCGGTTTGAGTAGCATGTTTCATGGTAAGACTTTTGCAGCAACTGTTGCTTCTTTGTGTTTTGTGGCAGCTTACTCCAAAACTGTCTTGCAATATATTTCATAATGGTACATGCACTTCCCCACATTCTATGTAGTTGATCCGTTTACGCTGCATAAAATCTGCAGACATTATTCAATGCTACCAGTGACTGCCCAGCTGATTACTTCTTCTCTTCCCTTCCTTTTATTACGGTGAGGAACCTGACACTTTCTGCAATGCTGGAAGCTTGTTAGCTGGTTCGGGCGACATAGAAGTTTACTTGAAACGACCAGGAGGGCCCATAAACGATTTCAGAGATGAGATCTGTTCTTCAGTACAGCTAGACAGAGCAGAATCCGCTTCAACCCATCTCTTCTACTGGACAGGCAAGGGCTAGCCTATCCGTCGAAAAACTCCATGCGTAAGGAAATAATTTTCGAAAGATAACGTGTCTAGTCAGGTGTAGACGTCAGAGTGGGAGAAGCAAGGGATCCTAAGTTATTCTCCAGTCTTGGTACGAAAGAATCTTAGTTTAGAGTCCTTGCAACGGCATCTCTGATTGGCTCACAACGATAATTTTTTTGGAACACTTGCTTTCCCACGCCTACGTGTTTGCCGTTCAATAGGCCGGGGTTAGAAATCTATCATGGAGAGGGAGGGATTTTCAGCATTCCTCCATCTGGTCATCTTTGCTTAATCATGACAAAATCCGAGGTGGTAGGAGTTTGTTTAACTTATTTACAAAATTATTATTGGTTGGAAATCACAAGTTCTGCTGCAGCTGACCAGCGAAAATCCTACTTTGGCAGAAGCAATCAAGTTTCAGGAAGTTAAGTCAGAGAACTCTTGCGGAAGACGATCAAACAGAAACATATGTTTGCAAAATTACAAGTTAACTGATAGTAACTGCAGACCTGTCAATTAATTAAAAGTCATTACATTAAATCATTCATTTCCTCTGTTAAGATTAGTTTTCTCTGACCCCATTGATGGCTGACCTGCATAGACGAGAATCGACTAGAGGAGACCAAGAAACTTTCACTTCAACCACTTAATTTGAAGAACAATGACTTGCTGCAATGCTGCCAATGAGACGTGATTTGCTGTCATACAGAAAGATGTTTCCGTGTAAGTACTGAGTGCAGAGGACGAGCTGACTCAGAATTTGCAGCCGGTACTGCCCACCGTCTTCTACCGTCGCACAGTATAAGTGCGGCATGTTTGAGCCGGCAATGGCCGGCCGGGTTGGCCGAGCGGTTCTAGGCGCTTCGGTCTGGAACCGCGCGACCACTACGGTCGCAGGTTCGAATCCTGCCTCGGCCATGGATGTGTATGATGTCCTTAGGTTAGTTAGGTTTAAGTAGTTCTAAGGTTCTAGGGGACTGATGACCTCAGCTGTTAAGTCCCATAGTTCTCAGAGCCATTTGAACCATTTTTTGAGCCGGCAATGCAGTCACTGAGACAAGGCGGACGCGATGCAGCTAAGCTTTCATCGGGAACTAATTACTCTGTTTTAACGTTTGGAGCCTGCTAGTTGCTTCGATCACGCACTTTGGCGATTCTACTGATGTTTGTATTTAGTTTTCAGTATTCTCTCTTTAACCACTAGCCGTGTTCCGTATTCGTCACTTAGTTTCATGATTACGCTTTTATTACGTTCACCCACCAGTGCCAAGCTTAGATTTCATAATTACAATTCTTTATCCATTTTTTTAAATGTTACATGCACATCTCAGTGGGTCATTCATATGTTGATGCCTTCCAGTAATATACCAAACTGTTACAATGACTCATTGTTTGTGTTGTAGACATATGAGCATTAATATATCCGTGTGCTTTATAAATGATAGTGCACAGAAATCAGTCGTCCTTTTTTGCAGGTTCTACACTCCTGGAAATGGAAAAAAGAACACATTGACACCGGTGTGTCAGACCCACCATACTTGCTCCGGACACTGCGAGAGGGCTGTACAAGCAATGATCACACGCACGGCACAGCGGACACACCAGGAACCGCGGTGTTGGCCGTCGAATGGCGCTAGCTGCGCAGCATTTGTGCACCGCCGCCGTCAGTGTCAGCCAGTTTGCCGTGGCATACGGAGCTCCATCGCAGTCTTTAACACTGGTAGCATGCCGCGACAGCGTGGACGTGAACCGTATGTGCAGTTGACGGACTTTGAGCGAGGGCGTATAGTGGGCATGCGGGAGGCCGGGTGGACGTACCGCCGAATTGCTCAACACGTGGGGCGTGAGGTCTCCACAGTACATCGCCAGTGGTCGGCGGAAGGCGCACGTGCCCGTCGACCTGGGACCGGACCGCAGCGACGCACGGATGCACGCCAAGACCGTAGGATCCTACGCAGTGCCGTAGGGGACCGCACCGCCACTTCCCAGCAAATTAGGGACACTGTTGCTCCTGGGGTATCGGCGAGGACCATTCGCAACCGTCTCCATGAAGCTGGGCTACGGTCCCGCACACCGTTAGGCCGTCTTCCGCTCACGCCCCAACATCGTGCAGCCCGCCTCCAGTGGTGTCGCGACAGGCGTGAATGGAGGGACGAATGGAGACGTGTCGTCTTCAGCGATGAGAGTCGCTTCTGCCTTGGTGCCAATGATGGTCGTATGCGTGTTTGGCGCCGTGCAGGTGAGCGCCACAATCAGGACTGCATACGACCGAGGCACACAGGGCCAACACCCGGCATCATGGTGTGGGGAGCAATCTCCTACACTGGCCGTACACCACTGGTGATCGTCGAGGGGACACTGAATAGTACACGGTACATCCAAACCGTCATCGAACCCATCGTTCTACCATTCCTAGACCGGCAAGGGAACTTGCTGTTCCAACAGGACAATGCACGTCCGCATGTATCCCGTGCCACCCAACGTGCTCTAGAAGGTGTAAGTCAACTACCCTGGCCAGCAAGATCTCCGGATCTGTCCCCCATTGAGCATGTTTGGGACTGGATGAAGCGTCGTCTCACGCGGTCTGCACGTCCAGCACGAACGCTGGTCCAACTGAGGCGCCAGGTGGAAATGGCATGGCAAGCCGTTCCACAGGACTACATCCAGCATCTCTACGATCGTCTCCATGGGAGAATAGCAGCCTGCATTGCTGCGAAAGGTGGATATACACTGTACTAGTGCCGACATTGTGCATGCTCTGTTGCCTGTGTCTATGTGCCTGTGGTTCTGTCAGTGTGATCATGTGATGTATCTGACCCCAGGAATGTGTCAATAAAGTTTCCCCTTCCTGGGACAATGAATTCACGGTGTTCTTATTTCAATTTCCAGGAGTGTATTTGGAAAATCCAGATTTCGGCTAGTGCCTAGCCATTATCAGTGCACTATTTCCTCGTCTCAGTGCATGTCAGTTCCTTGTTGTTCGGGCGTCAGTCACAGTTCTTTGAATAATATTCAACGCAAATAACTATGTATTGTATTGTATTGTATGTTAACCAGGGACCTAGAAACGACGGAGAGGCTCCGTCCCCGCCGCAGCCGCAGTGGTCTACAATCCCACGACGACAACCGCAGTCAACTTCACCCCTCCGCCGCCCCACACCGAACCCAGGGTTATTGTGCGGTTCGGCTCCCGGTGGAACCCCCCCCCCCCCCCCCCCCAGGGAACGTCTCACACCAGACGAGTGTAACCACTATGTTTGCGTGGTAGAGTAATCGTGGTGTACGTGTACGTGGAGAACTTGTTTGCGCAGCAATCGCCAACATGGTGTAACTGAGGCGGAATAAGGGGAACCAGCCCGCATTCGCCGAGGCAGATGGAAAACCGCCTAAAAATCATCCACAGACTGGCCGGTTCACCGGACCTCGAAACAAATCCGCCGGCCGGAATCGTGCCGGGGACCAGGCGCTCCTTCCCGCCCGGAAAGCCGTGCGTTAGACTGCACGGCCAACTGGTCGGGCAAACAACTATGATTACCATTCAAAGAACTATGACTGACGCTCAAACAACAGGGAACTGACATGCATTGAGACTAGAAAATACCGCGTTGATAATGGCTAGGCACTAACCCGAATCTGTATTTGCCGCTCTGTCCAAAAGGGTACGTTCGTCGCACTTTCACATTCATTTCTGCTATTATTTCACGCAGAGCTGCTTGTCTCTTCGCAAACGACGCTGCTCTTGGCCGTTAAGGGAAGTCCGTTGGCCACTGCGTTGCCCGTGATGAGAGGTAGTGCCTGAAGTTTGGTACTCTCGGCACACTCTTAACACTGTGGTTCTCGGAATACTGAAATCCCTAACGGTGCATTTTCCGTTTGCCTTTCCATAAGTAGGCACCATGGCCGCAAGCTCTCGATTTGAAAACGGAATCATTGTAAAGGCGAGTCAGCAAGAGAAATGAATCGGACTCAACATTACCATTGATTATGGCAGAAGAGGGCGCTAGGGTATGACGTACGCAAATGCGTACGAGAAAGAGTACCACACTCTAGCGGGAAACCATGCATACTGTAAGTGTGGTTGTATGGTACAGCGCGTATTAGACCGCAGTCCCTGTAACAAAGAATGGTTGAATAAATGGTCTGTCGCATGGATACCATGCATTTCCGGACATAAGTTCATAGATCTTTTTTGGTTCGTATTCTCTCACCGATCAATCAAGAGTTTGTACACGATGGAAAACATCACCTTGTACAGTACATTATACCTTTCAAAATTTTCCCAAAAATATGGCATGCCAACATACTCGTACTCTTTTTAACATGCAACTCACCTCTTACCCTCACAAACTCAGCTAACTTGTACTTCGCTCACACCCATTAATCCACTGTCGTATGTCGCTCATACCCATCCACTCCTACTTGACCATTCTCCCTCACTCATTCAGCCTAACTCGTTGTCATTATCTCTTTGTGTCTCTCTAACTGTCACTGTCTCCTGCCTCACGGCCACAGTCTCCATTATGTCCTACTATTACGATCTCCTGTCACTGTCACTCGCTTCCCCTCTCTTAATGTTATTATCTCATTCATTCCTTCCCACTGCTGCTTTCTCTTCGGACTTTCACTACCTTACTCTACCTCGTTATCACTGTCACAGACACTGTCTCTCATTATCGTTGACTCTCACCCACTTCCACTATTTCTTTCTCTTTATTCTTCTCCCACTGGCACAAACTGCTTCACTCTTTTTTCTAGCACTGTTCTGTCATTGTCAACTATGTGCCACAATCACTGTATTCCTCTCTTTCTCTCACTCTGCCATCGTCTCCTTCGCTCTTTCTTATCCATAATCTTCCAGTATTTATTACTTTCCCTCTTCTCTTGCACTGCTACTATCTCCTTCTCTCTCATCATAAAAAAGCACGAATATGGAATCCGCGGCTCGGTTTTGGTACCCAGAAATCATGTTTTTTGGGTTTTCTCAGGAACATTCCAGGCAGTAAATGGTTCTTCCATAAGCCCCTCAAGGCGCACCGTCGACCACAGGCAAAAAAGAATCAACCGATTTGCTGTATTTGCCTAAGCTGGAGGACGTATGTAATATTCAAAGTTTGACCCGGTACTGTACAATAGTTACAGTAAAGACGAGCCTTCTAGTGCGTATACATGTGGTCCCAAACCCAACGGCTATCCATAACACTTGGCCCTACCTTTCTATGACCAGTAGAACCAGAGATAGGAGCCCCTGAGAAATCCCATTTTTATGTGCGGCTTTCTGTAACATAGACCGCCGGAAAGAAAAATTTGTACACCGGGAAAGACGACGTAGATTTTGATCCGATGATGGCATATGCCACCTGAGGGATAGTAGGTGTACTGTTAATGGTTTCAACGTTATCCTTCAACAGATAGCATAGTGCCTACCAGAGCGCGATCTGCCCCTATCCTTTAATAGGGAAGGGTCACAGTCAGCACGATCAGAGTGGTGCAAACGTTTGAAGCACTCCCAAATGAACGAGTATAAATGGGGTCAAACTGTAGCCTTCCGAGTGGCGGGTGGTCCTTTCAGAGAATCGCCGCACAAGTCGCACGTGTTGCGACAGTTGTGCAACGAAGCCGGTATCAGTGGTCACGTGAACATTCTCACACCCATTGACGAGGATGTGGAAGTCCACACAGCGCAGGACCGTTGTATTGTAAGGGCAGAAATGGCAGATCATGCAGTTACCACAGCATGTGTAAGAAGTCTCATGAGCCCAGACGTGTCAACACGAACTGCTGCGAACTGGGTTTAGCACTGGGACTATGGTTCTTTAACTCATGCCATAGCATCGACTGGTGCCATCAGAGGACCACTTGGAAGATGGAATGGCTCACCGTGGTCTTCAGCAATGGAAACAGATTCTGCCTACACTCAACTGATGTTCGTTTGCACGTACGATGTAGACCTAGTGAGTGCTATCTCGTAGACTGCATTCATCCATGACACACTGGCCCCAACCCAGGCCTTATGATTCGGGGTGCGTTAAGCTACAACTCTCGTACGTTTCGTGAGGATGCTAACCAGCTATCAATATGTGCATAATGTTCCTAGACCCGTTATTTTGCTATTCTTGCAACACGAAGGTGGTTTGTTGTTTCAACCCGATAATGTGCCAGTGGAACTCAGTGTCCCCTGCAAGACGTGCACGAAATTCTCAGGCCAGCACGATCTCCGGACTTGTTTCCAATCGAGCACGTGTGGGATACGATTGGATGAGAAGTACTTCGTGCAACTCGTCGAACAACTCTTACAGAACCACGTGAACAGTTCAAAACAGGCATGGCACAAAGTATCCCAGGACAGTATTTGCGGCCGTGCGGTTCTAGGGGTTTCAGTCCGGAACTGCGCTGCTGCTACAGCCGCAGGTTCGAATCCTGCCTCGGGCAAGGATGTGTGTGATGTCCTTAGGTTAGTTAGGTTTAATTAGTTCTAAGTTCTAGGGGACTGATGACCTCAGATGTTAAGTCGCATAGTGCTCAGAGCCATTTGAACCATCTGTACGATTGGCTGAATGCCAGAGTCAGCGCCTGCATTTCCACCTATGGAGGCTACACCATTCGCTAATACAGGTGGTTCAGCATAAGTCAAAACCAGGTGCCTCAGAATCGTTTGTGCTATTGATCTGTATATGTAATCATTTCATGTCCTCCATATGCACTGTTGCAACAGTAAATCTTGAATGAACTGGAAGTCTCTATTAGGTAGCGCTTGCTGTCACATACGTACTAGCGTAGACGTGCAGACGAAAGGCGTCGACAATTCGTCTATGGAGCAAGGCTCTAGACGGGGCCGCCACATGGGAATCGCGCGCGCCGCTGCCAGTCACGGTCAGGTGCTTTGTACGGCAGCGCCTTTGTTTGGTCTCTCGCGGCGAGATGTGGACTGGTAATCGCCAAGGCTGCGCGGCCCGCGCCGCCGAACACCTGTCACTGGTCTCTGCGGCGTGGGCGGCGCAGCCGCAGCCGCAGCCGCAAGGCCGCGCCACTCGTCTCGTCTCGGCACCGGCCAGCCCCACGCCGCCTCCGCCTAATTAGAAGCGCACCGTGACCGCCAGCGCGGCGCGCTGCCGCAGGCGGCGGACCCGCGGTTCTCGGCGAGCGGCCGTCCCCGGCCCACTGGCACGGGGAAGCCGCCGTGACGCAACGCAAACGTCTGTCCAGCTAGCTAAACAAACGGCTGTGGCGTTCGATTCCGGTTAGTTTGTTCTTTACAAAGCTAACGTCGAGAAGTGCAATAGCAGAGCGAGAGCGGTGTTTTCTTTTCTGTCATCAGAAATCAAAACCACATACTGTGCGTCACCGTCGTAGTCGTGGTATTCGTCCGACGTCGCAGGGTGCTGGAATAGCGCTATGATTTAGTAATTACAATCCCGAAAATGGGGGACAAGAGAAATGCTTCCAAGACAGGTGCCTACACATGTGGTGTTCTTAGCACGAAAAGATCACTCGACGTCCCCTGGTAACAGTGCCGCTGGCCTGGCCACACCTCTCGCTACAATGACAACCAAGTATGTACAGAATACGTCCTTTTCAAGTGTAGCCCTAAGATCAGTCTACGTCCGTTTCAAGTGTTCCCCTAAGATGGTTCAAATGGCTCTGAGCACTATGGGACTCAACATCTTAGGTCATAAGTACCCTAGAACTTAGAACTACTTAAACCTAACTAACCTAAGGACATCACACACACCCATGCCCGAGGCAGGATTCGAACCTGCGACCGTAGCAGTCCCGCGGTTCCGGACTGCAGCGCCAGAATCGCACGGCCACCGCGGCCGGCGTACCCCTAAGATCAGTCTCGATGAACACCGAGGGATTGTCACCAACCAAAGCACCTTTATTATCTGCCCTGTCTCAAAATCATCTCCGTGATATACAACAAACCCAAGGATCATTGTGGCAGCGCCAGAATGAAGGTCGTAGCACCAAACTATATCTTACGAAAACTCAAAGGCACAAGGTTTGGAAGTAACCCCATATGCACTTTGAATGTCGGCTCTAGTTTTGTCTTACTCGGCATGAGAAAATTCTTCCCTGTGTTATACTAATCCTGCGTCTCGAAACAGGATGGTATTGCTTTTCACCAAACTTGTAGCCAGGTGACAAGATACTTGGCACCAAATTCGAGAAGATCTAGGTTCTGGCCGGAATAGCTCCAGCCGATGGCAGCCGGATACTAACAGTGAAATCCGAAAGAACGAAAGCCAGCTCTGTTGACAGACATCCACCTTACGGGCATGAACCTGTTGCTCGACGTCTTCACAGCAGGAAAAGCTTCATCACAAGTGAAGTCATAGGTGGAAGAGAGGCGTAAACGCTAGCAGGAAAGAGCTAAAAAGTGATTGGATACCACCAAAAGAGGAGTTATCCCCAGGAAACAGCCTGTCATGGGCCTGCGTGGCCATTGACCAAAGTAAAACTATCATTTTAAAATGTGGACTCTGCGATAACTAAGAGGTGTCCTGTGCGTTTGGTGTTGGGAAGACAGTGACATATTTCCTTTATTACCCTGTTTACACCATACTCCCACGCATATTGAAGCAAGAGGATCTGGCATCAGGAAGCCCAAAATCAGTGCTCCTTACTGAGAAACTACATTTCATTTAGATGGCTGTCATCAAGATGCTAAGAAGAAGATATACACTTTGGTGGTGCTATGACTGAAACAGTTCAATCCATTTAGCTCTCTTTGAAGTCGGTTCTTTGTTGGTCCTCTGGTGCGTGATTTTAACTCTATTCCACTAATCGCTATGTGCCTCAGTCGTCAGTGGTACGAGTACATTCCCGTTGACAACTGGTGCTCATTTGTACATGACTGGAGCGAAGATGTGGTCTTCCAGATTACTAAGAGTTCTCCCTGCTGCAGCTGTAGGTGGTTTTCTTATGATTAGGAATGTGGAATTGAATGAAACTGGTTTATTTATCATCTCGATAATTCAAAATTATGATAAGTATATTTAATTTTTAAGAATATTTCATGAATGCCACGTATGGAAACATCTCTATAAACATTTGCTTATAGCAGCTCGTGTGAACGCAAGCCCATTAACCTGACCTGATGTTCAGGGGGGAAACTGAAAATAAATCACGTAATTACTGAGTTATTGTTATGAAATGAAATAGTAAAGGACAGAACTGCCGAAGGCAACACTTAGCATTAGGGAAGATAGTACCCGAATCTGTAGTGGAATTTGGAAGCAACCGCTTCACGAGCAGAAGATAAATCGTTAGAGAGGATTTCAAGATGTTAAAGCTGTAAACTGATTTGACTTTCGCACCTCACGCAGAAGCGACTCGGTCTCACTAAAATGTAGCTGTTGGCGCCAGAAATGCTGACCTCAATCTGTAGCACTGCGACCGTCCTTCCTTCTAAGCTGATATCATAAATTGGAGATCTGTGACGGAGATCTAAGTAGAAGTCCTGCGAAGAAGCTTAGCGAGGTCACTAGGAGGACATGAGATTAAGATGAATTGTGTATTTATTGTGCGACGGCGTCCATTAAGAAACCCTCGTTTTACCGCGTTTTTCGTTACAAATTAGATGTAGCTGGCTGCCTTCTGTATCTTGCGAGCTCTGACCACTGCAGATATCTCTCTGAGAGTGCATACCTCCTTCCCTGGGCTGTCTTTAACTTAGTTAACTCTGAAATTCTTTCTAACCGTCTCATCAGAAAAAAAAATCGTTCCTCTCTCTTCCTGTCTCTTTCATCAACGAAGAAAGAAGCTTTCTTTCGGCATTTCTGTGCCTTCAGTCACTCTGGGAAAGGTTCCAGATGAACCAACGTCCATGTTGTTAAACAAAGTTTTTTCTTTAAGAGCTGCGCATTCAGCGGTGTCCCACCATTTTAGAGAATGGGATCTTTCTTTTTACCTGCCTGACAGTGATCTCCGGAATCCTTCCCAAAAACTGTGACAACTTTCAGCAGATATTAGAAATTTTCTTCTAAGGTTATTCCTCTTTCCATCTCACAAAACGTTCTCACAAGTGGTCGCTACAGGAAACTCTCCCTGTTGCGGAATAGTCGCGGCAACACGGCACGGCGTCCAAAACGTTCTCACAAGTGGTCGCTACAGGAAACTCTCCCTGTTGCGGAATAGTTGCGGCAACACGGCACGGCGTCAGAGGAAGCTCAGCCGCCCTCTGTCACCGTGTGACCGCCACTCCTCGTGGTCCAAAAAATGGCTCTGAGCACTATGCGACTTCTGAGGTCATCAGTCGCCTAGAACTTAGAACTAATTAAACCTAACTAACCTAAGGACATCACACACATCCATGCCCGAGGCAGGATTCGAACCTGCGACCGTAGCGGTCGCTCGGCTCCAGACTGTAGCGCCTAGAACCGACACACATCCATGCCCGAGGCAGGATTCGAACCTGCGACCGTAGCGGTCGCTCGGCTCCAGACTGTAGCGCCTAGAACCGCACGGCCACTGCGGCCGGCTCCTCGTGGTCCCATCTAACAAGAAGCGCAGTGGGTCGTCAGGCCATCATCGGCCGTGTCGTCCAGTTTGCTTCAAAAATATTTCCTAACTTACCAATGGCATCCAAGTAACGATAAATCGTACGTTTAATATTAATTAATTGCACAGGTCATGGGTGACTCTCTAATTTTAATTGTCTTTCAAGTCCATTCCGAAAAATTGTCCTATACACTGTGCTTCTGCTGCACATTAGGTATTTGCGCCAATTCTTGCGTTTTATGAGGCCCAGAGATAGAAGTAATTAATGACTGAGTATGCTATACATGCTAATGATACCTGCTCGCTGTAATATATCTTTCGAGACTTTGAGCCTCCATGATGAGTCATGGAAGATCCTTCTGAAACAATAGATCTGGAACTGTTGAACATGTGTTTATTGCCTCGCAAAGGTTGTCCACGTTTTGCTGCCGTAAAAAGGTATGCTCGCTACTCAGTTCTGGTTTGCTAGAAGGTTTTCATTTTTTGCTAGCATAACCCCTTTTTAAAAAAAACCTCTTCATAGACCTGGCAATAGCAGCTATCGCATAGTGATAGCGATCTCAGAGTCAAACGACCAATTACTGATCATGTCTGATTCTAGGTACGCGAAGCTATTCACATCTCCTGGAGATGGTTCATTGGTGGTAGTGTAGCGGCATGCTGACGGTTTTCTTCAAACTGATGCCGAGACCAAATTCACAGCAGTTACGTGTGAAGACTTCCTGGAGCTGCAACTCAATATGGGACATCACAACAGTTCTTTCTGAAAACGATCTCGGCAAAAATGTTCACGTAAATCGTGATCACAATTACACACCCCTTGATTAGGATGGCTGTGGGTCCTCTGTCGCACATAGGTTTGGTTTCGATAGAGGCACGATGTGGTAAGGTAATCATACTTTTACTATAATGGCAACAAGTATCATTCCTCAATATCTAAAGGCGCTAGAAAACCTAGATTTTGAAGACGCACTTCTAGTGCCGTGTGGCGAGCAAGACGAATTGCACGACCGGCTGCTCCGTAGACCTCCTTAGAAGCATTTGTTGACGCATTAGGGTTATTTCTATGAATTGCTACATATATACTCTGCTGTCTAAATATCACTAACATCGACCTGCGAGACAGGATCAAAATAGTCACTTTTTCTATACCACTAATCAGTGATCTGTAGCAATCGAGTGCTTTCAAAAAAACTCTTAGATTCGCCACGGAAATGGAAAACTAGCCAATTAAACAGTCGCATAATTGTCTCTAACCATTTAGTACCATTTTCTTTACAAACAACACAGGATTACTATCTAAAGTTAAAAAGACCATAAGAATCCCACACTATACACTTCCACTGAAGCAAAGCGTAATATGTAGTCTTCTAGTAACACTGACCGCCTCCATAGTCGAATGGTTAGCGCTGCCGCCTTCGATGCGGAAGGACTCAGGTTTGATTCTTATTAGGTCCTCAGAGTTTTTTTCTGAGATAGAGAGTACTGGAACGCGATTCAGAGCCTCCTGAGGAGCTGACTGAATAACGCTGCATCGGCAACGTCAGAACTCCTCTGCCGGCAATAAGAGCCAGAGCGACTCGCGACGTCATCATCACGTGTCACACCATCATAGAGCGCTCCTCGAAGCGGTCGGCTAGTCGGAACGGACCCAGAGCCGAATCTGCCAGTGATGATGATGACAAAAATCATGGGATACCTACTCACGTTAGGTCGGAGCTCGTTTTGCCCGATTTAATGCAACAAATCGACGTGGCATGGACTCAACAAGTCGTTGCAAGTCCCCTGCAGAAATACTCAGTCATGCTACCTATACAGCCGTCCATCATTGCGGAAGTGTTGTCGATGCATGATGTTGTGTTGGCAGAAGAGCCAACACCGTGTTACGAATGGAGACCGAAATGCACGCGTTTTAGCTCACGCAGGCTGGCGTGAGGAGCGAAGAACTATACTGACGTGAGGTCTGGATCATGACAAGGAATTATAATTCAGAAAGCGGACATAATTAGTTTGATACTTAACTTTAATCCATTAATGGTGAACGTCGCACTTGACGGTACATGATTCACAATATTATCTGTTCAGAATAGTAATTGAATATGGCGCCTTGCTAGGTCGTAGCAAATGACGTAGCTGAAGGCTATGCTAAACTGTCGTCTCTGCAAATGAGAGCGGATGTAGACAGTGAACCATCGCTAGCACAGTCGGCTGTACAACTCGGGCGAGTGCTAGGGAGTCTCTCTAGACTAGACCTGCCGTGTGGCGGCGCTCGGTCTGCAATCACTGATTGTGGCGACACGCGGGTCCGAAGTATACTAACGGACCGAGACCGATTTAAAGGCTATCACCTAGCAAGTTGTGAACGAACTGATCTTACGAACACGTTCCTTATATGTTAGATGGGATTCATGTCGGCTGATAGGAGCGGCCAAATCATTCATTCGAAGTGTCGAGAACTTTCCTCAAACCACTCGCGAATAACTGCTGCCCGGTGACATGGCGCATTGTCATCCACAAAAATTCCATCGATGTTTGGGAACAAGTAGCTGAAGAAAACCATTTGCAGTCAATGGTCGGTTCAGTTAGGCTAGTGGACCCAGTCTACTCCATGTTAAGACAGCCCATACCATTTTGGACCCGCCACCAGCTTTCACAGTGCTTTGTTGACAACTTGGGTCCATGCTGCGTTGGGTCTACGCCACATTCGAATTCCATTATCAGCTCTCACTGACCAAAGTCTGGACTCTTCTAAACAGACCACTGTTTTCCAATTGTCGAGGGACCAACCGATGTGGTCACGAACCCGGGAGAGACGCTGCAGGCGATGTCGTCGATCGTCTGCTGCCACAGCCCATTAACGCTTCACTAACCTAAAGGATAAGCTCCTCGTGGGTCCCACACTGATTTCTGCGATTTTTTCAAGGAGTCTCACTTGTCTGTTAGCACTGACAACTCTAGACAAACGCCGCTGTTCTGGGTCGTTAAGTGAAGGCCTTCGGCCATTGCGTTGTCCGTGATGAGAGCTAATACCTGATATTCGGTATTCTCGACACATTCTTGACAGTGTGGATTTCGGAATATTGAATTCCCTAACGACTTGCGAAATGGAGTATCCCATGCGTCTAGCTCCAACTACCATTTCGCGTTCACAGTCTGTTAATTACTATCGAGTGGCCATAACCACGTCGAGAACCATTACATGTGAATCACCTCAGTGCAATTGACATCTATGCCAATGTACTGCCCTTTTATACCATGTGTATGCGATACTACCGCTATCTGCATATGTGCATATTGGTATCCCATTACTTTTTTCATTTCAGTGTACACTGATACGCCAAAACATGGTGACCACCTGCTTAATAACTTGTTTGTCCGTCTTGGACCTTCCAGAATCACGGAATCACCCAGAAAACGACAAGAAAACACTCGCCAGATCATAATGCTTCCTCGACGTTTGTTACAGGGCCTTACACGCCAACGGCCATTTGTCCAATAGAGAATAATACGTGGTTGATCTGAAAAAGCCACCTGTCGCCACTCAGTTGCGATACTGGCGAGCAAATTCCAGCCTTCGTCGGCGATAAACATCAGTCGGTTTGGTGCATGAACCAGGCGCCTGCTGCGGAGGCCAGAAGCAGCAACGTCCGCTGATCCGCAACGGTCGTTGAACCGTGTCATCTATGGCCCGTGGTGCAGCACAGTAGTCTCAGAGCCGGTTTTGGATACCGCCATTTTAACGCGCGCAGTAACTGCGGTACGTAAACAGTTACAGACTTAGCCGTTTTGAAAGTGTTTCATACATTCTCATGAAAGCCAATCATGATGCTCAGTTTCCACATTATGACAACGACTGCATTGTTTTCCGCGTACCTCCGACATGTTCTAATATCCTTCGCTGCATGTGCTGCCACCCGCCGTGTATGAGCCGTTACTGAACTTCATTGTCGAACATTGGCGGTGGTCACATGAGCGTGTGTAGGATGCGTATAAGATGGCGCTGCCGACACTTTCTCTAGTTTGTCCCAAAAGCTCTGAGGAAATATCAGCCATCCTTTAGAAAACACCCCCATTCGAAAACAGCCGGAACGGGACAGATCAGCACGGATTAGCTGCATTAAGGGAAGTCCGGCCGTTTATTTTCCGGCTGGCGATCAGTCCCCGTCTCCCACGAGCACACAGCAGTGACCAGTACTAGTCAACGGACGCGGCTGGAACCTGATATCTTTCAAGAGGACCGAAAGAAACAATCATTATGGATGAAGAAGATGCTGAAGCTGCTTTCACATACTATAGCCCACTGTATGTCAAGCAATAGCCGGCGGTTCTAATGGGGGCATCAGTTACCGCGCACTATTCATGTTTGATAACCGGTTATCAACGTAATCATCATGGACACAGCAGAAGCTTGCTTTTCAGAAAGATGGAAAAGAATATCAGTTGTGCTCTTTTCGAATGTACCATCCCGGCATTCACTTTAAAGCATTTCCATAAACAATGACGAATCTAAATCTGGATGACTACTCCTCTCGTTCAGTTTATTATGCGAATGCTGATCTCTCAGATATTTGTTTGATGTATGAAACATCAAATGGTAGCAGACAATCTACCCTCACACCTGCTCACGTTTCCACAATCACGGGGACGCAGCCTATTCCAGTCGTTGAATTGGGGTGGTGTCGCAGTTCCTTGACCACCATTGTCAGCCTGATGTATCACGTGTGTACATGTTTTCGGTAGGTACACCTTAGCAATAGTACAATCTTATGAAACAAACGACAGTGTTGCAGTATCGGCTGAGAAAAAATGTAGACTTTGCGTTGACTGGAGATACAAGAGAAACTGTTAATATAAATAAAAATATTGTTAGTGAAATCGGAAGTTATTCGCTGTAAAGAGTGAAGCCAGTAAAGTCATTACACACAAATGGATTAAAAACAGACGTCTGTGGAGAGTTAAAGTATAAAATTGATATTGTGAAGCATATCGATAAAAACCACCGCCCAACTATAGTGGTTTCAGCACCAGCGTCGAAAGTAGGGATTGCTAAATGCACGTAAATGTTGATGTTAGCTTTGGAATGATGTAACGCGGCGCTCTTGCGTCCGCCTCGGTGTCAATCATCGAAGAACTATTGCTGTCGGTGTGATTGATCTCACTCATTTCAACAGATGGTACAGGTACTTAGTTGCAAAGAAAATTTCAAATAATTTATCATGTACGATACAGTAATTCTTCTTGTGCTACTTCAAAATGCAACTCTTACGAAGTAATGTCGACTGAATGCATACTAATGGTTTGCCGCCAACCCATCATTGTCATTCATCTCTCAGCTGAGGACATTTTCAAGTGTAATTCGAAGCATAACGCTCAAAGAATACAAATCGTGTCTGTCACCTCTCTCACTATGAATTTTCACACTCCTTATTATAGGTACAGACTATTTCGCAAACACGCTGATTTGTGTAAAACCACTGAGTAGCAAGAGGACTCGAATATTTCTCGTACCTAGCTGTTAGCCATAAGAGGTAGGGTGTTATCACATGGCCTAATCTTCACGAAGTTACAAAACTAAACATTATTTTTCGAATATATTATTTACTTATTTGGACAATATATGGTGCAGTACGAAAAGCTAGAAGAGAATAAATTTAGCCATTGGTCCTTTACTGATTTAGTTCACATAGGTATTTAAAGACATTGCAACATTCACTCTTCGTATATTCATAATCATGATATAAATGTAACTTGAAACTATCAGGGGTCGTTTTCTATAAACCTCACTTTTTAAATGACTACCGCTCTACTTATACATCTACGTACATACTCTGTAAGCCACCTTATAGGGCATCACGGTTACCAACCGTGTACAGGCAGGGTGACGACTCCAGCAAGCGACCAAATGGTGTAAATTGCCCTGAAGATGACACCATCGCGGGTTGAAACCGGCTGGCGGCAGAATAAATAATGCGATTGTGACTGTCATTTTGAATAATTGATTATAAGTAAATTAATCGCAGTTATCTTCACATAACTATTTTGTCTAAAAATTATAGGGCATGGCTGAGGGCACATTGTACCAGTAGCAGTAGTTTGCCTTCCTGTTCCATGAGAACGAGGAAAAAACCATTGTGTATATGCCTTCGTACGAGCTCTAATTTCTCTTATCTTCGTGGTCCTTACGCGAAATATGCGTTGGCGGCAGCAGAATCGTTCTATAGTCAGCTTCAAATGCTGGTTCTCTAAACTTCCTCAATAGAGTTTCGCAAGAGGAACCCGGTCTTCCCTCCGGGGATTCCCATTTGACCTCACGAAGCATCTCCGTAATAACTGCATGTTGATCGACACAATCAGTACCTAATCTAGCGGCTCGCCTATGAATTGCTTCGATTCTCCTTTCAATCAGAATTGGTGCGGATCTAAAACTGTCGAGCAGTACTGAAGAAGGTCGCACTTGTGTGACGTACGCAGTCTCCATTATATGTGAGCTACACTTTCCTAAAATTCTCCCAATAAACCGAAGTCCACTATTCACCTTCCCTAACACCTACCTTACATGCTCGTTTCATTTCATACCGCGTTGCAGCGTCACGCCTAAATGTTTGGTCGACCTGACTGTATCGAGCAGTACACTATCAATGCTTTATTGGAATAATTACGGTATTGTTTTTCCTACCCATCTGCATTATCTTAAATTTTTCTACGTTTAGAGCAATCTGTCATTCGTCGGACCAGCTATAAATTATGTCTAAGCCATCTTGTACCCTCCTAGTCACCCAACGACGACTCCTACCCGGGCACCACAGCACCATCAGCAAACAGCCGCAGATCACTGCTCACCCCTTCCGAGTGATTCTTTATGTACTCGTTAATAAAGAGTAAGACAGGTCTTATCACTCTCCCGTGGTACACTCCGACAATACCTTTGTCTCTGTTGAACCCTTGGCCGTCGAGGATAACGTACTGGGTTCTATTACTTAAGAATTCTTCATATATGGTAACCTAATCCGTACGCACGGACCTTCGGTAAGATTCTGCAGTTATGAGCTGTGTCAAACCCTTTCCGCAAATCTTGGTGTATAAAATCTGCCTGTTGCCCTTCATCAATGGATTGAAGGATAAAATGTGAGAAAAGGACAAACTGAGTTTGTGTTCCCACGGGATGTCAGAAACTCCTACACAACTTTCAGTTTGTTTATGGACTAGACAGCATCGTGTTCTTTCATTAGAGCCTAGAATTACTGGGAATTAGCCAGATGAGTGAAACTGCAAAGATCCTGAGAAACCGATCTTTCGGTAGTCTTCTAGATCTTCAATCAATTGATTCTTCCAATGCTTTGTCCACCATGTATAGTTGCCGCAGAATTGCCCCATTACTCGTAGGTAGAGGTACCCCTACTTTAATCAATTCCGTGCAACATTTGTCGCACTGACTTCAGAATTTTGGTCCTTCCAGTATTACAAGGTTCAGATCCCCAAGTTCATCCTCATGAGCTTCATAGATCAGACGTGCTAATCATCTAATTCTGCACAAATGTGACGATACACGTCCGTGTCCCAACTTGATGCAAGTTTTTGTATATTTATGTCGAGTAGATAACGATATCTGAAGGGCATGAGGCTGGATTTTTGCGTAGCGTTGGTGCTTTCATATCCCGTGATATTGAGCTGGCGGTTCAAATGATTTGCTTTTAATTCAGCATGAAAAAAAGGTAAACGCTGCCTAACATCGTAAGAGGAAAAATATAAGCAAATCTCAGAGACTATTTTTTAACAGCTTCTTATTTGAGCATATTGTGCAAAATACTAGCAATCTGAACTCAACATTGAACACAATTCGCTACAGCAAGCGCTTTTCTGGGAGAGAGGGAAGGTAACAGCACTGTAAGAAAAGGTCAGCTGTAAATTGTTGCACGCAAGTAATCAGCACTTTCAGCCTACTTTATTGAATGAAATAGGGATATAAATTGCGCGATAATAATAATATTCTGTTAAGGCAAGTATACAGGTGCGATAGAAGCGTCAGTACATCCACAGAGAGTTAATAGAAGGGTTCAGAAACGATACCCCGTTGTTCTTTGTATAATAACTACCGATCGCTAATGGTGGAACTTTTTCGTCGAACGTTGAACTGATGATGGGAAGTCAAGACGAAGGCGCGTTCTCCATTACGCGATCCGCTGTATTAGACATCCCAGAGAGTTCTTAGATGTATCTTCGCAGTACAACTGTAACTCCTCCTCATCGCCGTGACTGGTGTGAAGACGACGCTGGCTCGCATTTACTCTCCGCGAATTAAATAAATTTCGCTAAACTCCAACACCAGGATTCCCGCAGTCCGAGCGATTCGTCACGGCTTATTGTGGCCGTCGATACGAAGCACAACTGGAGGTCACCAAGTGAAACGAGAAAGCTCCTCTCCCGGATGGAGTAACCACGGCGATCTTTTAAATTCCTTAATAACAAGGCACGCCGTTCCGATTTATCTGTTCGAACTGTCAAGTATTCTTTCCCTATGACGAATCGTAATGAAAGGAGAGGAAATACACAACGCGGTGTTTATGCGCTAAGCGGTAAAACAGCTCTGGAATAATGCAACCTTTAAGTGTTAAAAACTGGTCAAGGTTCTGCGAAGCATGATTAAAGCCTCCTCTGCACAAGACTCATTTATATGTATAGTTATATATAAAGCATCATCTGGAAGGGCAGTTGTTTTCGTTTTTCTCCGGACGCTCGCTGCTAGCGCGGCTCGGGTCTGCCGACAGGCGTTCCCCGCGTACGGAGCAAGTGCACTACACGAGCGAGCGGCCACCTTCCTTTTTGTATCGTGATCTTTCAACAGGGCGCTCACGAATTTCAGCGCGGGCTCGATCAATCTGGGGCTCGCCGGGCGCTGGCGCGGCTTGCGCAACGCTCCTCCCTTCCCCGGGGCGCTCACCTCTAATTGAGTTAAGCCCGGCCGGCCTGCCGCCGAACACCGCCGCTCGCGAACTGCCACGGCAGCCGGCCATCGAGATTTTTTCATCCGATGGTACACTGCCCGACAGTCTTGCGTTACATATTATCATCTAAAAACTCTAACGAAAACACACACTGTCTGACAAAAATAAACTGACCAGCCCGGAAAGGGAGGAGGAAAAGAAGTGAAACTTGCCGTGTGGAGAGAGTATGTGATGTTTATCACGTAGATTTTGCGGGCGTAGTACATGTTCATGCTCTTAGAGGGTATGCAGCTGGATTTCGCAGTCCAGATGACATGATATTTCGACGGTCCAAATGACAGCACTCATGACTTCTTAAGTCCACATTTTTTTTTTCTTGAGAAACGAGGTTGATGTTCTTATCCTCTGACCAGATGGAATTGATGCTCTCCATCGTTTTAACTGACCTCATCTATGCACCAAATTTTCGATGTAAATTGAAAAAGATGGGCAGTTACCTTTTTTTTGGTCGTTTTAGTACACAAAAAAGAAAATGGGTCTTTGGGACTCGGTGTGTACCGCAAGCCTACGCGTACTAAGCGCTACCTTCATGCTGCTAATCGTCATCCACCACATTAACGCATCGAGGTGTTACGTACACAGGTCAAGACAGATTTCGCTATTTCGAATTCTGACAATTTGGCTAAAAAAAAAATGGCTCTGACCACTAAGGGACTTAACTTCTGAGGTCATCAGTCCCCTAGAAATTAGAACTAGTTAAACCTAACTAACCTAAGGACATCACACACATCCATGCCCGAAGCAGGATTCGAAGCTGCGACCGTAGCGGTCGCGCGGTTCCAGACTGTAGCGCCTAGAACCGCTCGGCCACTTCGGCCGGCAATTTGGCTCAGTAACGGGATTATCCTGAGGTTATTTACAGGCAAAATGGATATACCGATCATCAAGTTGTTCGTGCTTCGGACAACTGTGAACCATCGATGGAAACTCATAAATCAGTAACTTTCTTTAAATTTTGCGAGAGTATTTTTCGAAAATTTCAAGAATCCTCAGAAAATACGGTATTACAAGTGTCATTTTGCCTATGGCCAAACAGAGTCCTTCTACGATCAGTTAAAAATGATTTGAGACTTAGGAATCTTGGACCACATAAAATTCCCTGTCATTAGAATGAGATTTTCATTCTGCAGCGGAGTGTGCACTGATATGAAACTTCCTGGCAGATTAAATCTGTGTGCCGGACCGACACTCGAACTCGGGACCTTTGCCTTTTGTGGACAAGTGCTCTACCATCTGAGCTACCTAACCCCGCGAGAGGCAAAGGTCCGGCACACAGTTTTAATCTGCCACGAAGTTTCATATCAGCGTACACTCCACTGCAGAGTGAAAATCTCATTCTGGAAACATCCCCCAGGCTGTGGCTATGTCTCAGCAATATCCATTCTTCCAGGAGTGCTAGTTCTGCAAGATTCGCAGAAGAGCGTCTGTGAAGTTGGGAAGGTAGGAGACGAGGTACTGGCGGAAGTAAAGATGCGAGGACGTGGCGAGAGTCGTGCTTGGGTAGCTCAGATGGTATTCAAGACGACGAAGACGCCACCCAACCACCCGAAATTTCCACGCAGAGTTTGGCGGACAGCTTTCACGATGAACAAGACATTTCACGCGACTGGACCACCATGGAGGTCGCCACGCACAATGAAATGATCGGTGCGCAGGTTGAGACGCCTGTCTCCCCGCCAACAGCTCCAGATCTCTCTCATCACGATGCAATTCCCATGGGCTTTGGACAGACCCACGGCACAGGAGCATGGGCCAAAGATTTTGAGGAAGATACGCCCACTCCTCCGGATGAGCTGCCTCCGCCGAACGAGGCTGCCTGTTAATATCAAAAGCGAGGCATTGCAGCAGAAGGGACGGGACTTCCTGTCGGTGCCCTCCTACTTCCCTTGGCGATGGTAGATGCGCGTCCACCACCACTGAAACAAACATACCAGTTCGCCACACTGAACACCTACATGATCGGCACTGCACCCAAGCTGCAGCTCCTATGTGACATGCTTCGGGCCTCTGACGTCGACGTCGCCCTTCTTCAGGAAGTACGCGTTGCCACAGTACCACCGGTCTACGGCTACGACTCATAGACGCCACATGTGATCAATCAGGGCATGGAGTGGCTTTCTACATACGCGAATGAATCCCACTCACTGACACGACAATCCTTCCCTCTGGTAGGGGCATGGCTGTTACCACCTTCGATATGCGCGTCATCAGCGTCATCCGTCGGCAGCGATCCACGTTTTTCGGACGTGACGCGGCTCCTCTGTTTTCTGGGCGCTATGATCGCCTTATCGCGGGAGGCGATTTCAACTGCGTCCTCCATCCGCAAGACCGAATGCCTGGTTATTCACCATGCCCGGTGCTGCTCACCTTAATAGAAGATTTTCATTTAGTGGACGTTTGCGAGAAAATTCATGGCGATACCCCCGGTTTTACCCACTACACAGCACATTCTGCTAGCAGACTAGACAGGTTTTATGTCTCTGCCCACTTTGGCAGCGAAGTCTCCCAAGCAGAACGATGGCCCCTTGCATTTTCGGACCATTGCGCCGTCATTTGCTCCCTGGCTTTGCCACCTCAGTCAGTATGGCGCAGCAGACGTTGCTGGAAGCTTAATACCTCCCTCCCTAATGATAAACACTGTCAAAAGTGTATTGCCACTACATGGGCGTCTTGCGAAAGACGTCTCTCGCAGTACACATCCACGTTCCACTGGTGGCTCAAAGGTGCCAAATCTGCGATCAGGAAGGTCTTCATGCGATGTGGCACGGAAGCAGCAGCATGACATCGAGACATCCCATATTTTCACTACGCCGTCCTCCGTGAGCTCGATGTGCTCCCTCCATCACCTGAAACCCGTAGGGAACGACAGCGTACTAAAGCTCGTCCCCTCTCTCTCCAACGTGCACGACTGTATGGCGTCGTGGTGCGTTCCCGACGACAGGACCTCCTCCACGACGAAACGCCATCCACAATCCATGCCGCATCCGACCATTGTCGTCCACGTCGACTTTTCGTCCCCAACATCACGACCTCCGATGGTGTTCACCACACAACACAGGTGGCAGTGGTGTCTGCCTTGGCTGAACATTATCGCCAATTTCACGACGGCGAACCGATGGCAATGCCAATTCTTGATGATCTCCATCTTCCCCTGATCGGATGTACACCGTAGCGAAGTCAACGTCCATGATGTCTGCAATCACCGCAGAAGAGGTGGTAGATGCGATCAACGAGGGGGCCAAGAACAAATTACCAGAACCGGATGGTCTTCCCGTGGTGTTTTACCGGGCGTTCACCATGTTAATGCTTCCTTGCTGGACGGAAAGGATTCAGGAACCCTTTACTCCGTCCATCCCAATATCACCTGAATTCGTCACTGGCATGCCTCTACCTGTGCCTAAGCCGAAGGGAGGGCATCATGTCTCTGCATATCGCCCCCTTACATTAATGAATGCAGACTATAAAATCTATGCACGCCTCTTGCCAGCGTGCATACGCTCCGTCTTACCTACGGTCCTTTCACCGAAGTAGACTGCACGTGGTTGTGGAGCCACCTTATAAACAGCCCTAGGAGAATGCTGTGACTTCATCGCGCTGGCGGCAGTTTGTCGCCTTCGTGCAGAGCTGGTATCCATCGATTTCACGAGTGCCTTTGATCGCATTTGACAGCCACTCCTCCTCATGGTGACGACACGTATGGGGTTCCCATTACTCTTTGTCGATGCCATTAGCCGGTTCCTACTTCCCGCGGTCTCGATGGTACAAGTCAATGGGAGGTTTCTAGGACCGATTCCTATACGCCGCTCTATGCGTCAAGGATGTCCTATGTCTACTTTACTAAATGTCACTGCACTTGAGCTCCTCATCACTGGTCTTACCTCTAGACTGCAGGGTCTCACTTTACGTGACTGCACCTTTCACTGCAGGGCTTTTGTGGACGACCTCCTCTTTCTCACCTGCTCCTCCACGGAACTCAATGACGCCATCCAATGGATCCACCACTATGGATGTCTTTCGGGTAGAATTCTTAATGCCTGCAAATCGACTATGATGCACATTGGGCGCGGCCTCCCGGTTATGATGCCGACCCCACTCCCAGTCAGTACCAATCATCGTTGCCGGCCGGAGAGGCCGAGCGGTTCTAGGCACTATAGTCTGGAACCGCTCGACCGCTACAATCGCAGGTTCGAATCCTGCCTCGGGCATGGATGTGTGTGATGTCCTTAGGTTAGTTAGGTTTAAGTAGTTCTAAGTTCTAGGGACTGATGATCTCAGATGTTAAGTCCCATAGTGCTCAGAGCCATTTGAACCTAAACTGGTACACGTCGCCCATGTCCTCCCAATGCCGTTCCTCCTTGGCAGCCGCATCCAGTCAGTCTTTGGATATTTCGTGTGAGCTGGTGCACTTTTCAAAGTCCATTTGGCTCCTCATCCAAAGAACTGTGCCCCGCCAACGACGATAAGCCCAGATTTTTTGTTGTTACCCCAGACGTTTCACTACCCTCTTGCTAAGCACCATATACTCATCTGGTTTCGAGGACAGGCTTTAGAATACCTCTTTCAGAGTGGTCCGCATACAGTCCTCGACTTCTGGCACAAAGGTATGACTGTTCACAGCACCCTCACCCGAGAACCATCTTACCGAAAAAGTTTTGCTGGTTACCTCCCCAGCGTCTTCCTTGCTCCCCCTCAAAGTTTGGGTGTGCCATGCCTACCCGTCACATGATGGAACATCCTTATCCACGTTCTCACGCATCGACAAAAAAAAAAAAAAAAAAAAAAAAAAAAAAAAGACAGAATGTGTTACATTTTATTGTATTTAATGTTTTTCTAATATTTTTGTTAAACTAACAATCATTTGTATATGTTTAAATTGTACCTTCAAGAACTGTTGCATTGTGTATATATATGTACTGTTAGTTTGTTAAAAAAATAAAAGAAAGAGCACATGCCCGCGAAAGACAAAGGTCCCGAGTTCGAGTTTCGGTCTGGCACACAGTTTTAAGCTGCCGGAATGTTTCTTCCCTGTCATTGCTCAAACGCTTTATATTGGACAGATTGTCCTTTCGGGTCATGCCCGATGTGTGGAACATCAACGTCACACACGTTTGCTCCAATCCGAAAAATCTGCGTCGCTTGACAGTGTCTCAATGAAGAGCATATATGTTGTTTAAAGACTCGCAGATTATACATTGAAGCGCCAAAGAAACTGGTATAGGCATGCATATTCAAATACAGAGATACGTAAACAGGTAGAATACGGCGCTGCGGTCGGCAACGCCTAGGTAAGACAGAAAGTGTCTGGCGCAGTCGTTAAATCGGTTACTGCTACTACAATGGCAGGTTATCAAGATTTAAGTGAGTTTGAACGTGATGTTACAGTCGGAGCGCGAGCGATGTGACACAGCCTCTGCGAGGTGGCGATGAAGAGGGATTTTCCCATACGACTGTTGTGCACCGTGAATATCAGTAATCCGGTAAAATGTCAAACCTCCGACATTGATGTGGCCGGAAAAACATCCTGTAAGAACGGAACTTGGTTCAAATGGCTCTGTGCTCTATGGGACTTAACTGCTGTGGTCATCAGTCCCCTAGAACTTAGAACTACTTAAATCTAACTAAACCTAAGGACATCACACACATCCGTGCCCGAGGCAGGATTCGAACCTGCGACCGTAGCGGTCACGCGGTTCCAGACTGTAGCGCCTAGAACTGCATGGCCACTCCGGCCGGCTAGAACGGAACTAACGACGGCTGAACAGAATCGTTCAACGTGACGAAAGTGCAACCTTCCTGCAAATTACAGCAGATTTCAAGAGTCAGCGTGCGAACCATTCAACGAAACATCATCCATATGGGCTTCCGAAGCAAAAGCCCGCTCGTGTACTGTTGTTGACGGCACGACACAAAGCTTTACGCCTTGCCTGGGCCCGTTAACACCGACATTGGACTGTTGATGACTGGAAACATATTGCGTGGTCGGAAGAGTATATTTTCAAATTGTATCGAGCGGGTGGACGTGGCTGAATATGCAGAAAACCTTATGAAAGCATGGACTCTGCATGTCAGCAGGGGACTGTTCAAGCTGGTGGAGGATCTGACACGTCTAGATACGACTGTGACATATGACACGTGCGAGGTGCCGGGGCTAGCAGTGTATTTAACACTAAATTCTCCGAGAATCTTCATATATAAATGATGCTCTAAGCCCCCCCTATTCTAACTCCGACTTTTGCTGTTGCACATGGAGTAAAAAGAAACGCGAACTGACTGTAATCGACACTGCAAGTGGAGTAGAAAAGAGTTTGGCACCTGCAATAATGTAGTTTGATAGACATTAATTAAATATTTTGATTTGATCCATTATAAATGGTTTGTGAAAGCCTGCGACTGTAGATACAATAGGTTTGTTTATAATTAAATAAATCTTCTGCTACCAGTCACGATTTTTCTTTATTTTACTATTCGCACGACGCGTTTCGAGAAATAATTCTCATTTTCAAGTGCGTTTTTTTTTTTGATGTGTGTTAAGCCATTTCTTTTGATGTTGTCAGTGTGTGTGAGTCTGCTTCATTTTGTTGACTTTTACTGTAATACATAAGAAACGCGATTTTTTAGTTGGGTATCAATTCTTTCTGTGAGGTTAGTGGCTAAAGTTTGAGAACAATTTGTACTTACAGTTTTCTAATGGTCCATTTGTGTAGAGTCTCACACACACTTAACATCACACACAACTTGTACACTTTACACATCGAAAATATCTTATATAAACAAAACAGTTACAGAGATCTTCTTACAGGTAGTTCACAGAGATAACATTATAGGTCTTCCACAGATTATGATATGCTTTTGTACAGAGGATATTTATCTTAACAGTTTGATTTTACAATTGTGCTTATTTATATGTTTTACTATTTTTATTTAAGTATATTATCGAAACATCTGAAGAAATTCACTGATTCACTTTCAAGTTTTTCATTTAATATTTTATCTTCATATTTTCTGTAATGTGAATATATCTCTAGTTCTTCAAGCAAATCCATTTTATGTCCTTTATTTAGTCGGTGGAGTACTTTGACATTTTGCTCTATTTTTCCAAATGGGTGTCCTGTATTATGTATGTGTGTTGCTATTGCTGATGTAGTGTGTTTGTTGTGTGTGTATGCTCTAATGTGCTCTGTGTACCTGGTGTTAATATTTCGGCCTGTTTGTCCTACATAGAACTTGGAGCATTCCTGGTATGTTACCTTGTATATTCCAGAGTCTGAATATGGATCATGATTACACTTTATATTATGTATTAGTTTTTGGTGTAGTTTATTGGATGTAGAAAACCCAATTTTTACTCTGTGATTTTTGAAAATATTTGCAATCTTTTGTGATACATTGCCTATATGGAATGCTAGATATATATTTGTTTTTCTCTTTTTCTTCTGTGGTGCAGTTTGTACCTGGGTTTCTCTTCACTTTGTCTAAGATTGTGTCAACCATGGAAGCATTGTAACCATTGGCAACTGCAGTCTTCTTCACTGTGTTTATTTCTTGTTGCATATTTTCTTGGTTCAATGGTATTTTAGTTGCCCTATGCAGCATTGACCTGTATGCTGCCTGTTTATGGATATTTGGGTGACATGAGGTTGCAGTGATTGTGGTGTCAGTCATTGTGTTTTTCCTATAAATTTTGAATGTGCATGTGTTGTTGTGTCTTGTAATATTTAGGTCCAGAAAGCTGATACTTTTATTTTGCTCATGATCCACTGTAAATTTGATTTTCTCATTTAGATTATTGAAATGATTAAGAATGTCTGTGAAGTCTTTGGTATCTCCTTTCACTAACAGTAGTGTGTCATCTACATATCTCCTGTAAAATTCTATTTTCTTTAGGCAAGGTTCTTGGCTGTCAAATAATTTTTGTTCTAAGTGATTTATGTATATGTCAGCTATGGTACCGGATATACATGATCCCATTGCTAGGACATCTGGTTGCTTATAAATGTTGTCTTTAAAGGTAAAGTAGTTGTAACTTAGGGTTAGCTGAAGGAGTTCCATAAATTTGACAATCTCTGTGTATGAAAGTTTCTTGTGTTGCATAAGGTTCTTTTGTATTACTGTTAGAGCTTCTTGTATGGGTATGTTTGAATAAAGGTTGGTGATGTCAAGTGATATAAACTGAGCATCTTGGGGGAGCTTTCTGGTTCTTAGTTCTTTGGCTAGAATCATGCTGTTTTTTATGGAATATGTTGTTTCATATGTATAATTTTTCACCAGTATGTTATTTAGTTTTTGTGACAGTTTGTATGCTGGGCTGTTTATAGAGTTAACCACAGGACGTATCGGGTTTCCATTTTTGTGTATTTTTGGCTGTTCTCTTAGGCGTGGTGCTTTTGGATTCATACATCTAAGGTATTTCTTTTCAGTTTCTGTCAACAGAAAATGTGTGTTCTTTAATTGTTCCTTAATTTTACTTTGGAATTGTTTGGTTGGGTCTTTTTTAATGTGCTGAATGTTATTAGCAGCAAAAAATTCATTTGTTTTGTCTATGTATTCTTTTTCTTTCATCACAACTAATCTATTACTTTTGTCTGACTTTACAACTATGGATTGGTTGTTTTTCAGTTTATTATTTATAGATTTTAAAATTTTTGAATCATTTATTGTATATTTAGATCTAAACTTCTCTTTATTTAATTCTTTCTCAAGAAGTTTGCTTATTTTGTGACCTATTGCTGCTTTTGTATTTGAATTTAATTTTGCAGCATCTGCTGCACTTTTAGTTGCAGCTATAACCTGTTTCAGTGTATCATTGTTGAGGTTAGGTTTTACATTATATTTTAGTCCTTTTTGGAGTAGATCGTTTTCTCTTTGGTTGAACTTTATGTCAGTGTTGTTCACCACTCTACTGTAAAATGTGTGTTTGCTTTTGTCAGTTATCTCAAGGTTGGATCTCTTGTCTTGTTTGGATGTCAAGGTCTGCAGTTTATTGTTATGTGTGTTGCAAATGGTCAAGTACTCCTTGTCGACTATGTCCTGGATATGCCTGCAAATGCTGTCATAAACTGTAGGTTCCATGTTGTTTGCTGCTTCTATCTGCATGTTGAGTAGCTTTCTGTTTAGTAAGTCCTTTTTCTTATGTAAATGCCTTATTTCGGTTTTCAGCCAGAGTTTTTCTGCTTTGTGTTTTATAAGTTTTGCTATGTTGCTGCTAGAACACATTTTCACCTTTATATATTTCGGAATTATGCCTAGTTGTTGACAGTGCTTGTTGAATATTATGTGTGCAACTGTTTTTAGTACTTTCATTTTGAGGTTTTTGTATTTATATATAGCTTTCATTGCCTGGCTTGGCACTAATAATTTGATTTGATCCATTATAAATGGTTTGTGAAAGCCTGCGACTGTAGATACAATAGATTTGTTTATAATTAAATAAATCTTCTGCTACCAGTCACGATTTTTCTTTATTTTACTATTCGCACGACGCGTTTCGAGAAATAATTCTCATTTTCAAGTGCGTTTTTTTTTTTGATGTGTGTTAAGCCATTTCTTTTGATGTTGTCAGTGTGTGTGAGTCTGCTTCATTTTGTTGACTTTTACTGTAATACATAAGAAACGCGATTTTTTAGTTGGGTATCAATTCTTTCTGTGAGGTTAGTGGCTAAAGTTTGAGAACAATTTGTACTTACAGTTTTCTAATGGTCCATTTGTGTAGAGTCTCACACACACTTAACATCACACACAACTTGTACACTTTACACATCGAAAATATCTTATATAAACAAAACAGTTACAGAGATCTTTTTACAGGTAGTTCACAGAGATAACATTACAGGTCTTCCACAGATTATGATATGCTTTTGTACAGAGGTTATTTATCTTAACAGTTTGATTTTACAATTGTGCTTATCTAAATGTTTTACTATTTTTATTTAAGTATATTATCGAAACATCTGAAGAAATTCACTGATTCACTTTCAAGTTTTTCATTTAATATTTTATCTTCATATTTTCTGTAATGTGAATATATCTCTAGTTCTTCAAGCAAATCCATTTTATGTCCTTTATTTAGTCGGTGGAGTACTTTGACATTTTGCTCTATTTTTCCAAATGGGTGTCCTGTATTATGTATGTGTGTTGCTATTGCTGATGTAGTGTGTTTGTTGTGTGTGTATGCTCTAATGTGCTCTGTGTACCTGGTGTTAATATTTCGGCCTGTTTGTCCTATGTAGAACTTAGAGCATTCCTGGCATGTTATCTTGTATATTCCAGAGTCTGAATATGGATCATGATTACACTTTATATTATGTATTAGTTTTTGGTGTAGTTTATTGGATGTGGAAAACCCAATTTTTACTCTGTGATTTTTGAAAATATAGAAATATGAGAGGGGGCTCATGCCGCCTCTCACACGTACGCAAACATCCTGTCTGATTGCCTGCATCTATTCATGTCCAAAGTGCATTCATTTCGAAGGACTTTGGAGAACATTATTGAGCGTATCTGGGATGCCTTGCAACGTGCTGTTCAGATGCGGTCTCCACCCCCTCGTTCTCTAACGAATTTATGGAAAGACCTGCGGGATTTAGGGTTTCAGTTTCCTCCAGCACTACTTCAGATATTAGTCTAGTCCATACCACGTCATGTTGCGGTACACGATATTAGGCAGCTGTATCTGTTTCTTTGGTTTTTTAGTGTAGCTCCGGGTTGCCGCGCTTGGATTGTGTACTTAGGGAACCCATCGAAATACGATCATGCAAATACGTTACTGATAAAGATGAAGGGTTTCCCATAACCACGATGTGAAATTCTGTTTTTTCAGATATAAAACAACGGCCTGATTTTCGACCTGCTTCATCTTAATTCACGATTCATTGTTTTTTATTGTTTCTACTGCCGGCAGCAGTGCAATACTTCGCTTCGCAGAGGATAGCTTCTTGCGCACGTACAGCGGCCTTGTTTCCGGCATATGAAGCAGCTGCCGTATCTGAAGTTACCTCAGTTCCGGCGTGACTGTGCACCCTCAATGTCGGCTGAAGATGGTGGGCTGTTGGACAGTCAAAATATTGTGATATCAGTACGATAAAATCCGGCTGCATACCCGTAAAGAGCACCGACATGCATGTGATGGTATTTGAGTGACTACAAAATGGAGTCAAATTTGCAAACAACTTGGTGCTAAGACCCCATCTATCAGTGTGATGTTGCACCCGCCTCTAGCCTGGATGCAAGCACTGACTCGGCAGCGAAGGGTGTCATAAGCCACTGAACCCCCTCCTGAGACAATCTAACCCACAACCATTGTACCTGGACCTCAATATCCTGTACACTAGCGCTGTGATGGAGTTGCCTTCCGAGTTGGTCCCAAACAAGTTCTATAAGGGACAGATATGGGGATCTTAATTGCCATGGAAGTGCCACGACAGTGACATGTTCCGCGAGCATTTTCTCGTTCATAAAACACACCATGATGTGAGAAGCCATCGCGTTTGACCCGAGGTCATAAGCGATTGCTCCCCACGTCATGGCGACACTACTAACAAAAAATTGTGTGTGAAATCTTATGGGACTTAACTGCTAAGATCATCAGTCCCTAAGCTTACACACTACTTAACCTAAATTATCCTAAGGACAAACACACGCACCCATGCCCGAGGGAGGACTCGCACCTCCGCAGGGACTTGCCGCACAGTCCATGCCTGCAGCGCCCTCGACCGCTCGGCTAATCCCGCGGCACTACTAACAAAGCTGTGACTCTTCAAAACAGGGGAAAAACGGGGCAACGCATCTAGAACGCCGTCATACTCTCCTTCGATGGTCATCCGCGGTAGTGCATAACTGCGATTCATCGATGAACTTAATGCGGCACCATTCATCAGCAGACCATGTCACGGCACCACTCGAAGCGCAGCTGTTTGTATTTTGGTGTTAACGACAGCCCATGTATTGTACGTAATTACTTACTCCTGTTGCTGCAATGTTTCGGGACGACTCAGAATGTTGCAGGGGGTGCGTTAGTTGCTGTCTGTTGGGAGACGGAGATGCCATACCAGGCCTAGTAGCAATACTAACCACGAACAACATAACGCACTCTGGTGGCCATTCTGCGTGTCACATAAAATTGCAGGTCTTTACTATTTGTATCCCGGCCTATGGTGTTATCGTGAACGAAGTTGCATTGACAGCAGACCATGTCTTCTGGCTGCTTCACTTTCTTGTCAGGCAGTATATTTTATAATCCCATCTTATTAAGTAATGTCTTAATGCTAGACTTCACTTTGATGCTTGGCCTCGTGGTAGTGAGAAATTTTCAGCTTTTTAGAACATCTGAATTCAATCCGCCCTAATACATTCAATTCACTACTGACATGGGAAACGATGCCCTCCTTCCCTTTCCTGATGTCTTGGTCACGCTGCTCATAGGAGGAAACCTCGCATTGATTTGCACCTTCAGGCTGTTAGTTGTTACTAACGTGCTCAGCTTGAAGAGATACTTCATACTTCAGTTCATAGTGTCCACGTCATTTCAGACCCCGTAAGTGTGTCAGCTCAGTTAGCACATCTAGAAGTCCCTTTTCACCAGAATGGTTACAATAGACGCAGATCAGATACTCGGTTCGTTTTCGACCAATCGTGAATCAGCCGAGTGATGAAAATAACTAGATAACACAAGTTTACGGCGGTACCGTCGTGCTCCTATAGCAAAATAACGGTCCTCCCTTTCTGATGTCACACATGGTCCGCCCTGCCCTGTCTTTATAAACTGTCGCCACATCCGAGAAACAACAGAACGATTCACATTGAGCCATCGGGCCACATGTGTTTTCGACTGTCCTGCTTCCGTTCTTCCTATGAGCCTCCACCGGTGAGTGTGTGGTAGGCGTCTTCTCTGTGTCATACTGCACCGTCCGTGACAGTGTACACAGAGATTGTGGATGTGAGACTGCACGGCAAATATCACTCCGTTTGATCGGTGTCCTTCCATGCAGAACACGATCGTAAAGACATCTGTTGACACTCTGTATGATTATATCGTAAATTAGGCACACGACGGGGAAAAAGTGCTTTGTTGCTTTAATTCTGGGCATCAGTTTAGGGACTGTTTTTGGCAATGTTCAGTAAATCGTCACATCTCCCCCCTCCCTACCCCACAACCCTCCAGTCCCTTGCAGAGGTTATGGGCTCAGTTTTAGTGATGGAAAATGCCAAACACGAAATTGACGCAGGGCAGACATAATGGAATAGTAGAACAGAAATAATGTTTAATTTTTAGTCGGTGAAACGACGTCTCAACTATCTAAAAGAAATATTTGTACCGGAATTGAACAAGACCGAGAACGATCGAGAACCTGCGGAGACGAGCCGACTGGCCAAGGGCGTCAGCAGTGAGATGCCAGAGAGTAAACAGATGGATAACAACGAGAGAAAGACAGAAATGAGTTGACAAAGAACAAAACAATGAGGTAATACAACAGCGCAGCGAACTCGCGACTGACTGAGCAGCTGTGCTCATGGCTTTAAAGATGTAGACACGGGCGCCAATAGACCGGTAGGACAGGCGTATCTCCGTAGCTAGCGCTGGAGCGGCGACAGCAGCGCTCGAAAATTATAGCAGTGCCGTCTAACGTCCGTCATCGAGGTGCCTTCAGTCGGGCTTTGGCACTCGCTTGGCCGAGATACCAGAACCCTTCCCCCAAGGCGAGTAGGGCTTGAAACGCCCTAGAGGGTGCTCGGGAGGACGAAATGACGGCACAGGAGGAGTTCCGGCACCGCAGCCCGCCGGCCGGTGGGAAGAACCCGGGTGTCTGACAGTGCCCACGTTGGGGGCGATAATGACTGCGTGGCGGGGGCCACAGTGACGATTGTACAAACACGTCCACACAGCTGATATCAGCAGGTAGCACCCGGCGTGCCGGGTCTGGGTCTCCTTGGGTTGTAGGACCAGTCGATCGTGGAGACTATGCAGAGCTGCTGCCCATGGCTGAGCTCCGCCAGGCTACGGTCCTCGACAGTGGTGCTCCTGGGTCCTCTGAAACACTGTGTGTGCAGCAGTGGTAGTGAAAGTGCCCACTGCCTTTAATACATGTTGCTTAAACGTCCGTACGATATGCTCATGTCAGTGGTCATTTTTGAGTTCAGAGGTTGTTTATTTTAATGTAAATCCCTATTTTCCTGTACTTCCCGCTAATTAGACCTTTTTAGCTTTCCAATCCGTACCCCAGTCCCAAAGGCGATTCGTTACAGGGGTTGTACTTTATCCCGCGTATTTAGCACACTTTGCAGGTACTGAAAGTAAACTGAAACCTTCAGAAAGTCTTTTAATTTTCTTTTCAATTCGTTTTCATCAGGCTTGTTTTCTCCTGGTTGCAGTAATGAGTAAAGTTTTTTATTGTTAAAACCAAGATAGTTTTGCAGTTAATAACTCCATCAATTTGTGTATTTTGTCAAGTAGTATTACCTATAATTTTTTTTAAAATTAGTAGATGTGCATTTGTAATATTTACTAACTTGCAACACTGTACAAAGGTGGAATGGCCTTCTCCTGTCTATTTTCGTGCTGGCCACTATAGCAAAGATGCGTGTAATGTTCTTTGATTATAACGATGTAAAAAATGAAAAGAAAGAGAAGGAAATAAAAAGTTATAAAAATCAAAATTTGCAATGGGCAGAAGCAGTCCTCCGGAATGTGTCCATGGATAATGAGCTAGCAAGAATATAATTAATTCGTTTTAATTACAGAAAAGACAGGCCAGTAGAGCTCAGACAGGAAGCCGGAATGCCATACATAATGATAGCGGTTCTCACTGTCCCAGTATGCAGGGTAAGGTCGAGACCTGTTCATAAACTGGACTTGGTGAAGAAGTTTCTCACCAGCAGCGAAATTGGGATGGAAGCACCCTGCGTGAAGAAGAGACGAAAGTGTTCACGAAATTTGTGGATGCCTTTCGCTAGGACAGGTTCAAGGTTCTCCGAAAGGAGCCATCCATAACTTCAGCATATAGCCATCCACCGCGAACTGTCTGAAGGCTCCACATCTTTTTCTCGGAGACGCGATACCTTTCGACATAAAACAAATAGGACTTACAAATGGAGCGCGAAACTCGTCTAACGGCTGTGCGTCGACAGAGGAGCAGAGCTGAGGTGCACTTCCGGCTGCGGGCCGCGGCTGCGGCGTATCCTTGCTCCGCCGTCCCTGACCTCAGGCGAGATGCGCAGCCCAGCTGATACGCGCCATCTGCGAGTCCGGAGTGCGGGCAGCGAACAAAGCAAAAAGCGAAGCGAAGCGCCGCGTTAATTGCGCCTGGCGCGTTTAATTACGTTTCAAACGCAGGCGCCGTCCGCCAGCACACCTCGTTACGTTCCCGCTTTTGTCTCACGGTTCTCCCCTATCACCGTTCCCCGCTTCGCGAGCGTATGCTGCGCTGCCGCGAGAGTAGGCATTTTGTGCGTCTCATAATTCCGCGCTAGACTGAAATCATGCAGTTTATTGTAAGAGTAACGTGCTGCAGTCGTAGATGCAAGTTTTATTGTTGCCAGTTTCCATATTGTGCTGGCATTGTTTGAGGCATTCCTTGCCTAATCATCAGGTAGCTCGCGGTTATAGAGTAGTGATCTACCTGAATATCTCGTGATGCCATTAGCTTCCGTCTGAAGGAAACATCCGACGTACCTTCATCCGTAAATGGCAAGTTACGAGTTGAAAACTAAGAGACTTTTTCGGTTTAAGATGATATTACACGTTCCTATCGGCGGAATTTCAGAGTATTCAGAAACTGGTTGTATGTTGACAATAGCCCCAAAAACACACAAAACAACGTGCTCCGTTTTCACCACCGTCAATCAACAGTCGACAGCACAAACTAGTAAATCTGGAGAATATGGGGGACCGTATGATGCATAGACACGACAGAAGCGGAAAAACATAGAAAAGACGAGTAGCGATTTGTACTGGGTTGTCAGCCCAGCAAACGAGCTTAGTTCGGTAGTTAGAGCAGACACATTTTCAGTATTGGTAGGGACACTGAACTCATTTCTGCCTCTATATCTTCGCAAGTAAGCAGAATCATCGACTCCTTCACTGTTATCAACGGCAGTGGCGCTGTGAGTATATGGATTCCCATCAGATCACCGCAGTCAGGCACCGTGGGGCCTGACCAGTACATGGATGGATGACCGGCGTGTAAGCCGCATGCTGTTATCATTTCTCCCTTTGCATTTGCGGCATGGGGGCAAGGAGGTGTGGTGGTACGAAGTCTCTGATCACCAGTCTTTGCGCCAGTTTCTTGAATTAAATTCCGAAGCTCTCTGCAATGTCTCATGACGTGTGGCATGCGGCACTGTTGATGGTGATGTGCTCGTCGCATAGGGACGTTAAGTTTGGCGGCCTCCATGGTGCTTTCACCCTCTTCCTTCTCTCATCATCATAATACATGACACCACGCTACAAACACAACCATTACAGTAAACCACATTTAACAGTTACACATTAACGCTCACACTTTAAGATGGTGCCTACGGGGCGAAGGGTAGAAAACACCTTTCCAATTCAGGCAGCTGAACCGCCCCTTGGGTGTTTGTTAGCTGTCTCGTCACTACTTATTTCATTGTAGCGTGAAATGGCCTACCACTTCCTTCAGCCTTCACTGAAGAGACATGGACTGCTTGACCAAACTTGTCGTTCCTCGGGGAAAGTCTAAACTTTCTGTCTCTGACAGCTACGAAGGAAAACCTGCATAGACACAGCCTATTCACTATCTGATCAAACGTTATCACACCTGTGTAATGCGAAATAGACCATCAGACGTCACGAGATGCGGGTCCGCCAGTAGAACAGGAGGCGGGAGGTTTTGTTTTCAGTAGGGAAACAGTAACAGCATTACGGGTCGGTCAGCAGAGCACAGTGACGTCGATCATTGACCAGTTACTGGATGTCACCTCAATAACAAATCCATCTGGGATATTTCCATCCTTAGAAAGCTGCCCAAATCGACTGTTGGTGATGCGATTGTGCAATACAAACGTGAAGGAACGATCAAAGTTAAACAAAGACCAGGCAGTCCTCATGTACCGTCTCATACGGACGGCGGATGAAATGAGTCGTGAGTTCCAAAGCTCTGTCATCACTGTAACTAGAGATTTAAAAAGCATAGGGTAAAAGATCGAGCAGCTCCTCATAATCCACATATTTCTGTAGTCACTGCTAAGCGAAGAGTGAGGTGGTGCAATGAGCGATGCCACTGGGCGCTGATTTACGGGAAACTAGTGATTAGGAGTGGTTAATTGCGCTATACCTCCAGGCCATACGAAGGAAGGGTTTGGATTTCGTGAATGCCCGTAGAACGTTGCCTTCAATAAACAGTGGAGCACAGAGGGCATGGTGTTGCGGCAAGGAGGTGTCTTTCTTGGTTAGGTATGGCCCACTTACTGTGCTTAACTAAACGCTAATTGTGGAAGGATATGATAACATTTTACAGCATTGTATGCTGCGCACAGCAGAGAAAAGGTCCAAGGCGATACTATATCAGCATGACAATGCATCATGCCATAAAGCAGGATTTGTAGTGCAATGGTTCGTGGACAATAACATTTCTGAAATTATTTGAGCTGTCGATAGTCCCAACCTGAATCCAGTGGAATATCTTTAGGCTGAGGTAGAACGCCGACTTCTCTCCAGATATCTGCACCACTACCTCCTCTAGTTCCCGTTCTTGGCGAATACTGGGCTGCCATTCCTCCAAAGTGTCCCAGCATAGCTCAAGCCATCAAAGAAGGCGAAGAGTGGATACACACTATATTAATGACCACTAATAGGTGTCCGGATACTTTTGGTCGGATATTGTTATGGAATAGGAAGAGGATCTAGATGAAAATGTGGTGGAAGATATGATACTGCGAGAAGAATTTGACAGAGCACTGAATGATCTAAGTACAAACCAAGTTCTGTGGAGTAGACGACATTCCAACACAAATACTGATATCCTCGGGATACCCAACCATTATAAAACTATTCCACCTGGTATGCAAGATGTATGAGACAGACGAGATACTCTCTGGCTTCAAGAACAATGTAAGAATTCCAACTCCAAAGAAATCAGGGACTGATAGGTGTGAGTAATACCGAGCTATCAGTTCCATAAATCATGGTTGCAAAATACTAACACGAACTTTTTGCAGAAGAATAGAAAAAAACTGGTAGAAGCCGATCTCGAGAAAGGTCAGTTTGGATTCCGGAGAAATACAGGAACACGAGAGGCAATACTGACCCCAGAAGATGGGTTAAGAAAAGGCAAAGCTACGTTTGTAGCATCTGTAAGCAAAAGAAAGTTTTTCTCAATGTTGGCTGGAATACAGTCTTTGAAATTCTGAATGTAATGTTGATGGTGTTAGGACAGCAACCAGCCACTGTATTATTATTGTAGGAATGCATTTACATCTGTTGGACGAATGTTATGAAAACAAACACTCCAAACCGACGTTTCACGACAATTAATCTGTAAAAAACACACTGCATGTCATAAAGAAAGCGTGTAAACCGTCTGAGGATGAATCACAACCATTCGAAACCGGTAACGATACCCTCTGAAGAAAGGAACTGAAAGTAAATTTGTAGCTGGTTGCTGTCCAAACACCATCAACATTTGTCTTCAAACAACAGCCACGATCTCCATCATGTCATCATATGACAAAATTGCAATTCTGAATGTGGCAGGGGTAAGAGCGAAAGGCTAGTTATAACTTGTTCAGAAACCAGCTGGCAGTTATAAGCGTCGAGGGGCATGAAAGGGTAGCAGTCGTTGAGAAAGGAGTGGAACAGGGTTATAGCCTATCCTCGACGTTATTCGGCTGAGCAAGCCGTAAAGGAAAACGGGAGAAGAAATTTTAAAAAAATGTGGTTTTCCGAAAACAGTGTAACGCTGTCAGGGACAGCAAAGGACAGTAAGAGAAATTGAACGGAATTGACAGTATCTTGAAGGGAGGATATAAGATGAACATCAACAAAATCACAACATTGACAACGGAATCAGGCGATGCTGAGAGGACAACATCAGGAAATGAGACATTAAAAGTGGCAGATGAGTTTTGCTAGTTGGGCAGTATAATAGCTCATGACCGAAGTAGAGAATGCAGAATGGCAATGATAAGAAAAGTGTTTCAAACGAAGAGAAATTTGTTAACATCGAATAAAAATTCAAGCGTTAGGAAGTCTTTTCTGAAGATATTTCTCAAGAGTAAAGCCATTTATGGATATCAATTGAGGACGATTATCAGTTCAGACAAGAACAGAATAAAAGCTTTTGAAACATGGTGCTATACAAGAATGTTAAAGATTAGATGGGTAGATAACGTACCTAAAGAGCCGGTACTGCTCAGAATTTGGGAGAAAAGAAATTAGTGGCATAGCTTGACTAAAAGAAGCGATTTGTTGATGGGACACATTTTGAGACGTTGCAAGTACCCTCTTTGTATGTTTGTATGGTAGCAGCGCTATAGACTGTATTAATATCACTGACAGCGGTCTGCGCCCTCGGCAAGAGATTCTGTGGTTGGACAGACTAGCAGTTAGCGAGCAGACAGTGGAACGTTTGGACATGTTTTTTTAGTGGAGACACAGTGTTGGTAGGACATGCATTGTAAAATGAGGATGGAAGTAGTTGGTAATGTTTGGGTAGTGGAATTATTGACAAATATACAATTTTTGGAACTGGATGTCACATGAATAAGGTTAAATTTTCTAAAACAAGATCTTTCATTTGCTAACCGTATGCCTCCTAGTAGTTAGAGTTTATAGTAGTTAGAATATTTTTATTTAGCTGTCTGTAGTCGCTGCTTGTTGTAATTGCTGTAGTTAGTCTTACGGAGATTTTCTGTGAGGTATGTGACTTATGAAAAAGTTTGGGTTATTGTCAGGATTTCTAGCAAATCAGGGCCATTCTTCGGTGTTAATTATTTGAAGCCAGGTTGTCAGTCTGTAGCCGTCTGATTGCGGTGGTCTTGTATATCGTGTGTAATAAATGAATAGGTTAAGTCTGAGTTGTCTTTGTCTGGGAAAACTCCGTAGGTCAGTGTTGAAATGATAAAAATAAGTAAAGTACACTCAGTAGTTTCACCAAGTAGAGAGACAGTAGTTTCAGTTTCACTCAGAAGTTACACTCAGTGGTTTCAACGTCAAGAGATCACCGATTTAGAAATGGAGGGAAATATGAAAAGGTGGAGGGGATAATAGAGGGAGATCAAGAGATAAATACAGCAACCAGGTTCAAATAGATGTGGGTTGCAGTAGGTATTCGGAGGTGAAGAGGCTTGTACAAGCTAGGGTAGCATGGAGAGCTTCGTCAAAGCAGTCTTCGGACTGATGATGACAAAAGCGCAACATAGCAACAACAGTATGTACCTAGACTTAGACATGTGCACGAGTTGCCGATGTCAAACGTGTAATACGCGTAATGTAATTAATTACATTAAGCTCGATTACAAGAACAAGAAATTTTGTAAGACCTACTTATTCTTTGAAGTTCTGTTTATACCAGTGTCGCGTGGAACCACTAGTGTGTAAATTGTCTGTTTCTTTCATCTTCCTTCGCCGAACAGGGCTCATTAGTTTCATGATAAGGCCAATTTATTTTGGTCGGATTCTCTTCTTGTTGCCATGGTCGTCAGTTAACCTAATGGAGGGATGTCCGTTATCCTATTTTACCCCTTTGTGTGTCATACTTTCTGAGGCGAAGGTTGGAGACCTGCCCAGCAGTTATCGTGCGTGGAAACACTCTAAGACTCACACTCAAAGTGGCCGTTTTACCAATACTCTGCGTGGACGACGCAGCAGGACTACGTTCGTTTCAGCGTTTGACATAGCTGACACCCCTAGGACGAGTGAAGCCCTCTCTGAGGACACTGTGGGCCTGCAACCACACTGAATGCGATCGCGCGTGGACTGAGACCGCAATTTTTGCTCTGTCGTCTGACCGTCCAAAACCATTCGACAGATACTGAACGGCTGTTTTGAAAAGATGTTTATGATTTTTCAGGCCTCCTGTTTCATGCCCTCATGTGGCAGGATGACTGTCTGTCATAATGGCGTCTAGGAATCAGGAAACGCCTGTCTTCTGTACAGAGATGTTTTTCAGTGAATGGCTGTCTCAGTACAGGAGCATTTAGCAAGTACCCAAATAAGGTGCGTGGGTGGCACCAAAGACGTTGCCGAACTGGGATGGGGTCTCAGAGCGACCCTTTCCATTTTAAACACGCATATGTCAACGCCACAGGCGACTTGTGGGCACGAAACAAGAGGTCTCAAAAAGCATAAACACACTTTTCTGCTTCGGATCACGTTTAAATTTCGTCGAATGGTTTTTAACGGTCCCTAGTGGTTCCACCCCGTACACCAGAGCTAAAACTGGAGTCAAACTTTACTCCAAAGGAATGCGATCATGTTTAGTGGAGTTGCAGCACCACGATGTCCTCATAAAAAGGTTGAATCAACCGGGAGGGGTGTTAGCAATGGAAAAGGTTATCGAGAACGTCGTCCTGTTGCTGATCGCACTGCGCACCGCCGTTTTCCCTCGCTAAATTTGTATCAATACCCCAAGGGAAATGATGGTTTCATTGGCGCTTTTTATGCCACTCCATGACTCTTTCTCATGTCGATAATGAACTGTACGGTGATTGAAATGTTTGCCTCGGCCGTCGATAAGAAAAGCGCCTCACTTTAAAGCTGGGTGTCGTGGTTCTGACCTCCACCCCACAAGCGTCAAGAGATGGAGTGAACTGTGGGTAAGATGAGTTTTGAAGAGCTTCCGATAGTGGACGCGGCCACTGTAGCGTTGGGGAGAGCCCTGGGGAATTTTGGTCCCAGTGTGCCATTATTAACCCGCTTCACACCTCACTTTAACTTCAGAGTTCTGGCCTTTTTTCCGCACGTCTCGACACCTTGTTACTTAAAGCATCACCGAGACGGATTTTCGTAAAATTGATGCTTTATTATGATGCACAATATATTTATGGACCTTACATAAGATATAACATCAGACAGATGAATGGAGTTAAGTGCAACCTTTCTCAACGCGAGGCCACTGTCGTTACTTATGTGCGACCTCGGTAGTTGCATGCGGCTGGAGATTAAGTTCTCAGAGGCGCTTAGTTCCAGATGGCGACAATCTGAGCTGTATGATGCTTGCTCCGTGGGCAGAGTGAGGGGTGATGCACGCACGCACACCTGATGGACGAGTGCACCCACCTCCCGGCAGCTGCCGACCGCTGGACAGTGAGAGGCGGACACCCGATCCGCCATCATCGCGCGACTGCTTCCCAGGCGCGCATCCTCCCCCCTCGGGCGACTCGTACAAAGGGCGTCGCTGCACTCCTGCAGGACTGCGCTATTAAAACCGTCCCGTTAATTGGTCGCAAATTCCGCCCCCCTCCGTCTCTCTCGGGACGTACGAGCGCGCCTGCACATAAAAGAGCTGCAGCGCGCAGATATTTCTACCTGCGCTGCGCATCATTTACGGCTCTTAAGATGGGCAAATTATGTTTATTTACTGGTTTTTCGAAACGGTGGCGTTAATTATTCGATAGCGCTGCAGATAGTACATTCCCCGGGGTTTGCTTGTCAGCGGTTTTAATGAGGCTGTCGTCGGAGGTAATATGGGGGCAGCGGGGCGAACGAGCGGTCGAGGTAGGACGCACTGCCGCGCCAACCGGCCTGCACTTGCACGATGGCCGAATTGCCTCCTGGGCTCCGACGGAGGGTGTCGTCTTCGTTAAAGAACAGCAACACTTCTTTATGAAAATATTTGTAGTCCTCTCGGATTTGTGCCGTAACAAACGAAATGGAAGCTAGTCGCAAGTCGGACCAGTCATTATACCAATGCACATGGCACGTATTATGATTACAAGACGATTTCTGGATCCTGACTTATAATTAAAATCATTTCATTACTGTCTAATTTATTTCTTCTGTTCGTTGCTTCGTTTCTTGTATTAGTTACTAGGGATAATTATGTAAAGTGCCGCAAACGCATACTACTAAGTTCAGCGCTGCGATCTACCACACACGATTGCGTTGCCCGAAGTCTTTAACACTAATATGGCAGCACTCTACCTCGAGGTAACCGGTTCAAGTCTTGCGGAGAAACTACAATTCATATTCGTGTTCAGAAAACAGTCCAGGGCCCTGTAGTCTTGGCACAAAGCACCAACATTGACGAACAAACATTGTACTACGGGATTTTCTCGATCAGCAAAAATGCTCACGTAATCCTTGGTAGCAGTGCTTCCTTGCAAAGTAAGCGTGGAATGCCACGATATGGCTTCGCACATTGTCACCGAACCCCGCCATGTTTCCCTCCTGCGACGTAAACTTGACCAGAAGTTGGACACATTGTGAAATAAGATTCGTCTGACCAAGTGGGATTCTCCCGTTGCTCCGTAGTACAAGTTTCAAAGCTTCGGCACCGCTTTTTCCGTGCATTTGGATCGCCCTGATGAGTGGTTTTGGAATTCCAGCTCGATCTGCATCTCCCAGCTTATGGCGTTCAAATGGTTCAAATGGCTCTGAGCACTATGGGACTTGACCAAATGGTTTAAATGGCTCTGAGCACTATAGGAATTAACTTCTGAGGTCATCAGTCCCCTAGAACTTAGAACTACTTAAACCAAACTAACCTAAGGACATCACACACTTCGTCGACTGGAACCCTCACAAGTGTATCTGCTCTGTCTTTCCCATGTAGGCCAGTATCGGATCACTGCCACATTTGATTGTTCTACAAATCTGGCCACTGCTCGATTCGACCTGCCGGCCAAACGGAGATCCACAACGACGCCCCTTTGAAACTCGGTCAGGTGCTGCTAATGCTGTCCCGGACGTGTACCTTTCACGGTGACCACTCAACATCTCGCGGTGTTCACATCTCTCATATTCCCTACAAGGTCTTGTAACAACACTTAACACGAACAACACCAATGCATTTTTGTGGTCGTACTATCTGTCTCACAGCATAGCATCATTTACGTATTCCCCAATCGCGTGTAAGTTTACAAAGTTACGTTGATCTGACCGTTTCTTCTCCTGACATTCTTGCAAGGCGTTGTATCCCAAAACACTTCGCATTGTCACGTGGTGTGAGGAAATGCGAAACTGTTATTTCGGATGTTACACTTGGGACTAAGCTCGACGGCCCTTAGGAACTGTACGAGAGAAGTACCCTACGTGCCAGAACGGATTTCATCCTGTCGCTTCCTTTCTTTCAATAACAATGAAAACACGACGCTTCACAGCGTAGTTCTTTACACGTTACAGATGCTAGACAGTTGCAGATAGGAACGGTAATTCAAGCAGCATTTGTATACAGGGTGTTACAAAAAGGTACGGCAAAACTTTCAGGAAACATTCCTCACACACAAAGAAAGAAAATATGTTATGTGGACATGTGTCCGGAAATCCTTACTTTCCATGTTTGGGCTCATTTTATTACTTCTCTTCAAATCATTTAATCATGGAATGGAAACACACAGCAACAGAACGTACCAGCGTGACTTCAAACACTTTGTTACAGGAAATGTTCAAATGTCCTCCGTTAGCGAGGATACATGCATCCACCCTCCGTCACATGGAATCCCTGATGCGCTGATGCAGCCCTGGAGAATGGCGTATTGTATCACAGCCGTCCACAATGCGAGCACGAAGAGTCTCTACATTTGGTACCGGGGTTGCGTAGACAAGAGCTTTCAAATGCCCCCATAAATGAAAGTCAAGAGGGTTGAGGTCAGGAGAGCGTGGAGGCCATGGAATTGGTCCACCTCTACCAATCCATCGGTCACCGAATCTGTTGTTGAGAAGCGTACGAACACTTCGACTGAAATGTGCAGGAGCTCCATCGTGCATGAACCACATGTTGTGTCGTACTTGTAAAGGCACATGTTCTAGCAGCACAGGTAGAGTATCCCGTATAAAATCATGATAACGTGCTCCATACTGACGAAACTCAAATGAGCTCTAACATGGAAATTAAGCGTTTCCGGACACAAGTCCACATAACATCTTTTATTTATTTGTGTGTGAGGAATGTTTCCTGAAAGTTTGGCCGTACCTTTTTGTAACACCCTGTATAACGGTTTAGAGAGACCACTCTCACCGTTAATAATCACACTTCATAGAAACCTCTCGTCAGATTTTCAAATAACAATACAGATTGTTTTTATCCAGTTTTAATGTAGTGCGACATTTCGTACTTTTGAATGAATCACGTAACTGAAAATTAACGGAAAGTTTTCATTCATGTGACAGTTGACAATCGAGCATTACGAGGCAATATCTTTATTGGGAGCGATATGCTCTTCCTTTCCACCGTTGTGTGAAATATGACAAAACGCATTATGGTTATTCAACCTCCCGTTAAACGGGCAACCCGAGCCAGTACGCGAGTGTCATTATTCACATTCACAAAGAATTGTCGAAGACTAAAGACAATCTAGTATGAAACAAAAACCCCTGGAGCAACGTGGGACTGATCCATAAATATCAAGAATTACTAACCTGACTCCCTACAAATCGACCTACTAAACGACACTTCGGCTATGAATTTAAATAAACAAGATGAGAGAAGAAACGACTTTCCAATCCACGTTATGTTTGTTGATTCGTATGCCGCTTTATGGCTTCCGTTATCACAATCGGAAATTAATTGTTATGCACTGATCTAAAAGTCATATTGAAAAAAATTAAGCTTCGTGATTTGAGAGACATGCTCATGACGACCAACCACTGCCGAAGTAAACGGAATGGGGTATCATTATCGGAGTTTAACGTCTTGAGCTTCAGTCTGTTAATATACTGACGGAAAAAATATCTCAACTCCAAGGAGGAGTTGTGTGGTATAAACGAAACTTTGTAGGAGTGTTTCTACATCTGAAAGAGGATGTCTATTTATATTTCACGATAGTCGTGTAAGAGGGATGCTAATAATGCCACTATGAAGATGGAAATCGTGAGCGTTGGACGTAGTGAGTTGCTGTTGCTCAAGAATGTCTTTAAGACGACCGACGAAGACAACACTGTCAGCAATTCATTGAGTTTAAGAAAGGTCATTTAATACGGCTACGAGAATCTGGATGTTCCGTCTGCGATACTGGCAGAAATGTACCACTGTACATCATTGCTGGCAGTGGTGGTCACAAGAATGTACGGTAGCAAGAAGTCCGGGCCCCAGACGGCCACGTGACACCGGAGAGGATGGCTCTGGTGCGTCGGGTTACATCTACAGCAGCAATTCGAACAGCACTTGGCACCACAGTGACACAACCAACTGTAACAAATCGGTTACTTAAGGACAGTACCGAGAGTGCATTCCACTGACTCAAAACCACCATCATTTGCAACTTCAGTGGTGTCAAGCGAGAGCTCATTGGAGGGCAGGATGGAGGTCTGTTGTGTTTTCTGATGGAAGCCGGTTCTGGATCGGTGACAGTGATGGCCGTGAGTTGGTTAGGAGGAGGCCACTTGAGGGCCCGCAACCGACCTGTCTGCGTGCGAGACACACTCGACCTACACCTGGAGTTATAGTCTGGGGTGTGATTTCGTATAACGAGAGGAGCACTCTCGTGGCTATCCCACACAGCCTGGTTGCAAATCTGTACGTCACTCTGGTGGTTCGACCTGTTGTGCTGCCATTCACGAACAGCATTCCAGGTGGTGTTTTCCAACTGGATAACTCTCGCCCACCACAGCTGTTGTAACCTACCATGCTCTACAGAGTGTCGACATGTTGCCTTGACCTATTCGAGCACCAGATCTGTCTTCAATAGAGCACGTATGGGACATCATCGGACGACCACTACAGTCTCATCCGCAGCCATCATTAACCATCCCTATATTGACCAATCAAGCGCAAAAGGCATGAAACTCCAGCCCTCTATGACACAGTTCATGCACGTTTGTGTACTTACATGCAACACTCTGGTGGTTACTCCTAGTTTTATTACACCAACATTTCATATTTACAGTGACTTATCTTGTGCTTACATTAACCTGTGACCTTGCAATGTCAATTACCTATTCCCGAAATTTTGTTACTCTACATATATTATTTTTAGCTATTGTGATTTTTTCCGGCAGTGTATAAGTATTCTAAGCAAGTCGACACTTGCTATGGAGTCGGGCATAGCTGCAAATTTTTTATCAAACATTTTCAACTGCTCTTTTGTGGCTCGACAGATCAGTGGGTAAGTCTCAAACTACAAATGCAATTGTCGACAGTTCAATACTTAACCGGTATATGACTTTTTTCTGTCATTTATCGCTTATTTATATCTGCAGCGTGACTCTGAGTTGACCTTAAGCTATACGTTCTCTAATAATTGGCTAGGTAAAAGGTTTCAGACGTCGAAGAAGCCATACCACTGTAATATGACCATGTCTAGTAAAGCAGTGCGGTCTTCCAACTAACCTTTCGATCGTGGTAAGCTATACCCTTTTACTTTCTTCCTTATAAATGTTATTAAGATTACAATAATCTCTAAGTGTCGAAGTGTAAAATCCATACAGCTTTGTTACTTCAATGGTACCACTATACAAACACTTTAAACTATTTAAAATAACCCAGGTCACCAACAAAGAAATTTCGAATCCATTACAACAACCAAATGAATGTATAAAATACAAAGGCAAGCACTCATTCTAAAAAAATGAACTCAGGGTCTAGGCTCTTTCAGAAACCCTGTGACCCAATGGAACACTAGATGAGCGTCTACAGTAAGTGAGTACTAAAAGACGAAAGTGCATCCCTATTAAAACAGAAGCTATGGAAATTGCTTTGAGCTTAGACTTACCTTACATTTCCCCATTGTTAAAATTCTTACATGTCTCATTAGGTGATTCTGTACTCACGAAACTGTCAATTGTTTACCGTTCAAAGTGCAGAAGCCCTCTCGGTTATCCCTTTAGATTTGGAACAAACAGCAGTCAATGTGAACGTTATCAAAACTGACAAACTTCGGGGACGGATTCCTGTGGGAAATAGGGGAGGAAAGGTCCCCTGAACATGCATTCGGAAATGGATGGTATGCGTGCAGCGACGGAAAATCGTCCCGGAACACACTACAGAGCTGCATCGCATCCACGTCACAACTGTTGTTCAACGTGGCCTCCCTGGGAATGCAAGTGATAGGGACAGTAGCGTTTGTCTTGCAGGATACACATTATCATACTTTAGCATACACTATTTTGGTGGGCAACTTGCTTGAAGCTTGTATTAGGCTTCGTCCCAGTATCCTGTAGGTCCCGATCCTCCAAATATGGTGTACGCACAGTCCGTCGGCTCCCCGCACGTTCTCCTGTCTGAAAGGACCAGTGATCACACAATCGCCCAAATGGGCAGAAAATGTTGTGCAATGTGGTGGTGTCTGTGTTATTTCCGGTTGTGTAACTGTTTTATAATGTTTTAATATTGCACTCATAGAAAGGTTTTTTGTTGTATGTGTTTTTGATAGTGTGGTTTTGTCAAGCTTTTTTATTCTGTTTGGCGATATTAGTTTCGCATTTAGAGTCTATGCTTTCATTTTATCAAAATATTTAAATTTATCTACAGTTTTGGTTCCGTGTTCTTCTATTGTAGCTTTATTTGCAAGTGTGAGTCAGCATAATCTCTGTTATGTTTTGCAAATTATATTCTAAGAATAGCTTTCTGTGCTATATCTTGTAATGATTTAACTTGTCTGGTTTCTTGAACACCACTGGCTAGGAGAGCAAGAACATCAGCAAATCCCGACCACTTTAAACATACCTTTTTCGCACTTTTATTATGTTATCCTTATACCATTCTTTCATTCTGTATTCCACTGTACAGCTTAATAGTAATGGTAACAGACCGTCACCCTGTCTTAAGTTTGTTTTTATGAGGAATGTTTCAGAAATTTCTACTTTAAACTTCACTTACGATTTGGTGCTGTCCAAAGTAGTTCTTTAGTTTAATTAGTTTCAGGTGGAGTCCTACATTCCTTAAAATTTTTAAAACTGGAAGTCTATTTGTTCCGTTTCCTGTTGTACGCCACAATCAGTTTTAAACTGCTCTGCACAGCTTCTCCATAGCCTGAAGCCTCCCCGGTATTCCTCTTCTAGTTGTTCCTTGATTCTTCCATGTAGGATGTTGGATAAAACTTGGTATGTGCAGTCTAGGAGAGAGATTCCTCTGTAGTTCTCCAGATTGCTCTTATCCCCATTCTTGCGTGATGGTGGATGATGGCTGTGGTCCAATGTTAAGGGAACAGTTCTATGTTTTTAATACCACTTACATTTCACAAACTGCAGGCTGCGGAGTGGCAACATCGCCGGTGCCAGCCAACTTGCTGATTAAGGAATGTAATGACTACAGAGAAAGAAGACGAATGCAGACGTGAGCCATAGAAGCTTATATTTGCTTTATTCCTTCTATTAGTATTGACAATTGGTGGTTTTCAGCACATGAGTACTTTTTGTTAATCATCAGTCCAGGATTTTCATGGGTGTAATGTAAAAAACATGTAGCTCTCCTGTCCGTAAAATGTCTAACTTTAGTGTCTACCATTTGACAGTCACTAATTAAGATACAAACTTCAACTGCAGAAATTGTAAGAAATAACTCAATGCTGACCACTATGAGATTTAAAAATTTCTACGAGACTGTAATCCCAAACAAATACAGTTGTGTGAAAACAACGTTTGGGTGAATGGACTTGCCTCTGTGGATTGTTAGCAGACATATTTACAAATGATTCGGAGACAACATTATATCTAAACAATCCACTTGTAACTCAGAAGACAGCTTTGCACAATCGGTACACTGCCAACACATTTGGTGTAGCAAAACAAGAGAATGTGATCTACACGTCCCCCTCTTCAATTTCCTGAGGGTAGCACAGTATTCTTCAGAGCTGAGTGTTGCACAATGGAGGAGGACATCAAACAGTATAGCCCCTTCAGAGTACCAGAAGACCGTCGTCATGACTTCATCGTCTGAAGCAGCGGCTTTGAACTTTTTCTTTGGAAGAGAGGTGGCGTGCCGCCCCTCCATGGATAGTGATTTTGTTTCGGTTCGAAATGATAAACCCAATTTTTATCGCTTTCAGTGACGTCTCACAAAAAATTGTCACAATCAACCTCGTAACGCGCCAGCATCTCCGCGCAGATGGCCCTTCTTTGCTCTTTATGGTCTTCCGTTAGGCGGCGAGGAATCCAACGAGCACATACCTTTGAATACACCAGTTCTTGAACGAATGTCTCATAACAACAGAGGCGACCGGTTGTGCAGTGAGGTGTTTGATTGTGATCCGTCGATCACTTCGAATGATAGTGTGCGCAAGTTCTAACATTGCATGAGTCAGAGCCGACCGGCACGCAGAAGATCGAACAGGGCTGCGAACCTTATTGTGTTGGTGACAGACCCCTAGCGAAACAACCCACCATACTTTTGTTCAATTCCAGGTTTCCGTGCACATTCTGCAAGGGCCTGTGAATGTCTGAGATGCTCTGGTTTTCCGCCAAAAGAATGACAGCTCTCTGCTTGGAATGCATCTCCGCTACAGACGCCGTTTTGAAGGCTACTTAATGACACTGTACGGCTGGAACAGGAATATTCTACGATGGGGGGCCTTGCCCACTGGTCTCGTATAGGGTGCCTGAAGATGCTGCGTTCTGCGAATGCTATACACCAATTCAAGCAAATAACATTGGTAATTTTATTTCAATAAAGCAGATTGACAATACTTTGAAATAACAATGGTGTCGCAAAGCGATGTGCAAACAAGCAGTGGATATGAATCACTACTTACTGCTATCGTAGCACTCTCTGCTAAGCCGCACTAATAGTGTCCGAATATTGTGCGGTCGGGGCTGGCAGGAGCGGCTTTTATATTCTCTTCTTGCAGAAGTCGCTCCTGTCATGGCGCGGTCCTTACCAGCGGGCTATTGGCTGACGTCGCCTCACCGCCTTCTCTGGTCTTGTGAGCTTATTCTTCGATCCGGCGCTTGTGGTTACGCCATAAAACACGATGTCCCACAAAAAATTACTCACTTTTCCAATCGAAATTGGATTACGTATTGAACGCCCCTTTTACAACGGGAGTCGTGTGCTCTCAAATAGCACTAGCGAACAAATTGAAGAAAGGTTTGGTCAAACAGAATCTCACAAAAAAAAGTGCCAACGGACAAGTCTCCACAAAAGGATAAAATAGTTATGACACTGATGTCTCGGAACTATAGTAAAGAGAAAATTGTAGATGATTTCCCTAAGCAGAACAAAGTAGCATTTTGGACAGGAGATTTAAGCTCACACACAAAAGTGCAAATAACAAAAAAGAACAAAAGTATGAAGCACCTTCTGCTTGTTCCAAGAGCTGGACAAGAAATAGAAAACACCGCTAGAAATGAATGCTTGAACATAAATGCAGGTGCTAGGTAAGCCTGCAAGTTGCGCTGCTGCATCTGACCGCGAACGGCAAACACGAATGTCCTCAATACGTTGTAAGGTGTCAGGCAAATCCAACACCTTCCATGAAAACCCTGACACGATAAGCAAATCCAGTAGTATGTCACATAGCTCCGAATAAATCGTGACATTCAAATAACCAAAGTAATACGAGTAACGAGTGAGCAAATGGAATACCACAGACTAACACAAAGGCCGGCCGAAGTGGCCGTGCGGTTCTAGGCGCTCCAGTCTGGAACCGCGAGACCGCTACGGTCGCAGGTTCGAATCCTGCCTCGGGCATGGATGAGTGTGATGTCCTTAGGTTAGTTAGGTTTAACTAGTTCTAAGTTCTAGGGGACTAATGACCTGAGAAGTTGAGTCCCATAGTGCTCAGTGCCATTTGAACCATTTGAACTAACACAAGAATGCCTAAATGCATGTTATACCTTCCCACCGTGAGACAGACGCAGTTCCGAGGGGAGAAACGAGAACAGAAGCCGAGAGCAGAACCGTGTTAAGCTAGAAGGCGATAAGGGACGGACACCCACGACGCCAGCTAACCGCTAGGACCACCCCCCAGCCCATGTTAAAAGCTAGAGCCCTCCAGAAGAACAGTATAGATCTTACAATAACACTAAAAGGGGCCGGCCGCGGTGGTCTAGCGGTTCTAGGCGCGCAGTCCGGAACCGCGCGACTGCTACGGTCGCAGGTTCGAATCCTGCCTCGGGCATGGATGTGTGTGATGTCCTTAGGTTAGTTAGGTTTAAGTAGTTCGAAGTTCTATGGGACTGATGACCACAGATGTTAAGTCCCATAGTGCTCAGAGCCATTTGAACCATTTTTGAACACTAAAAGGGCCACCCCAGCCGTAAGTTTTAGCGTGAGAAGTTTTCGCGTCTCTGTTGCGTCAGGACCACCCCCAGCCCATGTTAAAAGATAGAGCTCTCCAGAAGAACAGTATAGATCTTACGATAACACTAAAAGGGCCACACCAGCTGCAAGTTTTAGCGTGAGACTTTTTCGCGTCTCTGTTACGTTGCAAACTTTAAAAACATTGCCCCACCACGAAAAGTACAACGTTTCTCATTGGAGACAGAATTTTTGTAGGCGGAGCTTAAGGTTAACATTGAGACCCTGATTGGTCAGATGAAAACAGAGCCAGATAGTTTTTTTTTTTTTTTAAACCAACTTCGGTAAATTGTAGTAAGGAGAAGTTAGGAGGGAGTTGCTTCTGAGACGGCGAGCTAAGCGGAGCTGTGCTGTCCGCCGCCCCCTGATGAACACCGACAAGGTAATGAACGCACGCGATGCCGCATAACAGCGCATAAAGCTTCACTCAGAACTGCAGAAGTCTCATCTGTTACACCCCCTTTTTGCGTAATACTAGTGTCGATCGTCAATTAAAGCTCATGGTGTTCACATTTGCCACTTGAAGTAAAAATCTGAAACGCGATGATTTTTCTGTTATATAGTTATTGAGAAGCCACATCAGCCACTGTAATATACGACAAGTTAGATAAGTAATTAAAGATAATTGAGGGTCACTGTAGACCTTTTTGATAGTTTTCTCTTTTGTGAATCTTAATTTAAACCTAGATTATAGATGTGATATGGCATAGGTCATCCTTCGATCCATTGTAGAACTTGGAAACCCATGCAGGGAATATTCGTTCACATTTTTGTTGAACGCAGTTGGTTTTTACCATCCTGTATTAAAACATTTCCTTTTATCAATAGTGCAATTTATAAACAATGTTTTGTGAGTAGAATAAAGTTTCCAATGGTAAACTTAACTGCTTTTTCGACGTTATTTTACCAGCTAACTAAAAATAGGAAAACCTTGAACACCTTCAACTAAATTTAGTTAGCATTAAGTTTCTTTTACAGGGAGTGCAGTGGAGCTGACGCTGAAATCATTAAGTATTTGGTTATATTATCGCTAGTCTCACTGAACTCTTCTGAACTCTACATGTCATGTGTGGTCTGGCGTCTCCTTACCAGCAATAGGTCCCAGGTTCAAACTAGTCAATTCCCTAAAAAACAAGCTCAGAGTGTCGTTGCGCGAAAGTGGTAGGGAGACACAATATACACTCCTGGAAATGGAAAAAAGAACACATTGACACCGGTGTGTCAGACCCACCATACTTGCTCCGGACACTGCGAGAGGGCTGTACAAGCAATGATCACACGCACGGCACACCGGACCACCAGGAACCGCGGTGTTGGCCGTCGAATGGCGCTAGCTGCGGAGCATTTGTGCACCGCCGCCGTCAGTGTCAGCCAGTTTGCCGTGGCATACGGAGCTCCATCGCAGTCTTTAACACTGGTAGCATGCCGCGACAGCGTGGACGTGAACCGTATGTGCAGTTGACGGACTTTGAGCGAGGGCGTATAGTGGGCATGCGGGAGGCCGGGTGGACGTACCGCCGAATTGCTCAACACGTGGGGCGTGAGATCTTCACAGTACATCGATGTTGTCACCAGTGGTCGGCGGAAGGTGCACGTGCCCGTCGACCTGGGACCGGACCGCAGCGACGCACGGATGCACGCCAAGACCGTAGGATCCTACGCAGTGCCGTAGGGGACCGCACCGCCACTTCCCAGCAAATTAGGGACACTGTTGCTCCTGGGGTATCGGCGAGGACCATTCGCAACCGTCTCCATGAAGCTGGGCTACGGTCCCGCACACCGTTAGGCCGTCTTCCGCTCACGCCCCAACATCGTGCAGCCCGCCTCCAGTGGTGTCGCGACAGGCGTGAATGGAGGGACGAATGGAGACGTGTCGTCTTCAGCGATGAGAGTCGCTTCTGCCTTGGTGCCAATGATGGTCGTATGCGTGTTTGGCGCCGTGCAGGTGAGCGCCACAATCAGGACTGCATACGACCGAGGCACACAGGGCCAACACCCGGCATCATGGTGTGGGGAGCGATCTCCTACACTGGCCGTACACCACTGGTGATCGTCGAGGGGACACTGAATAGTGCACGGTACATCCAAACCGTCATCGAACCCATCGTTCTACCATTCCTAGACCGGCAAGGGAACTTGCTGTTCCAACAGGACAATGCACGTCCGCATGTATCCCGTGCCACCCAACGTGCTCTAGAAGGTGTAAGTCAACTACCCTGGCCAGCAACATCTCCGGATCTGTCCCCCATTGAGCATGTTTGGGACTGGATGAAGCGTCGTCTCACGTGGTCTGCACGTCCAGCACGAACGCTGGTCCAACTGAGGCGCCAGGTGGAAATGGCATGGCAAGCCGTTCCACAGGACTACATCCAGCATCTACGATCGTCTCCATGGGAGAATAGCAGCCTGCATTGCTGCGAAAGGTGGATATACACTGTACTAGTGCCGACATTGTGCATGCTCTGTTGCCTGTGTCTATGTGCCTGTGGTTCTGTCAGTGTGATCATGTGATGTATCTGACCCCAGGAATGTGTCAATAAAGTTTCCCCTTCCTGGGACAATGAATTCACGGTGTTCTTATTTCAATTTCCAGGAGTGTAGAACAAACAGGCACCACGCAGAATGTTAGAACGTTTCAAGTGTCAGTCGTGGTCAGAACAGTGTTCTTTGTAATTTTGAATGCATTATGGCGGAAATAATTGAATTCTGACAGTGGCAAAGGCGAAAAATATCATATGCTAAGTCACAAACGGACAAATGTTGAGTCATCGTGACAGACGGTCATTGAAGAAGACTGTGACGAAAAAAAAAAGAGGATGACAACTGTCAAAGTCACTGCAGGGCGGAATGTCGCACTCGCCAACCCTGCAGCACCAAAACGACACGAAGGGAGCTCCACAAGCAGGAAACGGCATAGTGAGCTGAAATTTCAAAACCACTCATCACTAACGCATATTCCACAAATGCAACAAAGATACGTGTGTTGAAGCTATTAAATCTGGGCTATGGAACAGTGGAACAAAGTCTTTTGGGTCGCATGAGTCTTGTTTCACACTGTTTTCAACTTCTGAGAGAGTTTACGTCCCAAGAGTGAAATATGGCAGGGTTTCGGTGAAGATTTGGGCAGTAGTATCGTGGTATTTCATGAGGCCCTTGGTTACTCCGTAAGGCGACATTACTGCCGAGGATTACATAAACATAATAATTTTTTCATAATGTGGGGCCACAGTCGTAATATATTTCTTTAAAGCCAGTACCGCCATGAGACTGTTTCTTATTATAACATTAAAACACTTGATAATGTCACTGTAAAGCTGAAATCATGATCGTATAAATGTAAAATTGCAAATAAGAAAGTCTAATGGCGGTACTGACTTTAAAGAGATTACATGGACATTTTGGCTGATCAGCCCCATCCCATGGTACAAGGCATATTCCCCAATGTTGATGCTGTGCTGCGAGACGCCAGGGCCCCTGTTCGCACAGCTCGCGTCGTCGAAGCAAAGTTGTCTACTCTGGAGAGAAGAGTGCGCCATCGCTATCCACCTCCACCATTGTTACCTGTACTATTTTGCAGGAAGAGCAGTATAAGACTCCCTTGAAAACAGTATAGGAACCGTAACTATCCATGCCTCGAAGCTGTTTTCTATACCAAAGCATTTCCTACACTGTATTGGGCAATGTCATGTGTTGTGTTTTTGGTGTTTCCAAATTATTGTCCAGTCCGTGTACGTTACAACGCAATCATTTGGTCGTTTTTATGCAGGCCAAAGTAGTCCTAATTTTAGTACTAAGTTTAAGGAACATGTTAGTCTGAATAATATGACTGTCTTTGGCCATAATTATTAAATACAAAAGATGTATCACGTGATACTGAAAAGATCATGGAAGTTCTACGGGTTGTGCCGAAGGGGATGCAACTGAACATGCTAAAGGAATGGGAGATACTTAACTGGAAGATAAAGTAGACGAGTAAAACTGTTGTGGCGTAGTAAGACAACCACGCCACTTGGAAGTAGCCGAAAGGCACGCGTTAACTCACGCAGGCTAGTAGATAGGTCTGAAACAGGATACGTAATGAACGCTATAAAGAAAAGTACGTAGCTCCTGGAATACTTAACTTTAATCCATCTTTGTGGTACATCGCTCTTGACGATACAAGTGAGACTCTTTAGATACAAGCTATGTAATGCTAATGGCGCCTTGCTAGGTCGTAGCCATTGACTTAGCTGAAGGCTATTCTAACTATCGGCTCTGCAAATGAGCGAGGCTTCGTCAGTGTGCATCGCTAGCTACGTCGTCCGTACAACTGGGGCGAGTCTAGTACGTCTCTCTAGACCTGCCGTGTGGTGGCACTCGGTCTGCGATCACTGACAGTGGCGACACGCGGGTCCGACATGTACTAATGGACCGCGGCCGATTTAAAGCTACCACCTAGCAAGTGTGGTGTCTGGCGGTGACACCACAAAAACAATATATGAGAAGTTCGTATTTAAATACACAGTTTTCTGTTCTGTTTAATGGAAGAGTATTGCTCTGTACAGCAGTAAGCTGGTGGCCGTAGTAGCAGCACACAGCGCACTGCAGGCTATCTACAACTACAACAGTAACTGTGGCTGTGTTCAGTACAAAATGGTAGTTATGAAGTTAAGTTTAAATATATTCAGATGAGTTGTAGTCTTGAAACTATTTTTAAAAAAGAATCTTAGTACGACTTTGGATCTTTTAAATTTTATAATTATTTTAGATGTAAAAGAACTAAGTGCATAGTGTGCTGTACTTTTATATGTAGTGTCGCACTACTTGAATCCGGTGTAATGGTTTCATGGAATTTGTCTACAGATATGTTTGCTAATATCGAATGTTACACTCAAAAAGGACGGTGTCGAAAAATACCTGAAGCATACTACAGTGCGTACGGCGAGAGAAGAGCTCTGACAGTTGACGCGGCTTTGGCGCACGTACTTCGCGCATCCACGACGGCCAATCGGATCGTGAGCTTTTGTTTACATTACCGTGGCAACGCCCCACTGTTGCCGTAGTGCTGAGCGACCGCTGCTGGCTCGCTGCTCGTCCATGTCGAATACTGGCAACTGCGCTGCCAGCTATCAGAGCTCTCCTCTGGACGTACGGAGTATTAGCGCTGTGTTAACGACGACAGCGAGCTAGTATACCTCTACATAATAAACGCCGACAGCACCTGTCAGACACTTCTACCACATTCCGTTAACACATGACTCAGGTTGCAGAGTTCCAGAAAACATTGTATCTAGTTTCCTATTTCTACTTTACGTGTCGACTCATGATGTGCTGCTGACAGTGCTAGAAACGTATTGTATATTTTAATATTTGGATTTCATATTTTGGCTAATGGTGTGCTTTTACCATGGGTAATAGTACGATTATGAATGATACTAGTTTAGCAGGGGATACAACCCGTCGGCTTTGACCAATGACGTCAGAATTCGCCAGAGAGCATGTATTACAAAGATGAAAGAGCTGAGAAGAATGTTCAGAAACAAAGGAATGCCAGAGAGAAAAACTGTATTTCACTTATATAAGGGCCAGTAGTATTTTCACGTTAACGATATCGCGTGTTTGTATCTTAGTATTTCTCCGCAAAATACAATGGAAAGAAATGAATTAAATATGTTACTAGCAAAGAGTACATCACGTTACATGTATGTCAGTTGTATCTCGAAAGTCTTTCGAACTGTATTGCTTAAGTGCAGTACGGGATACAAGTTCAGCGTAGTCGATTTCTTAGTTTCAACTAGCATTGCTGTCCTGTTGTTCACTTGAACTATGTATCCCCTGCTTCACTAAACCGCAAATGAAACACCCGATACAAATTGAAAGCTCATTCGAAGTGTGTTGCTTAAGTACAGTCCGGAATACGAGTTTGTCGTAAGTCGATTTCTTCGTTTTCACTAGCATTACTGTCCTGTTTTTCACCTGAACGATGTATCCTCCGCTTCAGTAAACCCTAAGTGGAACACGGGATACAAATTGTAGATGTGCTGTTTATTTCGTCTCCGCTATTACTAACAGTCTTTTCTTACGTACATATCAGTATTACTGATGACAGAAGGACCTACGTATGTAATATATGTATACCAGACTTCCATTGACCTCGATATATGTACACAGGTAACGAAAAGGTGGAAATACACGTACGTTACATTTGCAACCTGTACCTCAATTGAACTACGCGGAGACAAGAAGACGACACATGTACAATTTGCATCCCGTACTTCACTATGGGGTACAGTTTTCTTGTTGCCTTGGACGCTAATAGTATCCCATTCGTTACTTGAGCTATATAGCTATACGCAACATTTGTATCTTGCTCGCCAATTGACATACATAGTGTCAGTGTAAAGGCGAAGTGAAGGACGGGATACAAATTATAGTTGTGTCGTCAGTCTAAAGGCGAAGTGAAGGACGGGATACAAATTTTAGTTGTGTCGGGGGTTTCGCCTGTAATATAGCAAGTACACATTCGAAAATGTCGAACTGATACTAGTGCTGGGAAACGAAAGAAGATAGACAGCTGAGGAATTTCTATTACGTACTTCACAACACGAAAACACACATATTGGTGGAATAAAACTGTGAAATATGTCAAAATTGTGAAATACAGTGAAAGAAGCAAATGGAAAAGTGAGCTTACCATACGGAAATATCGAGGAATAACCGAAGCTCGTCTACACAGACAGTAACAAAAATTACGTACCCACAAACAGGCAAATCCATTTCTATAAACGAAATTAAGACACTAAAAATTGTTCTAAAATAACAAACTAATACTCCAAATTATCTCAATACCATTACGAATAATTATTTTAATGTACAATGATAGCGCTTATCCGGAACACAGAACTGTTTTATTATCTATGCCTCAAAGTGAAGACCTTACTATCTATGACTAATGTATGACGTCATTGGTCAAAGCCGACGGGTTGTATCCCCTGCTAAACTAGACCCCACAATTAAACCACAACGTCAGTGCTTGTTAGAAAAATAAACAAATAACAACAGCGAATAAAGTTCTTCACTCTTTTCGCAGGACAATTTTGGAATTACACTACACTGCAGTTTATTTCACAAGGTTCCTTAGTACCTGCTCCATTAACTATCTCGCAGAACATCTCCAGATCAGTGTCGAATCTGCAGTGTGTTGCTCTGGTTTAGTATTTGCTAAACAGAAACGATCATCTTGACCACTAACGTAAATGATAACATAGTGAACAAATTAGAAAACAGTTGACGGGACAAAGATGATGATAAATTTTTTGGGTCCTTGATCCGAGGAATTTCAATAGTAATGCAGTCGGTAGGGGACTAATGAACATTCGAGATCCGGTCTCTTACATTTCATATCATGTTACAATTATTAATGCCAATGGCATTGCGGCAGTGGCAGCACCAATTCCCGTCAGAACACTGAAGTTAAGAGCTGTCGGGCTTGGCTAGCACTTGGATGGGTGACCATGCGGATCTGCCGAAGGCTGTTGGTAAATCTGTTGCACTCACCCATTGTGACGCCTGTTGAAGAGCTACTCGATTGGGGAAGCAGCGGCTCTGGTCACGAGAGCTGACAACAGCCGCAAGAGCCTTGTGCTCACCACATACCCCTATACCTATATCCAATGGTGCCTACCGGCTGAGTATGACACGGCTGTCTGTCGGTACCGTTGGGCCTTCCGAGAACTGTCCGAACAGAGTTTGTTTACTATTGTTAATAATATTAGTTCCACGACCCGTTGAAGGTGTATCCTTTTTAAGAGAGTTTGTTTTCGTCTGTGTTAAACGATCAGCTGCAACGTTTATCAAATAAGTGATTTCATAGTTGTTCCCTCCACTCGCACTCACGTGTTGTATATATTGCTTTCCAAAACTACACCCACGTGGTGATGAGTAATCAATATTTCTTTCATAGTCTCTCATCTGTATTATGAATTGTCCTTACTTTCACCAGTGAAGGAACACATAGCGGAGTGGCTCTAACACTCTCATACAACTCCACCAGACCAAACATAGGAAGGAGAAATGAGTAACTTGCAGAACTTACACACATATCAAGGACAAAGTACTAAGTATTGTACTTTGTATTTACAATCTTCCGTTGGTTTTTTATATATACATACTTGCGCCAAATGCCAACTACAGAGGAAACATTTTCGTATCTGGAGTAAGTCTGTACTGCTGTTACCCACTTTTTCTCTAGGTTCGTTAACAGACAGAAAAAAATATTACTAGGACCAGTTCTTAGACTAGTGCGAACACCGGACATTGTTTCTGTGACGCCATATTCCCTAGCCTTTCTTGAAAACTGGCTCACTCTGCATTTACAGATGAACCTAAAACATTATGTGGAATGTAAACGATAGCACAAATTAATTTTTTCACATAATGGAACAACTATTAGATGTGAAGTACAAATAAAGCTTATGTGTTTTAATTTGCGAAACTCTAGAACTGTTGCGCGAAAATAAAGGCTCACTAACCTGTTCTCGACACGATCGACACGAGTCATCCAGAACTGTGCATCTCGATAACAACAAAAGCAGACCAGACATCTCAGGGGCTATTTAGTGGTCTAGAAACAACTGCTTGCTGTTGAGCGTCGTCTGCTGTTGGACCCATTTAGTGCCACGTATTCATGTACACGTCGAAAGGCACTTGATTATCTCAAAGAATGTGTGGTCATCTAGCTGTCTGTTCGAGTATTAGCAAGCCGTCTGAGCTTTGACCTGAGATAGCAGGTAGGAAATCTTGGAGGTGGGATCAGTTCACGAGGCCGTGTGGTCGGCAGACTAAAGGTAAATTTCGACTGGACAACCTTGCTGTTGTGAGGACGGGCCAATTTTTTGGTGCAGACACCTTGTCTTGTGGTAATGACATGGACACGTTGAAGCTGTTTCATTCTGTATTATGGTCAGATGGTTGCTGGCTCGGATGCTTGTGCTGAAATTACGTAATCGTACATTGATTTCTTTGCGCGAGACACTTCACATTTTGTTTAAGGCGGGAAACGTTAGATCTTTGTTCTTACGAGCTTATTTTTCATTTCCGTTGTTCTTCGTTCAAGCTAAACTTTCACGTGTCCCAGCTCTTCACACGGGCTTACTTAAGAATTACATTCTGGAATATACTACATTCGCTTTAGCGGCATACTATGCCGAGAAAGATAAGCTGCCTCCAGTAGTACCTTTTCAGTTGCGAGGTGCCGGAGTGGAGAATGGTTTGAACCTCTTTAATTCTGGCGAATTTTGCATGGGAACTAAACATGCACTCGACCCCCTCCTTATACCTACCACCTCATTGATTATGTGCACAACTGTATCGAAAGGAACTGATGGTGGACCCTACTAGTTTTGTAAAATATGGAGTGCACACTCCCAATAATTTAATAAGAATTATAATCCACTCAGTAAAAAAAAGGTAATTTTATCACAATAAACGACAGGAAATGGGATTCTTCATCTATCTACGAAATGATATGTTAATTAAATATTACAGTGAGATTTGACGATACAAACAGTAGGCTAAAGGATAGGGTGTACTGAACTGTAATGAGAATAAGAATTGGCTCGAGAACAAGGAGCACCTACTCCCTGTGATGCAATAGATTGACGATAATGACTGCAGGTCCTAATGAATAAAATATTAGTCCCCCGACTATAATGCAGTATCGCAATTAGTAGTGAGAGTTCAAATAGGAACACATGGAGAAACAAGCAAGGTGGAGTTGCAGCAAAGCGAGCGCGCGTGCTGCTGAGGACTTTGGTATAAAAATGATAGGTCCTACAATGTCGGAGCCGCAAAATACTTTACCTACCCTGAAACCTGCAGCACGTCGTCGGTAGGCACCGTTCTGATGATGCAGACGCCGACTCCTGCTGTGCAGCAACCCTGTTTCAACACGTGGCCTCGAATGCTGTCCGAGAATTGTTCTGCTTCGGCCACGCACGAGGTTGTATCTCCAGGAAGAGACACAGCAAAACCACTTAAACTCGGCCTGTCGGTACCGATGCGAAAACGCAGAGTAAGAATCTGGGTCGTAAGTCGCAGATTGAAACTGAAGTATCGCCGAATTCATGCTACAGGACGATTTCGAAAAAGTGCGATTAAGTCGTAAGACCGTCCGATTGCCACGAAGATCACAGCCTGAATGCCATTCACCCACGCAACGCAAGAGCGAAGCCAATGTTATTCAGCTACCCACTACCCTCGAAAAGTTGCAAATCAGCGTTCCCCCGCACTATCTCAGAACATCACTCGCGCCAATAGCGACGCTTCCTTCCAATTTCGTGCAGGACTTTATGACGTCAACTGGCCTCAGTTTAAGGTGACCAATCATGCCTCTGCTATTTAACAGGGGGCACTGAAGTTGCAGTTTGACCGGCTATGAAAACAGCATGCCTAGACCACCCGCCTTCCGGAGCCAGACAGTCGCACGCAGCAGTGCACCGACCACAAGAATTCTCAGTATCATGAAGACAATACAGTCAGCCAGCGCCAGCAGTCTTCGTTCCAGACGCACCGGAATGGTAAACACACAAACCGTGGCGACACTCAGATGGCTCACAGGTCGTTTAGCCCTCCATACAATAGGCGAAACTCGACAGGGGTCAGTCGCCCCACCAGGCGCTCAAGCCCATCGTGTACGACACACTCCGTGTTCGCGGAAGTGCAGACCACCCACGAAAACACAGTTTGTCGCATCCTCCGGTGCTCGCCTCGCAACAAGCCACACAGAGAAGTAACTGAGAAAACTAAAAGCAAGACCATATACAGTTCCCAACATGCATAGCAGTCAAGTGAAAAGTAATTTGAGCTCTCAGCACAAATATTCTCATCAGAATAACCTTATTCAGCCCGTTGTCACAGTGACATTAATAAAATTGATGAAAATGAGAGGCGACATGCAAAAAAAAAAAAAAAAAAAAAGGCATGAAACGTCTCACAGTTTATTGGATGTTGTACAGTACAGAGTGCGAAACAGTTTTCTTAAGCTGCAATGCGTATACATCTATAGTGAATACCTTGTAAGGATTTTGGGTTCAGTCTGGTCTAGGTGTAGCTCTTGTTAAACCCCTGCCTCGAAAGGTCTTGCTGCTATGAAACTTAAAAACAACGTTAATCAGACTGATGTTGTGCACGTCTCGGTCACATTTTATACAAAGGGGAAAAGTTTCAGTGCATTAAAAATCCAGGTCATTGAACCAAGTGGTTAAAGTATAAAATTGTCGGATGGTTTTCACCGGCCGGTGTGACCGTGCGGTTCTAGGCGCTCCAGTCTGGAACCGCGTGACCGCTACGGTCGCAGGTTCGAATCCTGCCTCGGGCATGGATGTGTGTGATGTCCTTAGGTTAGTTAGGTTTAAGTAGTTCTAGTTCTAGGGGACTGATGACCGCAGATGTTAAGTCCCATAGTGCTCAGAGCCGTTTGAATCATTTTTTCGGATGGTTTTCAGTGTATAGACGTGTTCTTTTGGAAATTATAAGAAAAACGTAACTGCCCCTTCCTACGTTGGCATTATAGACTTTTGCCGACAGGACAGTAAATCAATGCAATTTTTCCAGAAAATTTGTTTCGCACGAAGAGCGCAGTGATTAAAACAATGGTCTTTGATTCAGAAGGAGAGGTGTTCAACATTCCGTCCAGGTTTCCTGGTTTAGTTTTTCTTTTGTTTACCTAAACTGTTTCGGTCAAATATTAGAATAATTCCTATGGAGAGAAAACGGTTGATTTCTTCCTTATTCTTCCAGTTTTTCGAGATTGTGTGCTTCTAATGAATTCGTCGTTAACAGACAGTGAAACTCTAATCTTCCTACGGGACTGATGACCTCAGATGTTAAGTCCCATAGTGCTCAGAGCCATTACTAATCTTCCTAACATCCTTCCTTCCGATGCGTATGATGTTCGATTATTCAAGAAAGCTCACACAGTTATTGGTATATGACTATCAGTTCTAAGCGAACTGAAATGTTAGAGTTGAAATTCATCTACTTTGGTGTTAGTTCCACAACGGACACGTACGTTTATCACGTAACTTATCACAATAGTTAAGACCTGCCATACGTCAGACAGTGTTCAAAAACTGACCCAAGCACCTTGCTGAAACAGATTACTGTCCGAGAGTGAGAAACTCGTTTCCGTATCTTTCGATTACCCCAAAGCAAGTTAAGATTTTGAGGCACATTATTTAAAACGTTTAAACAAGCTCAACAGGTTTTCCTGCATGGTGACAGCTTCTTCACTAGCACCAGGCGTAATTGGTTGACCGACCCTATATTATGTTAGAGAACTAACAGCGGTGGTATTCTGACGCTAGACCTGGCTGTGCTGTTCGGCTAGTAATGAGGGACATGTCGGATTGTTAAGGAGGCGGGCCGCGCGAGTGTAGACGCTCTGGTGTGGGAACCGAGGCTGGCGCAAATGGCCGAGGTGAGAGAAAGGAGTGCTGATAGCTGGTGTAATGATGATGATGATGACTGCGGCGGCACAAGGCCGCCCACCCGCTCGGTGCGGCCGCGGCCGCTCGCACGACCAGGTGCCGCATATACGCCCCTCGCCGGCCCTGTAATAACAAGACGGAGCGGCGGTGCGGGTGGAGATTTCAATGCTCGGTATGAACAGCAACTGATGCGAAAATTATAGGATCCTGTTTCACCGAAAACACGGGTTGTTACATTTCGGAGTATTTTGACACGGCGTATTTAATGTTTCATAAATATTCCCTTTCAGCTTGGCTTACCGCCTTTTTTTGTAAAGGCAGTAAGGCGAGATTTTAATAACGCCGTACTGATGGCTGTGGTGGTGCTTATTAAACTACTTGACGAAGTGTGGAATGATATTAAACCGGATACTAAAAGTCAGGATTTCCTGTCTTCAGACATGTGCACGTAAAATACCTTCAAGGCTTCTAAGGCATATCGCATGCTTATGAAGCTGCTTGACAAGTATAAAATAAATACTGAATGTAAAAAATAGCGTACAGATCAAACTGTGGCAAATGTCTATGCTAAGGAAATGGGACATAAGATCGACAAGAGCGCAATGGGGCATAGGATTAACTGCCTGTAGACAAATACGTAACTGTCACTTGTTAAGCAGCACCAAACTCCGTTTAAGCCAGTTTTTTAGTGTGTGAGGGCAACTTTAATATGTTGAGTTGTGTATCCGCACAGGATTACAATCTGAACTCAACAGAAAACGTACGAACTTAGTTTGTGATTGATGTATCTTTGAAAAAAAAAGAAAAAAAAGAACAGAAGGAAAAATGTAATATATATATATATGATATGAACTCCTTTCACAGTTACGTATCACCTCTTAGCCCCAATCTCAAATAAGGACTGTTAAAAGATTAGTTTCGTGTCAGCTTCATGACCAATACAGAAGAAATATGAGCTTAACTGCAAAGCATAGTAAGGTATTGTGTAGTCAGGGAACCATCCCAGCATTCGCCTAACGTGACTGAGGGAAAACACGGGAAACCAAAATCTGGAAGACCAAACGGAGATCTGTTTAAAAGCGTTATTAATAAAAGCGCTATTAATAAACTACAACTGATAGAAAAAGAAGTGAAAGTCGATCAGGAATATATAGGGGCTCAAGTAGTCAGAGTTTAACGGAGCTTTGGAAGACTTGCGATCAAATAAGACAGAAGGGATGGATAACATTCTGTTGGAATTGTAAAATAACTGGCGGTAGTGGATTCCCAACAACTATTCAGTTTGGTTTCTAGATGAGGAAGGTGACGTACCATCAGAAATACAGAAAAATATCGTCCATACAATCTCGAAGTGCAGATAAGTGCGAGAACTATCACATAACCAGCTTAACAGGAAAACCGAAAAGAAAACTAACTATCTTTAACAAGACGATCAACTGCCTTTGGAGAAGGTAAAGAAACCAAAGAGATAATCTGACGTAACAGCTGAAAATGGAAGCAAGACTTGAGAAAAATCTAGACACGTTCTTGTCTTCCCAACGGTTAAGCACCTCACTTCCACTGAAAAAAAGGTCATAATGAGCCAGAGTTTTTAAATTTCTATCATAGATACAAAACGATTGAGAGTGAGAGTGAGGTGCTAACTGTTGCAAAAAAGTCATTTAATCACCAAATAATGTACAATTCAGAGAATAAAAGCAAATCAGTGTGGGAAGTCATGAAAAAGAAAACAGGGAGAGACGAACAAAGGCATACTGATAACGGAGGACAGATTAATGAAATACTTGTATAAACACAAACTAGCAAGTGAAGTGCAGATGTCCAGATTCAACCGTAGTAGAATTCACAAAGGTTGTACTTCATGGTCTTGCGAAAATGAATGCGTCATCGTTATATTTTTAGATCTTTTTCAGGTTTTTGATACTGCTGTCCATAAGATTACACGAAATAAACTAAAAGCGTTAGGAATAAGAGGCGTAATTAATTACTGGTTCCAATCATTCCTAGAAGATAGAGTACAAATAGTAGAGATAAAACGTACCTCAGGTAAGTCTAAACTTTTAGTAAAACATCAGAACCAAAGTACGTTAATATCGGAGTTCCTCAGAGTAACAAATTACTGTCAATAGTCTTCCTGATACACATTAATGGCTTTCCCAGTAGTGCCCCCAAATATGTGAGACTGGGGTGACACCAAATATACACCTGCTTTAATACTGGAAAAAGGTGGCATTATAGAGACATGATGTCAATACAGAATTACCACACTACCTCTCGCGTCCTACATGTGGACAATATTTCAGCAGTAAATAGGCATGTTACGAAAAATTTAACAGGTAAGTGCTGGAAATATAAATGACATGTGGTTGTGTCATATAAAGTAGATCAACTACCAGGACTATTTCATCAGCTTCTTATGGATGATTATCACGTTAATGATGTGGATATATTAAAAGACTTCGCAGGTTTTTTTTGACAAAATGGAGTTGGGTGGCTACCTAACATCGGACCATGACTCCTATGTGCAACATGAAGACCATTGGGGAAGCAGTAAAGTTGTTCTCTATCCATGTGTGTTTTAGTGTATATAAAGGTTAGTATTTGGGGTTGATGGGAGATTTTTCTGCGTGGACATTAGGAAGAACAGGAAGAAGTGATTTTACAGGTTTCTGGCTTGATGGAGGATTCCGAATCACCTTTGGTTGCTAAGCTAGTCTGATATGATAAGCAATAAGACCACATATATTCTTATATATTTACTCATTACGTGTGAAAAATATACAAAATACGGAAAATGTGGGACACACTGCGAAAAATAGGAAAATATGGAAACTATAGTTGATAAGCCAATAACAAAAACTGATGCTTTCCTTTTACGTCACTACCCAGCTGTGGATAGATAAGATGGAAAATGTGTGGAAGTTAGAAATAGGTTACCTCCATTAGATACCACACATAACGGTAGTAAACTGAAATGAATTCAAACAAAAAAAGGGTTATATTCCCGTAACCATCTAGGTTGTAATGACTGCACACATTTTGTCTACTTTCATCTATATGACAAAGATTAGCAAGTAATACTAATGTCCGGCATTTGTCTAATTTTAAGGTAATCATCATAATTCTTAGCGAGTTTTTCTCCGTTTTGCAATATATACATTACATGAGGGACACAGGTGATAAATTGGGGTTTGGGTATTCCGTATAGTTTAACTTGTATTAGAGATAGACATTCATAGATTCTAAAGTCTTTTCCTGACAGACGGCCAAAGTACATCGCTCATGTGCCCAGATAGCACGCCGCTGTGCGATAGGTCAGGGATGGCGCTGTTGACTCGTCAGTATGGCAACGCTATCTTAGCAGCCAGCGGGTGCTCATTGGTATCCCGTGGTTTAAAATTTGACAGTTAATGCAGTTAAAGTAACAAACACACTTTTGCTACAAGGTAGAAGTAGCCTACGTTAAAACTGGTGTTGTAATTGATCAACTGCCTGGACTATTGCAACAGCTTCGTGTAGATGAGTATCACCTTAAACAACACATTCGTAAAGCTAGAGAACACTCTTTTCTCAATCCAGGACAATTTTCTCTAAAATATAATAAAAACTTTGGATATTATTGTGCTATGATTAGATCCTTTGGAATATAAAACATATTTGAGTATGTAGCATCACTGACATTCTGCAATTTGTCTATTGAGATAACAAGAACACACGAAGATTGATATGTGTGGAAGCATACGTTCCAGAAAATCAGGACCGAGGAAAGACATCTGATTACACTGCTCTGCTGGAGTACTGAGTATTCGTTGTACGCAAATTGCATTTAAAAATCACGAGGAAGTGTGTGTGCTGTAGAAAGCCGTAGATTTTAACGTAACATTTTGTTATTGGCAGAAGGCAGTACCAGACATCAACACTCTGCTAAAAAGAGGACTGAAGTGTCCAGAATGAGATTTTCACTCTGCAGCGGAGTGTGCGCTGATATGGAACTTCCTGGCAGATTAAAACTGTGTGCCCGACCGAGACTCGAACTCGGGACCTTTGCCTTTCGCGGGCAAGTGCTCTACCATCTGAGCACTTGCCCGCGAAAGGCAAAGGTCCCGAGTTCGAGTCTCGGTCGGGCACACAGTTTTAATCTGCCAGGAAGTTTCATATCAGCGCACACTCCGCTGCAGAGTGAAAATCTCATTCTGGAAACATCCCCCAGGCTGTGGCTAAGCCATGTCTCCGCAATATCCTTTCTTTCAGGAGTGCTAGTTCTGCAAGATTCGCCAGAGAGCTTCTGTAAAGTTTGGAAGGTAGGAGACGAGGTACTGGTAGAAGTAAAGCTGTGAGTACCGGGCGTGAGTCGTGCTTCGGTAGCTCAGTTGACAGTCCGGCTTTCCCCGCCGTGCAGTGCGGGCGTGTTGTTGTTTCCGCCTGCGGAGCGCGCTCGCTCGCTGTTGTTTACATTTCCGCGGCCGTCACTTACGTGTCGCTTACGTGCATTAGAACCATGGCCAACCGTTTTAGAAAATCAACATTACGATTCACCTTCTGCGACTACGCACGACCAAGGGCCTTGGAAGTGGAACGCTTCCTACGCGACGTTGCTAAGATCCCAGCTTCCGACATCTTGGGCATCCATTTGTCCATATTAAGCAGTACGGTGTACGTCAAAGTCGTCAGTGACGCGGTATGTGAAAGAATACTTCGTGACACCAACCATGGATTACGCTTTTGCCACGCCGATGGCAATGTCGGAGCGGTCACTGTCGACCATGCCGGCTTAGGAATGCGCACCATACGAGTTTTCGAACTCCCGTTCGAGCTTCCGGCGGAAGACGTTATCGCGGCTTTCCGCCCATATGGCACTGTACATGGCCACACTGCCGAACGCTGGGCGCAATTCCAAACGTACCCCGTTCTTAACGGTGTACGGCAGATCACCATCGATCTCCATCGCCACGTGCCATCTTACCTGCAAATTAGCGGGTGCCGCGCGGTTGTCATATACGACGGCCAACCCAAGACCTGTTCCGGGTGCGGCAAAGAAGGCCACCTCAGATCTGAGTGCCTTCAGCGACGAATCACCCAATTGCCAGCCGCTACCGTGGCACCTCCGGCTCCGACTACGGTTTTACCGATCACCTACGCATCGGCGCTCTCTTCTCCTCCCACCGGCCGCCGCATGTCGGACCATGTACCGGTGACTCTTCCAGCTGCTACGGATACCGCCGGGGCCGACACGTCGCGCTCACAGCCTGGTGCTACTCCGGCGCCACTACCAACAGCGACGACTTCCGACCCCCACCCGCCCGACCATATGGACGCCCCTTCATTTGACGTTCCCGCGACGACCTTCCTCTCAGAGCGACGCGACTCCCTTCCGTCTTCCGACACGGAGGGACGAACCCGCAAACAACGTTCACCTAAGAGGCGCAAGAGGAGGCGCCATACGGTCTCGGAACGAGACGGATCACCTCCCCCTGATGTTCCAGAAGCCGTCCGACCCGACGAGGCCTCGGAGAACCTACACGACGATACGAATGAGGACAACATGACGCCGACTGTGGCTGTGTCGATGCCTACTCTACTGGCTCCCCCAGGTGCTCCTGAACCAATGGACTCCACCGCTGCAACTGCCGCCGAGACGTCCTCCGCCCCTACGACCGACGTGGAACGTACGACCATCACAACGACAGCGCCTTCAATGGTGTGGAGTGAGGACGTCGATGAGGACCCGGACCACATGCTGGGGACAGAGTTACCCCAGACGGAAGCATCGTTACGCCGCTGATAACGTTGTCACGTGGCGTACGGCAAGACTCGCCGTTACCTCGCCCCTCTTCATCCTCCGCCGGTGGAGTTCCCCTCCACGGCGGGGTACGGCTCCAAACCTACCGAATAGAGACGATCAACACTAACACCATTAGCTCACCCGTGAAACTTCAACTGCTGCGAGAGATGATATGGGCGTCGGACGTCGATATCGCACTACTACAGGAAGTACACTTGGCCACACTTCCAGACGTCGCGGGATATAACACTTATCCTTCTCCTGGTGACCACCTGGGACGCGTCGTAGCCATCTACGCCAGAGAAGGCATTCCAGTGACCGATATCACATACCTTCCATCTGCCAGAGGCATGGCCGTCACCGTCATGGGGACGCGTATCGTCAACATTTACGCTCCGTCAGGCTCCACCCGCAGACGCGACGGGGCACTCTTCTATTCAGAAGAAATCGCTCCTTTGTTTCTTGGACGCTGCGACCATTACTTGCTTGGGGGTGATTTTAATTGTGTCTTGCACCCCAAAGATCAAGTGCCCCACTACAACACCTGTCAAGAACTGCGTCTTGTCGTCCGCGATCTGTTGCTCCGCGACACTTTGGAAGTTCAGCACGGCGACGCGCCTGGATATACTTACCAGACGAGTCACTCCGCGAGCCTCCTTGATAGGATTTACGTCTCTCGGGAACTCACACCTGCAGTCCAAGGTGCAGAACTTTGGCCCCTGGCCTTTTCGGACCACTGTGCCTACATCTGCAACATTCTCTTCCCCAAGCAAGTGGTCTGGCGTAGTCGTGCACCGTGGAAGCTCAACACCACCCACCTTCATGATCCCGAATGTCTTCAACGTGTTACCGAGACATGGGCCACCTGTGAACGTCGCTTACCTACATACTGCACGACCTTGACCTGGTGGCTGGAATGTGCCAAACCTGCCATTCGACGTACTTTGATTCAGTATGGAAAGGAAGTAGCTGCGTGGCGCCGGCACACTACCGACTATTTCTACGCCGTTCTCCGCGACCTGGACGCCCAACCGCCCACCCCCGACACCCAGAGGGAACGCAGCAGGATTAAGGCGCAAATTGTAACGTTGACACGCCATAGACTGCAGGGGGCTCTAGTGCGAACCCGATGTCAAGATTCGGCGGAACAAGAACATCCCACCATGCATCACATCGCCTCCGATAGGAAACATCGACGACAACAACTCATCACCGAGATCAACACCTGTCACGGCCAGCACGTCACTTGCCAAGCTGAAATCGTCAGTGCCTTTGTCGACCACTACCGCACAATGTACCAGGAGGAGACTACCGACAACCACGCTGAGGAGTCTGTGTTACCACACGTAACTCGCACCCTCACCAACGACGAAGCGGACGAAATGATGGAGCCAATTACGCGTGACGAAGTCCATGATGCAATTAAAAAAGGCGCTGTGAATAAGTCACCTGGTGTCGACGGATTGCCGATGGAATTTTACCGCGCTTTCCTCACACTAATGGCGTCACGGTGGAGAACGATGTTTCATGAACTGCTGACGATGGGGAACGCCGTACCGTCGTCCTTCGTCACGGGAATTATTATACCCATCCACAAACCGACACCAGGTGTGACGACAGCACATTACCGTCCCCTGACTCTGCTTAACGCAGACTATAAAATTTTTACACGTCTACTGGCAACGCGATGCCGCAAGGTCCTGCCTAGCATTCTATCCCCGGAACAGACAACTCCGGGCGGCTCAGTTAATATACAAACGGCCACAGGAGAATGTCGCGATTTAATTGCACTGGCAGCGGCGTGCAGACTCCGCGCCGCAGTGGTTGCCATTGATTTTGACAGCGCATTCGACAAAGTGCGGCATCCTTTTCTGTTCTCGGTGATGAACCGCATGGGTTTTGCACCAGCCTTTATCGACGTTATCCGGCGCCTGTACGGCACCGCCGAATCGCTGATCCAGGTTAATGGCCGTGTGGTGGGACCAGTGGCAATCCGGCGTTCCGTACGGCAAGGCTGCCCACTTTCGACCTTACTCTATGCCATAAGCCTGGAGCCACTTATCGGGAGTCTGACGAGCCACCTTTCTGGTCTCACTTTGCGACAGCACAGTTTTCGATGTCGTGCGTATGCGGACGACCTCCTCCTCTTGATCCGCTCACGGAGTGAAACACACACGGTACTTGATTTGATATCAACGTACGGCGCTGCAGCGGGCAGTAACATGAATGTGGCTAAATCCGCGGCGATGCCCATTGGACGCGGCCTCTCACACGACGACTTAGCACCTCTCCCGTGTGTACAAAAACTACGATACCTTGGTATCATTTTCACCTCCACCGTGCGCCGCTCCGCTGCCATCAATTTTCGGCGTGCACTCCAAACTATCCGCACGACGGTGCGACAAAATCTTCTCCGACGACTCGATTCTTTACAACGTGTCCAATACCTAAATCAACATGTGGCGTCCAGAATGGTCCACATCTCACAGGTCCTCCCGCTGCCACCAACAATTGGACGCAGCATCCAAGCTGCCTTCGGATACTTCCTTACGGCCAGTACGCTCTTTAAGGTCCGCTACGACACGCTCACCCTTCCCAAGCGAGCGGGAGGCCTCGGCCTTGTCAATGTGCGACTCCGAGCGGCGTCCTTGTACATGTCCACCATGCACAAGCAGTGGCACGGGGGCACCTCTCTTACGCGCAGCTTGCTGGAAATTCTTGTGCCCGCGACCATAACACCACCAGTACCAGTCGGACACATCAAGCACCATCTGACGCACATTTCTGATTTCATCGTCGACTTCAGTTATGCTCACACACACTTACCGACCACGCGTTCTCGTCGACCTAAAGATTTTTACACCCCACTACTTCGATCCATATCCAGCAACAATATCGAACTCAGACATCCGTCCAAGCGGTGGCCAACGGTTTGGCGTCATATCCACCAGCCTTTTCTTCCCTCCAACGTCCGGGCAGCATGGTACCAAGTCGCAAATGAAAAATTCGCCACACATCATCGCCTTCACGCCATCGGACTAATGGACTCACCACTTTGTTCCATTTGCCACCTCGTGGATGACGATGTCCATCAACTGACTTGTGCTGCCACCAGTGACGTCTGGAAACTAGCCCGACGGTTCGTTGCCTGTAACCTCCGCGTTCCGCCGGACTCGATTGACCCATGGACTTTTATCCATCCTGAGAATACTTATTTCCCCGCCGCCAAAAATCATGCGATTGTATGGGTCAAGGGACGGACGATCACCTACATGTATAACGATGACAACAAATCACGCCTTGATTTCTGGCAGTACTTACAAACCGCCCACAGTCAAGTGGAACACCGACCGCGCTACCGCGCCTTCTTCGCCAATTACCTACATGCGATCTTTACGTCACCCCCGCTCAGTTGGATGGTGCCACACGCCGACAACACTCCCGCCCCCCCCCCCCCCCCCCTGCTGACATCTGAGACTCCCCGCGCTACTTTCTATATTGTAACCCACAGGGGAGTAGACGCATGGACACGCGCCTCCTTTCTTTTATGCAATATACCAGAACACACTGGTTTTTCCCTCACTCCACTGTATATTGCTTCACACCTCTTAGCTTACATCAGTATTATTATTCTTTTTTTCCTACACCTTGTTCATAAAAACGAAAAAAAAAATTGCTCGCCTTGTACGAGTATAATGTGTTATTTTCGCCGGAAGGATGGCATTTCTGTTGTATTTCAGTTTGTACCAATAAAGATCTTTTGTTAATTTCCCTGTTCCTGGTAAAAAAAATCATGATAATAAAATACAACTAAATATAAAAGCTACTTTGAGGGAGTGATTCAGGGACGGGAGGGGGGAGACATCGCGGCCAGGCCTCGGGCTCCGACCCCTGCCCGCCTTGTCTCCACCTATTCATAACTGAACACTCTTAGTAACCAAAAAAAAAAAAAAAAAAAAAAAAAAAAAAAAAAAAAAAAAAGTTGGTAGAGCACTTGCCCGCGAAAGGCAAAGGTCCCGAGTTCGAGTCTCGGTCGGGCACACAGTTTTAATCTGCCAGGAAGTTTCATAGCGCACACTCCGCTGCAGAGTGAAAATCTCATTCTACTTGAACCACTATCTCACGATGTAATGCTCGAAGCATTTGTTAATAATCTAAAAACATAATTCTCCCAGCTCTTCATATAAGATATGATTTAATGAATAACTGTGTGAAGGCCATGAACAAAACTAGGGAAGCATTTCACTATTTGCACGAGAAATTTGCATGTCTTAGTGAGGTAAGAGGAAATTTCCGTGGGCCCCAGATGCGCTAACTGTACAAAGGTGAGCATTTCAACACCATCTTTATAGATTATGAAAAGTTAGCTTGTAATGCCTTTCTTCAAGGCACAACAAACTTTCAAGGAATTACGAGGATAGAAAATTATATCTTGTGGCAAATCTTCTGCACTGCTACAATAGACTATGATGCAACATGTCCTTAAAGTTACATTTCCTAGATCCCCACTTGGACTTTCTTCTTGACAACTGTGGTATCGCAACCGTAAAGTTTGGAAGGTAGGAGACGGGGTACTGGCAGAAGTAAAGCTGTAGGTACCGGGCGTGAGTCGTGCTTCGGTAGCTCAGATGGTAGAGCACTTGCCTGCGAAAGGCAAAGGTCCCGAGTTCGAGTCTCGGTCGGGCACACAGTTTTAATCTGCCAGGAAGTTTCAGTGGTTCAAGTGATTGACACTAAGGCCAATATTTCTTTTACAGTGAAGTGCTTTGGTGCTGCTATCCCAGACGTACAGTCTAACAATACCACCACTTGCAAAGTAGATTAGAAATCAGATTAATAATGTTGCTCACGCAGCATATGTTCGCTTTATCGTCCAACAACAAAGTTATTGAATGTGGATGGTATAGTCAGAATGGAATTAGTGAAGTCACTGTAAAAAAGTAATTGATTTTGGCACTTATCTTGAATGGATTCCCACGTAGATTTCGTCGAAGTTGTTATGGCTCATCTTGTTCATTCTAGGGTGATTCCAATTTGACTGCTAGAGGGTCCAGATCTGTAGTTTAGCAGTATTTGAAGACCTAACAAATGCGTTTTTCAGGAAATTCTTAATGATCAAACAATAACAGATCAGAACAATGGCATGATAGAAATAATTTTTGACTTGGTGTTCACGATCCACATTTTTATTAAACTTCTTGTAAATTTGAGAGGTGGCATGAGCCCCCTCTCATATTTCTATCTTACGACTCTCCTCTCTATTTGCATGCGGTGGAGGGCTGCTATTCCTTCACACGCGGACTTCCCACGCAGCGTCTCTCGTCACCCGGGTGGTCCGGTGACAGGCGGGTTAAGCCGACGTGTGTGAGGCAGTCGAGTGAATGCTTTGCAGACGCCGACATTGTCAAGAGACACGCCCGCTGGGGTGTGAAGTAGCGGATGGGCTAGAGGTTCCGTTACTTTGGAGAAACTTAGCGAAAACACTTTCTGGCGGGCTACCAGCGAGGCGTGGGAATGACTTATGTACCCTGGCAGTTGTGGCGGGAAAATTCCCGCACTTTCTGCAAAATAGTAACGGTGATTGGTTTGCTCAGGGCATAGCGCCGTGACGTAGCAAAATCAGCACAGAAATTGGCGCCAAGAATCTCCATTGGTGGAATGGTAGTGCTCCGGCAATGGAGTGGAATTTCCGCCGGTTTTCGAGTTGCTGATTGGAACGTTTAACCTCGGCCACTGTCGTGGGGGCGGAAATGTTCTGTGTTCGGCCTGTACGGGTGCTCTTGTGGGGAGTCGGCAGTCGCCTTTCGGTCGAGGACGTCGAAGCAACCAGCCCTCGCCTGCGGTACGCCAGATCGTGTTCTGGGAGATAAGAAGACCGTTTGGTAATGTACGTCCGCAGCACCGGCAGATAGGGATTTTCCTAGGTGACAATCAGAGCTCAGCAGAGCGCGCCTGTTCATCCTTTTCTAACTTTGTTCTGTTTCGAGTAGCAGCAATTACTGTTGGGTTAGCTGTGTGTCTCTCTTGAGATTTGAGTGGAAAGGAATTGGCTCCACATACCACTTCGTCTTAAACCTCACGATCTAAGTTAGGGACAACTTCACCTTTATAGTGTTTGTATGAATCTCCAATTTTAGCCAATTTGATGTTTTATAAATATTTCCTGTATTTCTTTTACTATTCTGTGTTTAATCTTAATAAATCATATTGTTATTTTGGACAGAACTTTTCATTCTGTTAATCGATAGAGCAACCCTATCATTCCTCACTATGCTAATGAAACCTTGGTTTATTTAACGTATTTATCAAATTAAATTATTGCAGGTGCCAAACTCTCTTCTACTCCACTAGCAGGGTTGATTAGAGTCAGTTCGCGTATTTCTTTTATCCTTGTGCAACAGCAAAAGTCGGAGTTAGAATAGGGGGGCTTAGAGCATGATTTACATATGTGGATTCTAGTATAACTTAGTGAAAAATACACTGCTAGCCCCGGCACCTCGCATAATATGGCGACCCTTAGCCTCGGATCTTTCCTGAGAATCACTGATTAACAAACAGTATTCTTAGTACGAACATTCAAATTTTTTTTCTCTAATTTTTTTTATTGATTAATACCCAAGTTTTTTTCTGGTAGTTCCGCATTTAGTTTTAAGTAGCGGCGCATGATTACAGTTTTTGTTTTCAGTGTATATATTTTTTTTTGTTCATTGTTTTTTGTGTTTCGTTGATGTGGTGTCCGTACCACATCGCACTTTGTTGGATTTGTGTGCAGTTTCTGTACCACATCAAATTGTGTTTGTGATTACAGCGTTGGAACAGCGTTGTTGAAATTTTATGTCTATGTGTAAAAAATACAGGGAGTAGATTATTTTTATTGTGTATTTTAGATAAATTTTGTCTCTCATGAATGATCACGAGAAGTAAGGCACGACTATTAGTGAGCGAAGCTAAAACAAAAGTGGATACTATAATGGATAAGAGACACGTTACTGACGGGGATAGGTTCGCAGATGAGATGGGCACATTTTTAGCAGGACAGGACGACAGGGTCATTGATGAGCATGGTGATTTGGACGCGATCTTAGAGCAACGTCGCGGCCATGATTATGATAGTGAATTGGAGGATGGAACAGAGACAGGCACACAGGTCGAGACGGTAGCAGAAGTTTATAGTCAAACGAACGAGTGCAGACAGAGGCCAGCTCGGTCACGTCAGAGCTCTAGCGCCCAGGTGTCCAGAGTTACATCACCCATGTGTGACGAGGATCAAAATGATGACATTAACCCAATACTGAGCTTCCTACGATCAATGAAAGAAGAAGCTGAAGAACAGCGTAAGAAGGAGAAAGAAGAAGCTGAAGAACAGCGTAAGAAGGAGAAAGAAGAAGCTGAAGAACAGCGTAAGAAGGAGAAAGAAGAAGCTGACGAACAGCGTAAGAAGGAGAAAGAAGAAGCTGACGAACAGCGTAAGAAGGACACGGAGGCAATAATTTCGCATATAGGGGAAATTCGTGGGGAATTATTAACAATAAAGAAAGAATGTGGAGAAGCAAAACAAATGTCAATGGTAGCACAAAAAGTAGCAGGCCTAGCCAAAACGGCAGCAATAGGGGCAATGAAAGTCGCGGAATCAACTTCTAAACTCGCAGGGCGCTTGCGACGTACAACACAATCCCACTCAAAATCCCTAGCATTCTTAAAAACTCAAGGTAATATCGCGGTTGCGAACACCACGAAACGAATGGAAGAAGTAGAGAGTCGGATAGTAAAACTAGAGCAAAACGGGCACACGAGCACTGCGCGTTCGGGTACCAATGATGGAGTAGAAAGAATTGTGTCTCCGAGGAAAAGCCCGCTGTGCTCTAGCCCATTGACCGAGTGCGGAACTAACACTGCACACGCAGAAACAGCGAGTAATAGCTCCAATAATTATAGCCCACTTAGGAGAGTGAATTCTGAGTGCCACTTCCACTATGATACAGAGGTAGCACATCACAGTTATCAGCAAGATAGAGCAGGACACTCAGCAGACGTGCAAGTATCGGAAACGAGTGACAACAACAGTGCGAGGATCAGAACGGATTTTGATCACAATCACTTCCTGTCGATACTAAAATTCCAGAAGTTCAAAGAAAATGGAGGGTCGATGCATCCGAAGAGCTGGGTGATGCAGTTCACAAATTCATTACCGGCATCATGGCCAACCCAGGCAAAGTTAGAATTCATGTGTGGACACATCGAAGGCCAAGCCGCGGAAAAGATGCGGAGTGTGGCAGTGACGTGTCGGACTTATCAGGAATTTGTTGGTGCATTCCTGCGGACCTACTGGTCAAAGGAAACGCAAGACAGGATTAAAGAGGAAATAATATTTTGTCCTGAACTGGAAGTGTCCGGGCATAGGAGCGCAACCAAATTTCTTGATGATTTACTCAAGAAGAATCAATTTTTAGATAGTCCATATAGTAACGGAGAAATCATTAAATTTTGCTTTTCCAAATTGCCAGTTAGGTACCAACAGACACTTGTCGGCAAGTGTGGATCTGACATAGAAGCATTCAAGAGTCTATTGCGCGAACTCGAAGTAGTCTTTGATAAACAAGACGCAAAGGACAGGAAGAAGGGGCAAAGTAACAAATACCACCGGCCAGGAACAGAAGACGACAACAGATCGCATAATCGCACTGGTCAGTTAGGAAACCAGGGTTACGGAAGTCAAGGTTACGCTATTCAAGGTTATGGAAACCAAAGACACGGAAACCAGAACGTCAGGGAGCAGGGTCAATCTAGACAAGGAATCTGGGATAAGAGGAATAACGAACGGCAAAGCGACCGTAATTGGAGAGAGCGAAACCAAGGACAACAGTGGAACCAGGAGATTGAAACTAGACCCGCAAATCCTAATGCACGTCAGAGGAGGGGGAGCTTAACAAGGGATTGACGCCAGACTAGTGCGAACACAGGCCGCCGGAATTTCGCACGTAATCTCGGACCTGGCCAACTACGGATGATACATTACGAAGATTTATCAGAAATCCTGCTCGAGGAACATAAAGCAACTCCTCGACAAGATCGGCAGCCTCTTATCACAGTAGCAATAGCTGAAAAGAGTATGAATGCGATAATAGATAGTGGAAGCTACATAACAGCAATATCTGAGGCAGCCTACAAGAGGTGCTCTCAGGAGATGGACTGGCCTGTCCTATCGGTTAAGAAAACCAAAATAAAAGGGGCACTAGCGGGTAAATGTACGGAGGTCACCCAACAAACAAGACTGGAATTCTCCTGCCAAGGACACAAAATAGAGTCTAACTTCTGGATCGTGCCAAATCTGGCGATCGACATGATAATAGGAACGGACTTCCTAAATGAACATGAAGCGATAGTTGATCTAGGACGAGGTGAAGTGGTTTTGAGGAAAGGGAATCCCGTCCACATTAAGTTCGACGACCAGCTGATCCCAGCTCAACTACCGTCTGACTGTGTACGGATAAACTATGCGTGTCTGAAAGACAGAAAGGAAGAACAGGTCGACGTTGCGGGTAAGGGAGAGGACACGGATGAGAATGAAGTCGGAATAATGGAAGAAATAAAGGAGAAAATAGGAGAAAAAGTGGAAGCAATAAATTTAAGGAGCGACCACCGCAAAGAACTTCATAAATTACTAGTAGAACATGCGGAGGTCTTCCTTCCCAAGACAGGATCAATAAAGAACTTCCAATATGAATTTCGTGTACGTCCGCACAACCAGTTTCGTGTGCCACCCTATCCAATCCCCTTGGCATATCGACAGAAAGTAGCAGCTGAAATTACGCGAATGCTGAGTGAAGGAATAATAGAACCTACGGCTTCAGCCTATAATAACCCGTTAAGAGTAGTCGAGAAGGCAGATGGTAGTATTCGTTAAGTCTTGGACTCGCGACAAATTAATACCATAATAGAACCCGAAACAGACAGACCGGAACGATTAGAGGAACTATTACAAAACTTCCATGGAATATCAATCTTCTCATCAGTTGATCTAAAATCGAGTTTCTGGCAGATCGAGCTCCATCCAAATTGCAGACAGTACACAGCCTTTTTAGCATTTGGAAGATGTTACCGGTTTCGTCGTCTACCATTTGGTTTGAACGTTTCATCTGCCGCATTCATTCGGGGGCTGGACGGCATACTAAGCGATAATTTGAAACGTCATGTCACCAGCTATGTGGACGATTTGCTGATCGCGGAGAAATCTTGGGGAGAGCACAATGCGGTCCTCGGTGAACTCCTTGCGACATTCAAGGAATACGGAGTGACTATCAATATCGAAAAATCGAATTTTGGGACGTCCTCTGTGAAATTTCTAGGACATATCATCACGGGTGAGGGCATTGCGCCAAATCCCGAAAAGATCGAAGCGATTGAAAAGTTTCCCATTCCTACGACAAAGAAGCAGTTAAGGGGGTTCTTGGGGATCATAAATTTTTACAACCGCTTTATACATGTCAAAACTCAGAGCAGTCCTCGGTTGCATCAACTTACAGGAAAGAAGATTCCTTGGGAATGGGATGAAGCGGCCGAATCCGAATGGAAAGCATTAAAATTCGCATTATTACAAGCACCCATCCTATCACACCCTAATTTAGCAGAAGAGCTTTGCATAGTAACGGACAGTTCATACTCCGGTCTGGGTGTCATGGTGTTCCAAGACTATGTACATGAAGGAAACAGGGTGTGGAAGACAATTGCGTTTGCTAGCAGAGTACTAGCCAAGAGTGAGAGGAATTACTCAGTAACCGAGTTAGAGGCGCTGGCTATTGTATGGGCGTTTGAAAAATTCAGATACCTTCTGTTTGGTCGCAAGACGAGGGTCTACACAGACCACAAGGCACTCGAGTTCTTGATGACTGCAAAGCTTAATCACAGGCGGCTCATTAGGTGGGCATCATATCTACAGCAGTACAACTTTTCGATAGAATATATCCCCGGCAGTCAGAACATTATTGCAGACGCCTTATCACGGTCACCGATCGGATTTGAGCACAACATGGAAGAAGATCTGGAGGAAAATCACTACTGCCTTTTCTATATGCAGAAAGTAGCCTTTGAAAATTTTATTACCTGTAGTTTGCAGGACATCAAGACGGAGCAAGACAAGGACCCTGCCCTAGTGTTATTGAAACAGAAATGGATAGACAGAAGACACGCCACCGTCAGGCAGTTCTACCTCTTGCGGAAAGGCATAATTTTCCACCGAAATTATGCCAATGACACTGAATGGGGGGTATGCATCCCTGAACACCTAATAAACAAGGTTATATGGCATACTCACCTCAGCTATGGACACTTCGGACCACGCAAGTGCAATCTCAAGCTAAGGACCATGTGTTACTTTCGAAACATGGAGCGTCGAATTCGGAGGGTACCGTCGGTGTGTAAAGACTGCCAAAAGGCCAAGCACACCACTGTGAGCATGCAGGCACCATTATACCCAATCGTACCGACCAAATTAAGACAATTAGCAGCAACAGATTTGATGGGACCTTTGCCAAGAACAAGAAGAGGATATACTTACGTATTAGTGTTTGTTGAACTAACGTCCAAATACGTTACCTTTACGCCACTGAAGAGGGCGACAGGACGAACTGTATCACGAGCCCTAATCCGGGATTGCCTACCACAGGTTGGTCATGTGAGTTGAATTATTTCTGATAACGGGCCACAGTTTAAGTCAAAAACATGGAAGGAGACGTTGCGTCGATGTAAAATTGATCCCATTTTTATATCTTCACACCATCCGAGCTCGAATGCTGCAGAACGGGTTATTAAAGAACTCGGAAACTTGTGCCGGTTGTACTGTAACAAACAGCACACGACATGGGACGTTTTCCTTAAAGACTTCCAGGAGGTGATCAATGAGGCACCCCATGGGATAACAAAATTGGCACCCATTACAGTACTGAAAAACCGGATTCCTAAGGACTTGATAACCAAGGTCGTAAACTTCCCACCAAGGGCGCGAACGCAGCACCAAGCCATAGTGGATTTGGCTCTCAAGAGGATACGGGCTGCAGCAGAGGTCAGGAAGAGACGTGCCGACAGGGGAGCTCGTCTACGACACTTCCAAATTGGACAAAAGGTGCTCGTTAAGTCTTTCCGACTTTCGAACAAACAAAAAATGAAATGCCAAAAGTTCTATTCTGTTTACAACGGCCCGTACCGTATAAGGAGAGCAGCTCACCACAATGCTTATGAATTCGAGACGCTGAAAGGAAAGAAGTCCATAGGACTTCACCACATCTCTCACATAAAGGAGTTCGTGGAATAGTAGTAGTGTAAGTGGTGTACATAGTAGAATAGGCAAAGATATGAACCTTTCTTCGGGGAACAATAACCGTTGCATTAATAGATTAAGATTGCTAAAGTATTAACACGCTGCGTTGTCTTGCATAAGAATTTACTGCTGCTATCCTCTTTTTTTTTTTTTGTCTATGTTCGGGATCTCCTCTGTCGTTGCGATAAGAGGCACTACCTTTCCATGAGCAATGTTTTTGTCCTTTCCTATCTGGTGTCCATGTTAAGGGATAAAGATGAGTGACGAGATGTCGCACAAACGGGCGCATACAAGAACGTGCTCTTAGAAGCGTTCTGAGAAGTCGTGATACGGTCCATAGCGGCCACAACCAGTTCGTGAATCGTTCATACCAATGCTTGCAGGCACGCGTCAGTGCACGGCAGGATTGTGGTATATTGCGTGATTTCGAGGATGAATATGGGCAGTATAGTTTTTTTTTTGCAGAGCTGCGCCAGCATCGTTGTCTTGCAAGTCGGGGTGATCCTGTGAGCGTTTGACTCCAATGGTGCCCTAGACGAGAGAAATGCGAGCATAAAGCCTACCATGCCAATGTGCTGGTTGGGGATTTAGCGTGCTGCTCGTGACTGTCACAGATGAATAACCAGGGACTTATACTTGGATATTTGTGACATACTGTGTAGCTGGCGTGTGTTGGGCGACTGAATCCTCAACAGGAACCACCCCTGGCTTGGTCATATTACATTGCTTCTGGAAAGGTGTGCTTTGATCCCGAAAACCGCATCAGATAGAGAAGGAAGTTGCAACTATAAATTTATTGTCGTGTATAGCCATGGCTAACCCAGTCTCTGGAGTTTCAGTGAGGCGTAGTGAGAACTCGGAGGCCATGTCGTACGGCGCGCACATCACTGTCGTCAATAGCGGCGAGCAGCGAGACATCTCAACGTAACAGGAATTATGTGAGAGTATTGTATAAAAAAAAGGTAATAATAATAATAATAGAGTACCATATTCTAGGATAAATTAAACTTTAGGATTTTTACAATAACTAGATTAATATTGTGGGGGTTTTCTACCACAAGTGTTGTGTTTGGCGCGCGCCTGTTGGGATGTTATTTTTCAGATCATGAAACCACAGACCCGAGATGGAGGGACGACCGGCGAGCGAACGTACAATAGTTGCATGTTCGAACGTACAATAGTTGCATGTTCTTTATAGCTCAGTAAAACTTCAGCCTGCATAATAATATAATTTATTTAGAAGACATAGAATGTAGATCGTTGGCATATGGTAGTTAATTCTTGAGCATGTCTACTGTCGATCTATATAATTAATAGTAATATTAGTGCGGGCCCGCACATTTAGTTGTTCATCCATTACAAAGCATCAGTTATCACACACCATGTACAATACTGAGATCGGTCTCTACACATATATCAAAATAAATTATTTCCATGTCTAGATTAGATGTTATAATGATTGCCATAGATTAATAACTATAAAAGTAAAATAAGAGTGTCTGAAATGACAGACCATCAATGTTTCATTATGTAAATTTATTATAACATAGAAGGTCATGGAAAAAAGTTAGGCATAAGATTTTTGTAAGAATTGTGCAGATGACGAGGATCGTGGCAATGCGGAGGCCGGCCGGAGCGGGAACAAGAGGTCTACGGCTACCTGCAAGAAAAGAGCGTCAGCACCCCACCTGACGTGAAGGGCGAGAACATCCGGTCCACAGGCTGACAGTCACCCGGCCACATACCTGAGGGATTACGCGGGACCCTCGCCAGGCCACAAGCGAAAGTGAGGCTGGCCGTTGACACTGACACGCGACCCACACGCGACAGCCTGCTAGCTCTCCAGACGCGGCAGCCGTTTGGAGGGATTCCCTGCGGCAGACCACGTTGTCGTGAGTACACGAAGAAGATCACATATCGTGTCAGAACCTGCGCCTCATGTGCCTCAGGACAGAAAGGGACGCTCTATACTCACCTGTTTGGGTTTTTACAACTCACTAGCATTGGCCGATCTGCATACACAAAGCAGTATCGTGCCACACTAACAAATGTATGGTCTCATTTCTTACTTCTCCTCTCTATTAGAGAGCAGTTTTAACAATAGTCACTCCACGTGCCATCATCCCTCGTCGAACTGCAATATTGGAAAACATAAAGTACTGTCCAGCGAGAGAAGAGGCCTAGACTAGTGATGTATCCCAACGAGTAGACCTCAGAGACAATTAATCGACGTGAGGAGAGCCTATCACTGTGTCTTCCTACCGTACTGCCGTGATCATATGCGTGGGTCTGACTACAATCTCAACAGCGTACTGCAGACACTCCAGAACTCCCTATTGCTGTTGCCACAACATAGCAACAACACCCGACGTTTAGCCTTTTGTGATGTCAGTACTGTGTAATTAGTGAAGTGCTACGGATATTTCTAACAATGTGATTTAGTGCCTCATTCTCAGCACAGTCATGAACTTTGTGCAATGTGCATGCACAATTTGATGCCCCATGAACCTTTTTTTTTCTTTCTTAAATTTCTTTCTCTAGTGTTGGTTTTGTAATGTATGTTATACCTTGTATGTGTTTGTGTTTTACACTGTAATTCTTATTACAAATTACTGTATTGTTCTCCACACCATGTTTTTTTTTGTATTTTGTATTTATTGTTGTGTGTATGCGAACAGTGTGCCTGAAGTCCCCATAAACTGAAGCAGATACCACCACTGTCATTGTGAATGGACCATCAGTTCAGGGAACATTTTGTAAAGGTTATTCTTGCTGCAGGGAGACAGAATGAATCGGAGGTTGTAATTAGATTCTGAAAGCTCACAAAGAGATTGTTAACTTAAATAGTATCATGTGTGAGTGAGTTCAGGTTAGTTTAATGATTAAAATTGTTGTAACATCTTGGGCATTTAATTGCAGAGCACTCCAACTCTGATTGTAAAGAATAAACTGCTCCATATTTGGCTCAGATGCCTGGGCCATATTTAGAGCGTGAATGTCTGCGTGAATCGGTGTTTGGAAGGGGCTCCCTGGGTATGGATGTGTGATGTGAGTGTTAGTGTTCCATATTAAGAAGGTGAAGTTGGCTACATCATAAATAATCCTCCCTCTATGAGCTGCATTTTTCAGTTGCAGTGATTTTCTTTATAGAGTGCGGCATGTGGAGCAAGTTGCGAGATTGTTCTTGGGCGATTGACTCACTACCTTGCTCCTAAGTGAGCCAACCGCTCACCAATTACAATCTAAAATGGCGTAGGGGCTATGAGAGGTGGCATGAGCCCCCTCTCATATTTCTATCTTACGACTCTCCTCTCTATTTGCATGCGGTGGAGGGCTGCTATTCCTTCACACGCGGACTTCCCACGCAGCGTCTCTCGTCACCCGGGTGGTCCGGTGACAGGCGGGTTAAGCCGACGTGTGTGAGGCAGTTGAGTGAATGCTTTGCAGACGCCGACATTGTCAAGAGACACGCCCGCTGGGGTGTGAAGTAGCGGCTGGGCTAGAGGTTCCGTTACTTCGGAGAAACTTAGCGAAAACACTTTCTGGCGGGCTACCAGCGAGGCGTGGGAATGACTTGTGTACCCTGGCAGTTGTGGCGGGAAAATTCCCGCACTTTCTGCAAAATAGTAACGGTGATTGGTTTGCTCAGGGCATAGCGCCGTGACGTAGCAAAATCAGCACAGAAATTGGCGCCAAGAATCTCCATTGGTGGAATGGTAGTGCTCCGGCAATGGAGTGGAATTTCCGCCGGTTTTCGAGTTGCTGATTGGAACGTTTAACCTCGGCCACTGTCGTGGGGGCGGAAATGTTCTGTGTTCGGCCTGTACGGGTGCTCTTGTGGGGAGTCGGCAGTCGCCTTTCGGTCGAGGACGTCGAAGCAACCAGCCCTCGCCTGCGGTACGCCAGATCGTGTTCTGGGAGATAAGAAGACCGTTTGGTAATGTACGTCCGCAGCACCGGCAAATAGGGATTTTCCTAGGTGACAATCAGAGCTCAGCAGAGCGCGCCTGTTCATCCTTTTCTAACTTTGTTCTGTTTCGAGTAGCAGCAATTACTGTTGGGTTAGCTGTGTGTCTCTCTTGAGATTTGAGTGGAAAGGAATTGGCTCCACATACCACTTCGTCTTAAACCTCACGATCTAAGTTAGGGACAACTTCACCTTTATAGTGTTTGTATGAATCTCCAATTTTAGCCAATTTGATGTTTTATAAATATTTCCTGTATTTCTTTTACTATTCTGTGTTTAATCTTAATAAATCATATTGTTATTTTGGACAGAACTTTTCATTCTGTTAATCGATAGAGCAACCCTATCATTCCTCACTATGCTAATGAAACCTTGGTTTATTTAACTTATTTATCAAATTAAATTATTGCAGGTGCCAAACTCTCTTCTACTCCACTAGCAGGGTTGATTAGAGTCAGTTCACGTATTTCTTTTATCCTTGTGCAACAGCAAAAGTCGGAGTTAGAATAGGGGGGGGCTTAGAGCATGATTTACATATGTGGATTCTAGTAGAACTTAGTGAAAAATACACTGCTAGCCCCGGCACCTCGCAAATTTACATATACTTCTTCTTAATTGTCACATCATCAAGAAAACAGTTTTTTTTATCAATCTTCATATATTTAATTTCCACTTTAACCAAACACAAGACTTGACTGTTCTTTTACAAATCGAAATAACAACTTAACTTCTGCAAAGTGAAACAAAGACTGCCTTGTGCGCATTGGCGCCAAAACGGTTACAAGTAAGTCAAAGATTATAACAGTCTCACAGAAATGAATACACACAAGAACCATATCACTGTAATATATCGATACATCGGAGTACTTATACATTAATAAAACCAAATGTGAATATTGTCACAACAATATGTCTGTTACTTCGCAGAAAAGCAGTACGATATTACTGGTATCGAGAACTGGGGTTGGAGTGCCGTAATAGTCACGTGAATAAAGAACCATTACAACGGGAAACAACCGAATTTGGTGTAGCCATGTAGTAGCCCAAGTAATATTCCTAAGACTTTCAGATCCCCGGAATCTGCCATTTAAACCTGTCATAGTTCAATTGCATTACGACTTGTTTCATATTATCATACGTTTCTTTCATGAAAGGTGCATATGGAATAGGAATCGATAGTAAGAAGTTGCCATTATGCAGTAACATACACGTGACTTACTTTGGCGTCGATGAACAGCCGCTACTGACCAATCTTACAGTCAATACCCACAGCTGCCATTAGCTCCTGAACGTAACTACAAAGTTCTTTTCGCTTTCGAAAACAGGAAGGAATGGCATATGGCGGTTACGGAATGTAGCCACATTTACCGTCTTGTCAAGACAATTCCGCTGTCGAAGTCCTGACACTAACAATTCAGCTTTAAGTTCGCGCTATGTTATTTTGTGAATTCCTGTACACGCATCGTTACACAAAAAATGGGGATCTTTTGAAGAACTATGTTTCGAAGGTGGTGGTGGAGCACTAGTTTCACCACCGCCCTCGTCACTATCACAATCGGGTGGAAAAGGAACAGGATTCCATGTGTTAATGGAATTGTCACACAGAAGTAACAGTGATTCGTAAGGATTGATGGTTCTAGCCAGATCATGGGTGTAGCAAAGTCAGTGGGAGTTCTTATACGATTAAACCACGAAAGAAGACTCGAAATACAAGACATGCTACATACGTAAGGAGCCAAGCGCTTGTTCTGATCCCCTATTCCACAGCCCAAGTACAGTCTGTTCGCCTTGCTAATATATGGCGTTATTGGCCTCCTTTGGAATTTCGGTGTAGCCTGACCGCAAATATAACAAGAATTGGCATTCTCGAGGCATATTGAATCAAAGGAATTTCAATGACTGCTCACACTGACTACACCTCAGCAACACATTCTTCAAGAACACGCACAGAACACAGCTTATAAATGCTAGAATACGCTTAAATGAAACATACTCCACTCCCCCTTTCCTCTTCCCCTTTCCCTTGTTGCTTCGAGCCCGGGCTAAGAAAAGAGCGACAAAATACATACAGCTATTGTTGCCTGAAACTTCATCATTGTCTGTCATCAGTGGGATTTCGAAGGCTATGTGGGAAGGGATTGACAATGACAGCTAATAAAATAACATAATCAAATGCAGCCTCCTTTAACTTGGGAACGAGAACTAATTCGAGTTTTTCATTATCACTTTCGTTATCAGCGTGGTCGGTATAATTAACATTTATTTCATCCCAGTTACATATCCACTGTTGGTTGATGTTATAAAATGCTTCCAATTCCATAGCAAGATGGTGTTTATTCAATTCTCTTTCTGATATAGATGTATTCTTTAAAAATGTTTTAATACATTTGTATTACGATTTATCGATAGGTCGTGGCACGGCTCAAAGTTTTCATAATAATTTTTAATCAATTGTCATAGGCAATTCATGTCAATTGCATAAACATCGAGATTGCTGTCCTATAATAAATATCAATATGAACACGATTTCCCAGTGACAGTATGTCGTTCTAGAAAAATAATTAAATATCGTTTTCCACCTTAACAGAAAATGTAGTGAAAGATGAATATCGGAATATGAAGTGCAGAATATTGAGACTGAAGATTCTAGAAGGTACACAGAGATGACATAATGGTTGTAAAACATTAAATGATAAGTAATAAGTAACATTATACAAACAGCCAACAGTTTGATAAAGAAAACTAAAACAATGAATGAATGACGCACATTTATGTTTATGTGTTACCACAGATTCAATAACAACGAAACGTAACGTTCAGTACTAATGTGTGCAGTAGTAGCTACCATGGAAACATTGTAACAGCCGATATAGTGAAGCTGAAATACAAGCTGTATCATAAACCTGAGGGTGGCACTTGACCATATACAGTGTTCCTCGTATGGCAGTACAGGACTCACTCCGGCTCGCCACACTATGTATCAGGTCCTCGAGCAGGTCTTGCAGTAACGCCTTCCGCTGTATTCAGGTGCCAGCTACGGTCGATACCCTCACACTGCAAGTAATCGTGCTAAGGTCAGCACTGAATGGTCATCAGGTTTCACCTACCCAGCCCCATATGCGCCACTAAAAATGTGAACATGTCATTTCAGAATGTCGTCCCTACAAGTTGCCACTGTCAGTGTCTCCACAAGATTTGTGCCATTGAGCACGTGCTTCTAATACGACTTTAGCCCACATAAAAACATATGAACCACCATATCGGTCACTTTTCACAAAATTGTGATATTTGTAACACATAGATGAAAAGACAAGAGACTCAATAACATCCAGGCAAAACCGACGTTTTCATGAAAAGAGCACCATCGTTGTTCCGTAGTTTTCTCACATTGGAAAGGATACCTTATTCGATAAAACATGCGTTGCCTGGCTGTTGTTGGTATTTTTGTTGTTATTTTCAGTCAAAGACTGGTTGGATGCAGCTCTCCACGCTACTCTGTCCTGTGCAAGCCTCTACATCTCCGAATAACTACTGCAACCCACACCATTTGAACCTGTTGACTGTACTCGTTTCCTGGTTTCTCCCAGCAGTTTTTATTCCCACACTCTTGCCTCCAATACGAAATTGATGTTTCCTTGACGTTGCAGAATGTGCTCTATCAACCGATCCCATTTTTTTAAAGACAGTTTATGTCACAAATTTCTTTTCTCCTCTGCTCTATTCAGTATTTTCTCATTAGCTACGCGATCTGCCTTTCTGATCTCCAGCATTCTTAAGCAGCAACACATTTCAGAAGCTTCTATCCAATTCTTGTCTGAACTACTTATCGTCCACGTTTCATTTCCGTGCTACAGTCCCCAGAAAAATGCATTCAGAAAATACTTGAAAATACTAAACTTTTTATTCGGTGCGTTAGTGTGAAGAAAATGCATCTATAACTGTTCTTTTCTTCTTTACTTATTGTTATCTATAATTCAGTGTCAGAGCTGACCTCACACAAGACATACAATCGGACACTAACACACATACATAAAAATGATAAGTGAAATTTACGTGACAAGAAGCAGCAGTCAGGTAAATTAGTTCTATTATAGGATTATCATAATATTTACAATGTATGTTGATGTTATGGTTTTTTTTAATATGGGACTTAACATCTATGGTCATCAGTCCCCTAGAACTTAGAACTACTTAAACCTAACTAACCTAAGGACATCACACAACACCCAGTCATCACGAGGCAGAGAAAATCCCTGACCCCGCCGGGAATCGAACCCGGGAACCCGGGCGCGAGAAGCGAGAACGCTGATGTTATGTTTATTATTTGGTTGCACCAGAATGGAGTTTTAATGATTACTAGCCTTTTCCCTGCGGCTTCGTCCGCATATGCATTCGACACGTACACTCTAAGACAAAACAAAAGACGCGCCACGAAGAAATTATCCGAATGGGACGGAAATTGGTAGATTTGATGTACAGGCACAGCCAAAGAATTCAATTTTCTGAAAAATTGATGAATTATTCAAGAGAAAGAGTATCATAAATTGAGCATGTCAAGAACGTTTCGGTCCTCCTATGGTCATTATGCAAGCAGTTATTTGGCTTGACAATGATTGACAGAGTGTTGTACGTCCTCCTGATGGATATTATGCCAGACTATGTACAACTGGCGCGTTAGATAGTCAAACTCTTGAGTTGGTTGGAGGGCCCTGCCCATAATGCTCCAAATGCTCTCAATTGGGAAGAGATCCGGAGACCTTGCTGGTAGAAGTGAGGTTTGGCTAGCACAAAGACAAGCAGTAGAAACCCTCGTGTGCGGGCGGCCATTATCTTGCTGAAACGTAAGTCCAGGATGGCTTAAGATGATGGGCAACAAGAGGGAGCATACAATATCGTCTACATACCATTCTGCTGAACGTACGCCGCGGATGACAGCCATAGGTCGCTGCTGTAAAATGAAATGCCATCCCAGACCATCACTTCTGGCTTTCTGACCACATGGCGGGCGACATTCATGTTGGTATCCCACTGCTGCCTGAGTCTAGAGTCACGTCTCAGTCTGGAATCTCATTTGTTGGAGAAGAAATGTCTTCAGTGATGAGTCCTACTTCGAATTGGGCTACATCTGCCTTTCCATTTCCTCCTCCCATTCACTGTTCATCCCCTCTTCTATCCATCTTAATCAGTTACAACCCATGCAGATCAGTACAGCAATAAAGCAGGCTGGTAAGACTCCCAAAACATGTCTGTGATTCAAGACAGACTACACATCAGGAGCTAGAAAATCACTTATTTGCTTGGATTTACAGGCCACCATGCAAAGCAGGTCGATAAAGCGGGCCAATACACCTGTCACGAAGAGCAGCCAACATGTCGGGGTCCGGAAAACCGTGTCTTGCCCCTGACATGTGGGCTGCACTGAAAGCTGATTTCGCAGGCTAATACTGTTCTAGACAACATGTTTATTATGTAGGGCAGGCTAATCGTCAGGGCAGGAAGAATACCGTTTTTGCCGTATCTCAGCGCCTATTGGTGCTATGAGGTTACACTGGTAAATCCTATGGTGGTGATACTTGTGAGGGCTGCTGTTTTTGTACCAAATTTGGTTTAAATTAATCAGTTGTGGGTTTAAGAGGAGAACCCAGACACACACACGTACACTTGAATACTCAGATACAGCCTCTGGAAATTGAGTTTTTCTGGTATCACACGATGCTATATCTATACTATCTCATTATTTAGCTTGTTACTACTTCTGAATAGTTACTGTCAGGTATTTTTGACCAAAAAGTCTAGTAACACTCTTAAATTTTAGTTGTCTTCACACTTGTTCCAGTTTCTTCTTCCTTTAGTTTCCATTCTCTACTCCAAGAAACAATTGGCAACGTTGTCATTTCGTCAGAAAGGAATCCAAGGAATTTCGCAGAGTCAGAAAGAAGTGTCAGATGAAATACTAGCGTTTCTGCAAAATGAGTCAGCGGAATGTGTGGTATTGTATACGCTCGACTGTGCAGACATCGTACATGAGGAGTACAATGACGATAATACGTTCTTAACAACTGAAAGTGATACTGGAGCCATATAGTTGATCACCTTTGTCGGACAGGGAGCAAGAAATGCCGTCTCCAGTGAAACATAATAAAGGACAATCGTTGTTCAAGAAATGGGTACTAGACATAATGACGTACACGGAAGAACATCCGCAGCACAGTAAAAAACAGTTTCGAATAAGACCGCAGCAGCATCACTGTGCAATGAATAACAAAAACTACGGATATTGAAGGGAGGACAAAGCACACTTGTTAGAAAATCTGGTGTTTCCACGTTTCAGGGATGCTCGATAGAATTCATTGGATGTGCATGATAGTGACTACTACGTTATGCACATCAAATTGGGCGTGACATAGATTACAGTGATTTCTAGGCAGGCAGTGGATGGTTGCATAGCTTCAAACAGTGCTACAGAATTGGAAGACATAAGCAATCGAAATTTCAAACAAAGCTCAACCTGACGATGCACGGCAAACTGAGGAATCTGCCAGAAAATCTGTGGAAGAGATAATCAAACTTATGCCATCGTTCGGTAAGAAATTTATTTTTTATTCTGACCAATCGCGATTTGAAGAGGAAATGCATATTAATGGAGCCCTGGAAATTAGACGTACCAAGAGAGCTGCATCAATATTAACTAACGTCAGTGCCTTAACGCATTCGTATTCAATTACGCCAACTGTTAATGTGGATGGTAAACTGGCTGGGAAGTTATTAATTGTACTGCGAGAAGCTGGAGGTGCTCTACCCCTACGATTCTTCCTCGCGTGCGTGATCTTGCAAGGGCAGTATAGAATATTTATGTCACAGCGAGCAAGAGTGGGAAAATGAAAGTAAGATAACTACAACTATGGCGTGATAACTGCTTTTGGCCAATAGCTGGTCAAAATAACTTGCTGTTGCTTGATTCCTGGTCTGGTCATACTCCTTTAGAGCAAACTATCCCTCCTGAAAAGAGTGTGACATTGCAATGTATACCATCTGAAACCACTGGACAAATTCAGCGTCTGGATGTTTTCTTTTTCCTGCATATAAAACATATAATCGCACTATCTAAAGTTACACCTTAAAGGATAGCTAGTTTCACGATAAGCTAGCTCCACGACAGAGTGTCTCGCATTAGGTTGCATGTCATCACATTCCACCAGTTCTCATCACTCCGTTACAACAATGTGATTCTATATGCAATTTTTAAGAAAGCACACCTAGCTGAACGTCCTGCATGGTTTGTAACTCCCAAGGAGTTCCCCTTCAATCTTGATGATACGAAACTTTGTGATCAATGTGGCGCGCCACCTTTCTTTCGATGTTCATTGTTTTGAACATTTCTTGAATGTCGACTGTGTCCATTGTGTGAAGTGTGATGCGTACATCTCACAGAAGGTTGATCTCTGCACCTCCTGGACACTCATTTTATGTCGGCCTCCTGACGCACGTGGTGAATCATTAGCAGCTAATATTTTTCCAATCATAATCGCTTACACAACACTTTCAAACTAACGGCTGAACTCGTGACCTCGCTCCCAAGGGGCTCCTTGTTAGCAGGTGGCTTTCAGCTTCTACCACACCTCGCATTGACGATAGCCGATTTCTAACCTGCCAGTGCCATGGCCATCCGCAGAACTACTGTAGCAGATACTACGCGAAACATATTAGTCAGACTGAGCTGTAGCAAGTTTTGCTAACGTCACGGACATGGAACAACCCTGAGCTCACCTACAGAGTAGGCGTAGACTTAACACATGTTGTTATATCCTCTCGTTGACACACAGAAATAGTGGTTGACTGAGTTGGACAGACGCGATAGGCAATCGGCGTAATTCGCGCGCGGCCTGGGAATGCCAGCCGCGAGCGGCGATCATGGAGCGTCTGGCGCTATCTCGCGGGGCATCTGGCTCACCTAACTGTTCCATCTTATCGCCCTCGGGGCCGCGGCCGGTTTAATTGAACCGTAGCCGCCGGCCGAGGAATGCCGCAGCCTGGGAACGGCTCTCGCCTTACACTCGCCCACCCCGCCGCCTTTGTTCCTTCAATTAAAACCGCCGCCGGCGATATTTAACACTTCTCCGCATCGGACGGACGCGGACGCTTCATAAGCGCGTTACTTGTTATCCGCTCTTTATGCGCGCGTATATAGGAGATTTACTTCGGAAATAAATAACGGAATGCCGCATATATAACTACCGTTGTTAGCACTCCTGCTCGAGGTTGTATCCGCATGGGACGGGGCACTGGGATGTAAGCGTTCGTTAAACCGCAGCTAATGAGGGTGAGGAGAGGTCAGCGTGAACGTGGAAAAGCTTTGGAAAGAACGGTCCTTACTCAGTTTATTGAAGGCGCCTGTTGGAGAAGAGCACGCCCGTTGTGTTCACCTCGGGAATTGGTTTCTTATGGGTGCTTAAAATGGTAATTACTCATAGCTCACTGAGGAAAAAACTGTACTCCAGTCGTCAGTGTAGTGTCTCCCCTCAATACGCTCAAAACTGTAATTAGCCTTAGCAAAAAGTCTAAAATATTTCGTTACCAATTTATTTGTGCACTTTTTCTTTGCAAGCTTAATCCCTCTCTTTGACCAATCGGGATTTGAAGAGGAAATGCGTATTAAAGGAGCCCTGGAAATTAGACGTACCAAGAGAGCTGCATCAATATCAACTAACGTCAGTGCCTTAACGCATTCGTATTCAATTACGCCAACTGTTAATCTGGATAGTAAACTGGCTGGAAAGTTGTTAATTGTGCTGCGGGAAGCTGGAGGTGTTTGTTCATACAAATGACTGTATTAGTAATGTTAGATACAAATGGAATAAAAAGTAACAGGAGTTACGAAAATAGTATTACCTACAAATTTAATACAATAATGACAGTCTTATCAACAACACCACATAACTCAATGGCATGAAGTTTCTGTCATCGGACAGTAATAAATATAAACAGGATCCACTACCTTTGCCCATACATAGTAAGATTCTTTGCAGAGTTTAGAGGTACAAGGGAAGCACGGGAAGAATCACATCTACAGCAAGCTTTAGTTTGTCTGGGAAAGTCAACTGCAGCAGGGATGAAAGAGAAAGAAAATCTGAACAAAAAATAGAGAACGACGGGAAGTTGAGGAATAGATAAATAACTGATGATAGCTCAGGGAGATTTCGAGAATGATACTTATATGCTGACTCATTGACGGAAAGCTAAGATTTCTGACATGAACCGAGATGTAAGTGAATGAAAGTAGAGAAGGCTTTAGTTTCATCTTGAAGGCAGTGTCGTTTGGGACTATAGACAGGTTCTTCTGCAGTTGGTTCCAGAAAAGCATTGGTACGACGGCGTATGAGGCGAAAGATATGACGTTAGACCTACTGTATGTTCTTGGTAGAGCCAAGATACTGCACACAACCGACTTTGTGTCAATGCTAAACATTATTTAATGTGTGACAGGACATTATGTGATGTATTTTCTCAATTACGTAACTCCTCGTTGCACTATAGACTGTACACGACAAACTGTCCGTTAACATTATTACGAACTCATTCAACTTTCTAGCGGAACCACCGTTTCTGGATCCCACAGCACCTACGTGAGATGATTGTAATGGATGTAGCTACTGAAGTATCTCTACAAATATCAATGCTTCCCACCGGTTTCGACATCTACCCACCAAAATGAAAAGCAGAGTATCCTCTATACGAAAAGTAGCCTTTTTTACTTACCGCCCACTTTTGTATCTTTGTTAGTAGACAGCTTTTCTAACCGCCCATCGGCTCGACAGTACTGGGGATTTATGACGTAGGGAAGTAACTTTATAAAATTTATAAAGCAAAGCTACAGTAAGTTAAACCAAATAGTAATAATTGCTTACCAAATACTTTATGTCAAAATTTTATGAAAACCTAACGAAAATATTCATTAAAATTTCTCATTCAGATATAGCACTGTTTCTTTTTTTTTTTTAAAAAAAAAAACTCGTATTATACAGGTATACCATCGTGTGTCAGCATTCGACGGCTGCAGGATTCAGACTACAGTTTACCATTACGGCATATTGCTCCACTCATAAGTCAAGATCCCATGACACGCAAATAAGAAATCCTGGGATAGTGGAGCACCATACTCAACGCCATGAAAGACCTCAGTGTGCCATGTGACTGATGGTCGAGGGGAAAAAACAGTTTATTTGCTCGGCCATGCAGAATTGTGCAGACATATCATGTACCTTTAGTCAGGAAACGAGATGGTTTGCAGCAAGCCAAGTATCAACATTGACGATGTGACGAAGTCTGGATCTTCACAGAACATTTGTACGGCTTTCCTTGACCGTTCAGCAGAAGCTAACAAACATTACACAGAGGAGTGGCACTATGCCATTTTTTTAGATGAGACTCGCTTTCTCACACCTGATGGCGATTGGGTGTCCGTGTGTGGAGACTCCGAACAAAACGTATGTTTCTACGTTGCATTTGTCATAATATTATGCTCACAGCGCCTGGTGTCCTGATGTAGGGTGGCAGTCAGTACACAACATGATCATCTCGTTCGCCCCCGGTACTCCGAGCCCCCACCGGTCCGCTACCACCCCAAAATGAAAAAGTAAAAAAAAAAAAAAAATCCTAAACAAAAAAAAAGTGGTCAGCGCTACAGAATGTCAATCCTAAGGGCCCAGGATCGATTCCTGGCTGGGTCGGAGATTTTCTCTGCTCAGGGACTGGGTGTTGTGTTGTCCTAATCATCATCATTTCATCCCCATCGACACGCAAGTCGCCGAAGTGGCATCAAATTGAAAGACTTGCACCCGGCGAACGGTCTACCCTACGGGAGGCCCTGGTCACACGATTATCTCGGTTTCACATAGCCGGTAATGTGTACAGCATCTGTTACATTTCTGTCGCATTAATCCTGATGGGTGTTTATCCTCCAGTCTTCCATCATGTTATGTTTCAACAAGATAACAAATGACTTTACATTGCCCGTGTTATCTTGACCTACCTCGAGCACAGGGTGTTCAAATGTTGCCCTGGCAAGCACGTTCTGCAGATCAACCACCCAATGAAAACAATTGCTCATAAGTTGCCGAAAAACTGTTGTGCCACCACTCCCCCAGGAATTGTTAGTAATGATTTGAAAATAATTGATCTCCTGGAGATTGAAGAATGCGTACAGTGCAGCATGTTTGCCGAAAACTGCCATTGTGAATGGTGCACCAAGTTCCACGCTGGTTACAAACGTCCCCATATCGCAAATGTCGTAACGCAGAAGCTACGACATGTCAAGTGGGAGAGACTCGAGCAGCTGCCCTACAGTCCTGATGTCTCCCCATGCGGGTACAAAGCATTCGGTCTCTTAAAAAACGCCTTGAGAGGTCGGCCGATTCGTGTCAGACGAGGATGTGCACCAGGCAGTTACGGACCTCTTCAGACCCGTGGTCTAGGGGTAGCGTCTTTGATTTATAATGAAAACGTCTTCGTTCACGGGTTCGATCCCCGCCAGTGCCTAAATTTTGATAAATAATCAGCATTGGTGGCCGAAGACTACCGGCATAAGAAGTCAGCCTCATTCTGCCAACGGCCTTGTCAAAGAGGGCGGAGGAGCGGATAGAGGTTCAGGGCACTCTCTTGTCCTAGGGGTGGGAAATTGCACCTAAAGGCGGAAGAATCAGCAATGATCAACGACATGAGGATGCAGAAGGCAATGGAAACCACTGCATTAAAGACACGTAACGTGTATCCACAGGACATGTGGCCTGTATTTGAAGAAGTGTCATGATGATCTTTCCATTGGCAAAAGATTCCGGAATAATTACCCATTCGTATCTCCGGGAGGGGACTGCCAATGGGGAGGTTACTATGAGAAAAAAGATTGAATAATCAACGAAAGGATAACGTTCTACGAGTCGGGACGCGGAATGTCAGAAGCTTGAACGTGGTAGGGAAACTAGAAAATCTGAAAAGGAAATGCAAAGGCTCAATCTAGATATAGTAGGGGTCAGTGAAGTGAAGTGGAAGGAAGACAAGGATTTCTGGTCAGATGAGTATCGGGTAATATCAACAGCAGCAGAAAATGGTATAACAGGTGTAGGATTCGTTATGAATAGGAAGGTAGGGCAGAGGATGTGTTACTGTGAACAGTTCAGTGACCGGGTTGTTCTAATCAGAAGCGACAGCAGACCAACACCGACAACGATAGTTCAGGTATACATGCCGACGTCGCAAGCTGAAGATGAAAGAGAAAGTGTATGAGGATATTGAAAGGGTAATGCAGTATGTAAAGGGGGACGAAAATCTAATAGTCATGGGCGACTGGAATGCAGTTGTAGGGGAAGGAGTAGAAGAAAAGGTTACAGGAGAATATGGGCTTGGGACAAGGAATGAAAGAGGAGAAAGACTAATTGAGTTCTGCAACAAGTTTCAGCTAGTAATAGCGAATACCCTGTTCAAGAATGACAAGAGGAGGAGGTACACTTGGAAAAGGCCGGGAGATCCGGGAAGATTTCAATTAGATTACATCATGGTCAGACAGAGATTCCGAAATCAGATACTGGATTGTAAGGCGTACCCAGGAGCAGATATAGACTCAGATCACAATATAGTAGTGATGAAGAGTAGGCTGAAGTTCAAGACATTAGTCAGAAAGAATCAATACGCAAAGAAGTGGGATACGGAAGTACTAAGGAATGACGAGATACGTTTGAAGTTCTCTAAAGCTATAGATACAGCAATAAGGAATAGCGCGGTAGGCAGTACAGTTGAAGAGGAATGGACATCTCTAAAAAGGGCCATCACAGAAGTTGGGAAGGAAAACATAGGTACAAAGAAGGTAGCTGCGAAGAAACCATGGGTAACAGAAGAAATACTTCAGTTAATTGATGAAAGGAGGAAGTACAAACATGTTCCGGGAAAATCAGGAATACAGAAATACAAGTCGCTGAGGAATGAAATAAATAGGAAGTGCAGGGAAGCTAAGACGAAATGGCTGCAGGAAAAATGTGAAGACATCGAAAAAGATATGATTGTCGGAAGGACAGACTCAGCATACAGGAAAGTCAAAACAACCTTTGGTGACATTAAAAGCAACGGTGGTAACATTAAGAGTGCAACGGGAATTCCACTGTTAAATGCAGAGGAGAGAGCAGATAGGTGAAAAGAATACATTGAAAGCCTCTATGTGGGTGAAGATTTGTCTGATGTGACAGAAGAAGAAACAGGAGTCGATTTAGAAGAGATAGGGGATCCAGTATTAGAATCGGAATTTAAAAGAGCTTTGGAGGACTTACGGTCAAATAAGGCAGAAGGGATAGATAAAATTCCATCAGAATTTCTAAAATCATTGGGGGAAGTGGCAACAAAACGACTATCCACATTGGTGTGTAGAATATATGAGTCTGGCGATGTACCATCTGACTTTCGGAAAAGCATCATCCACACAATTCCGAAGACGGCAAGAGCTGACAAGTGCGAGAAATATCGCACAATCAGCTTAACAGCTCATATATCGAAGCTGCTTACAAGAATAATATACAGAAGAATGGAAAAGAAAATTGAGAATGCGTTAGCTGACGATCAGTTTGGATTTAGGAAAAGTAAAGGGACGAGAGAGGCAATTCTGACGTTACGGCTAACAATGGAAGCAAGGCTAAAGAAAAATCAAGACACTTTCATAAGATTTGTCGACCTGGAAAAAGCGTTCGACAATATAAAATGGTGCAAGCTGTTCGAGATTCAGAAAAAAGTAGGGGTAAGCTATAGGGAGAGACGGGTCATATACAATATGTACAACAACCAAGAGGGAATATTAAGAGTGGACGATCAAGAACGAAGTGCTCGTATTAAGAAGGGTGTAAGACAAGGCTGTAGCCTTTCGCCCCTACTCTTCAATCTGTACATCGAGGAAGCAATGATGGAAATAAAAGAAAGGTTCAGGAGTGGAATTAAAATACAAGGTGAAAGGATATCAATGATACGATTCGCTGATGACATTGCTATCCTGAGTGAAAGTGAAGAAGAATTAAATGATCTGCTGAACGGAATGAACAGTCTAATGAGTACACAGTATGGTTTGAGAGTAAATCGGAGAAAGACAAAGGTTATGAGAAGTAGTAGAAATGAGAAAGCGAGAAACTTAACATCGGGATTGATGGTCACGAAGTCAATGAAGTAAAGGAATTCTGCTACCTAGGCAGTAAAATAACCAATGACGGACGGAGCAAGGAGGACATCAAAAGCAGACTCGCTATGGCAAAAAAGGCATTTCTGGCCAAGAGAAGTCTACTAATATCAAATACCGGCCTTAATTTGCCGGCCGCGGTGGTCTCGCTTTTCTAGGCGCGCAGGCCGGAACCGTGAGACTGCTACGGTCGCAGGTTCGAATCCTACCTCGGGCATGGATGTGTGTGATGTCCTTATGTTAGTTAGGTTTAAGTAGTTCTAAGTTCTAGGGGACTGATGACCACAGCAGGTGAGTCCCATAGTGCTCAGACCCATTTGAACCTTAATTTGAGGAAGAAATTTCTGAGGATGTACGTCTGGAGTACAGCATTGTATGGTAGTGAAACATGGACTGTGGGAAAACCGGAACAGAAGAGAATCGAAGCATTTGAGATGTGGGGCTATAGACGAATGTTGGACCGAGCGAGGTGGCGCAGTGGTTAGCACACTGGACTCGCATTCGGGAGGACGACGGTTCAATCCCGTCTCCGGCCATCCTGATTTAGGTTTTCCGTGATTTCCCTAAATCGTTTCAGGCAAATGCCGGGATGGTTCCTTTGAAAGGGCACGGCCGATTTCCTTTCCAATCCTTCCCTAACCCGAGCTTGCGCTCCGTCTCTAATGACCTCGTTGTCGACGGGACGTTAAACACTAACCACCACCACGAATGTTGGAAATTAGGTGGACTGATAAGGTAAGGAATGAGGAGGTTCTACGCAGAATCGGAGAGGAAAGGAATATGTGGAAAACACTGATAAGGAAAAGGGACAGGATGATTGGACATCTGCTAAGATATGGTACTAGAGGGAGCTGTAGGGGGCGAAAACTGTAGAGGATGACAGAGATTGGAATACGTCAAGCAATTAATTGAGGACGTAGGTTGCAAGTGCTACTCTGAGATGAAGAGGTTAGCACAGGAAAGGAATTGCCGGCCGCGGTGGTCTCGCGGTTCTAGGCGCGCAGTCCGGAACTGTGCGACTGCTACGGTCGCAGGTTCGAATCCTGCCTCGGGCATGGATGTGTGTGATGTCCTTAGGTTAGGTAGGTTTAAGTAGTTCTAAGTTCTAGGGGACTGATAACCACAGCAGTTGAGTCCCATAGTGCTCAGAGCCATTTGAACCATTTGAACCAGGAAAGGAATTCGTGGCGGGCCGCATCAAACCAGTCAGTAGACTGATGACAAAAAAAAAAAAAAATCTGCAACCTGTTGCGTCGGTCAGATGATTGCCACTATGCTCTCAGCGATTTCGCCTAACCGGCATACCGATTCTCGACTGCAGGACCTTCGAACAGAAACTTTCTGATCGCACCTTATACCATAGAAGTCTATTTGGACTCGACTGACAGCAAGTTAAAATTTCGTTATTTGTTCTCCTTCCTGATGTTGCAGTTTTAATGGCCATCAGTGTCATAAAGTAGTAGATGTTATAGATACTATTATAAACTGCAGCACGAAAGAAGTTGGTATAGGCGTGCGTATATAGATACAGCGATATGTAAACAGGCAGAATAGGCGCTGCAGTTGGCAACGCCTGTAGAAGACAACAAGTGTCTGGTGTGGTTGTTAGATCGGCTACTACTGCTAAAACGGCAAGTTATCAGGATTTAAGTGAGATTGAACGTGGTGTTATAGTCGTCGCACGAGCGACGGACACAGCGTCTCCGAGATAGCGATGAAATGGGGGTTTTCCCATACGACCATTTCACGAGCGTTCCGTGAATATCAGGAATCCAGCAAGTCAATAAATCTCCGACTCCGCTGCGGCCGGAAAAATATCCTGCAAAAACGGGATCAACGACGACTGAAGAGAATCGTTCAAGGTGACAGAAGTGCAACCTATCCATAAATTGCTGCAGATTTCAATGCTGGGCCATCAGCAAGTGTCACAGTGCGAACCATTCAACGAAACATCATCGATATGGGTTTCGGAGCCGAATGTCCACTTGTGTATCCTTGATGACTGCGCGACACAAAATTTTACGCCTCGCCTGGGCCCGTCAACACCGATATTGGACTGTTGGTGACTGGAAACATGTTTCCTGGTCGGAAGAGTCTAGTTTGAAATTGTATCGAGCGGATGGAGGTGTACGGGTATGGACACAAGCAGGGGAATGTTCAAGCTGGTGGAGGCTCTGTAATGGTGTGTGGCGTATGTAGTTGGAGTGATAAGGGACCCTTGACATGTCTAGATACGACTCTGGCAAGTAATACGTATGTAAGCATCCTGTCTGAACATCTGCATCCATCCATGACCACTGTGCATTCCAACGGACTTGGGCAATTCCAGCAGGACCATACGACACGCCACACGGACCGATGATCTAAGCAGTTTGGTCCCTTAGGAATTTACACTCATTTGAACATTTCCCCAGACATGAACATTATTGAGCATATCTGGGATGCCTTGCAGTGTGCTGTTCAGTAGAGATCTCCACCCCCTCGCCGGCCGCTGTGGCCGTGTGGTTCTAGGCACTTCAGTCCGGAACCTCGCTGATGCTACAGTCGCATGTTCGAATCCTGCCTCGGGCATGGATGTGTGTGATGTCCTTAGGTTAGTTAGGTTTAAGTAGCTCTAAGTCTAGGGGACTGATGACCTCAGATGTTAAGTCGAATTTGAACCATTTGCATCCACCTCCTCGTCCTCTTACTGATTTATGGACAGCCCTGCAGGATTCATGGTGTCATTTCCCTCCAGCACTACTTCAGACATTAGTCGAGTCCATGCCACGTCGTGTTGCAGCACTTCTGCGTGCTCGCGAGGGCCCTACACGACATTAGGAAGGTTCACCAGTTTCTTTGGCTCTTCAGTGTATAAACTTACATACACATTCAGCAGGATCTCCGGGCATACTATTTTCAAACAAAGTGAACATGAATATCTAAAGTCCTGATTAGACCGATCAGAACGTGTCTAGTGTTCATTACTTTGAACCAGCGACGTTGAAAGACATTAGCATCTGCGACCACGGAAACTGACGTGACGCCACAAAAGATTTATAATTTTATTAGAGCTGTGCTAGTATCGCTAAAAATTGGGGTGTGGTATTGGTAGATAAAATGGGTTTCACCTGTCGGCTTAGAAAACACAAGAGTTCAAGAGCTAGTGCTAGCCACGAGCGCCGCTTTTTGGTTTTCCGAGAAAAAACGCGTGCGAGCAGCAGGCAGCCTAGCATTAGATCGCCCTGCCGGCGTCACACTGCCTCTGTCTTCCAAGGGTAGCAGGAGGTGGCTGCGGTGGGGCCCCGCCGGTGAGCGGCAGTGAAGGCTCCCTGGCGCGGACAACGCAGCGGGCAGAGCGTCCGTTGTTGATGGCGCTGGGCCGGCACGGCGTGCGTGTTCCGCTCTGGTTGGCGCATGCTGGCGCGGACTCGGCAAAAAAGTGAAAAGCGTGCCCATGTCGGCCAAGGCCGCGCCACGGACCGTGACGGCCCGCCTGACGTCATCGCAGGGCTTCCCCGGAACTGGACGCTCCCTCACTAAACACACCGCGATCTTATCAACGGTACGACGTTGAGGTTGCCAGGTTGAGATGGCTCCCAGCCACTGCATGATCCTTTGATACAAATATCCTCGTTTGGTAAGATACTTTCCTCCCCGTCAGATACGATTTCCTACTAAATCCAGCCATCAGCCCAGCTGAATCTCTACTGCTAACGTATTTCAGCACGTCAAATACAGCGAAATATATGGATTACTGGTTATATTCTGCAGTTGGAAAGTTCCTGGCAGATTAAAACAGTCTGTCGGATCTGGAATCGAACACGAAACGACTGCCTTTACTGGAGAAATTCTCAACCTACTGAGCTATCCCTGTATTGCTCGCTATCCGCTCTCACTGTTGTACTCCCGTGAGTATCTCCCTCCTATCTTCCAGTCTCCAAAGAAGTTCTCCTGCGTATCTAGCGGGATCAACACTCCTGGAGGAAACGAGAAATGGAATGGAGGAATTTAACTGCAAGAGAACTTCAAATCAGCGCACACTCCAATGCAGAGGGAAAATTCAGTCTGGAAACCATTCACCATTACAGTTTGATAAGGTTTATTGCCGCCACAGTTGTACGTCGGTTTATAAGAAAAACTGTTTCCCTGGAAATGTAAAAACGGCTAGAATATAGTATTTAAGAGAATTAAAATGTATGCTACACGTGGTTACATACTGAAAAGTTATTTATAATTGTCCGTTTATCAAAGTTCTGTTATCTCAAAATGAATCGTTACTGCTGGACATGAACTTTTATTACATCTAAATATCGGAAGATAATCAAATAGACTTCAAACGGTTATCTTATAACAGACGTGAAACAGTGACGGTGCATAAACTGTGAGGCCCGATAATTATTTGAAATCGGTAATTGTTCTAAATAACCGAAAAGGTTACAGAAGTCTGACTTGAGTGTTTTGTGAACTTTCCCAAATAGCAGTTAATGAATGGATAAAGTACATTGGTCCTTTTTTTAATGCAGTGGCGCATGTATTAATGCTCCAATTGCATCCATGTGTAAACTGTTCCTGGTGCACTTACCGTGTTAATTCTGTATGGAGTACGAGCTTGCAGCAATAACCACAGTCGCCTTCATTATGGAAAAAAAAAAAAAGTTATCGTACAGCACTGATGATGGGAGTCCCCACCTGGGGAAGTTCGGCCGTCGAGCTGCAAGTCTTCGCAGCTATCGCTACATAGGGCGACTTGCGTCTTAATGACGACGAAATGACAATGAGCACAACACAGCACCCACTTCCAAAGCGAAGAAAACCTCCGAACCTGCCGGGAATCGAACACGGGCTAATGTACTGCAGTCAAACGTGCTGCTCGCCACTCTCTTAAGGGGACGGACCTGCTTTCATCAAGAACGCAACTAACAGAGGCAATGAGGTATACGGGCCCTGCAGCGAACTTCTGACGTCACACAAGTAGGCTTGTCCGCTACAGTTCGCCCAAGCTCGGTTCCGTGCACGGCCCGCGAGAAATCAATATGTGATTGAAAAGTTCTTAATTTTGTCGTACGCTATAGAGAATTAGCATGCGTTTAAACAAGTTCTCAAGAATTATTAAATTGGTCTGAAGTAGTTACTCACGCTCTGCCGGGGATGGCTGCTGGCACTCGTAAGACCTGCAGCGTCACGTGCTGTGACTTAGGCGCTACGTCCTGTCTTTCTATTGGGGCTCGAGCAACTAACTGTCGAGGATGTAACGGAATCACACAGATGTGGCAGATGATGCAGTGCTCACTGCGATTACAGAATAGCAGTATCTGAGGACTAAATGGCCGCAAATGTACATCGATTACTAACATCGATTACTACGGTCACCTGAGTATGGTGCGGCATAAGGTTTACCCGTAAATGTCCTGCCGATTTTCAGTGTCACTACATCGCTGTCCTAGATAACAAAAGCATCCTGGATTTTCTACATGCTTCTCATACAAGTTTTAACAATTTGCATTCAGTATCTGTGATGAACTTCGCTTAAGTTTTTTAGGATATAAATGCAAGGGATTTCGCCTGTTTGCTACTTCTATCATTCTCCAGACATCACTGCGTTTTCACTATAGGGAAAGAAGTGGTATCTTCCGTTACTTTGAGGTCTTTTAGTACGAGCTGTAACTGTTTTTATAAATTAGGTTGCGGTGGCATTTTTAAAGTGTCCCTGCAAATCTCTGAACTCGAGAACCGCTTGCAGTAGTTTATCGATTTATCTAACTCTGACATATTTATGAATATTAAATCTTATGTTTTGACTTTCTAGTACAATATTTTTCATCTTTGTTCATCCTTAGGTAAATACTAACCGCGCAAAATCATTCACACCTCATCACCGCTGCAGAATAGCCACAATAGTTTCTAAAACGGGTTAACACGAAGGAAATGACTAATACCGCCTGGTATAAATCTTGCCTGCAGGAGAACATCGCTCGCAATGAGTGTGCATTCAACACATTGACTTCTAATACAGTATAACGGTGTCATATTTACCCAGCTCTTATCCCACAATTAAATTACTGATCATACAGTCACATAAAGTAGCACTTCAGTTTTATGCCTTCATTTCATTGTGTCTCGACATTAACGAACGCATAAAGCGCCGCTGAGTAGTATGTAACTACATTTAGTGCCTCGTTGTACTTACCTACGTGAAATAACTTTTCCTCCTTTGAATAATTTCGAATTGCATCCGTAGCAGGAATAGTTCAACGCCAATGCTACTACTGATCAATATATGTGCTTAAACAGAAGGAAGATACATGGAATATTAAAGTTCATGCACACCACATCGAAATTCCCATGGAGGTAAGCAAAAGAAGGGAGATGGCATTTTAGACTTACACTGTACGTTGTTTTGAAGCCATGGTGCGCGGGGTCTGCCGCCATTTTAAGTAGCCCAAAACATTAGCAGTTCTGTTTACTACGGCTTCTTGCTCATTATTTCTGCCGTGTGCGTACAACAACTGCTATATATACTAAAAATTACAGTTCTCGCTTGAAAACAGTTTGTCAGGAAAGAAATTTCCAACGTTTTTCTGTCCTTGAATGTGTATTTTTACTCGTAATACGATATATTTGGCTTCGCTAGTGCAACTTGCGGGGTAGAAGCGCGGCCTCAGGCGTCTTGTCACAGTCCGCGCGGCTTCCCCCGTCGGAGGTTCGAGTCCTCTCTCCGTCATGGGTGTGTGTGTGTGTCGTCCTTAGCATAGGTGAGTCTAAGTTAGATTAAGTAGTGTGTAAGCTTAGGGACCGATAACCTCCGCAGTGTGGTCCCATAAGACCTTGCCACAAATTTCCAATTTTGTAACTTGTTTTTGTTGATAAATTTCGAATAACGACGAAGAGAAGGATGTGATGTAAAAAGCATGTTTTCGTGATGCATTTTATTCCACTTTTGCAAATGAAGCTGAAACTCCGAAGCCAATGCTTCTTTGCTTCCTGGTACTGCTTCTTGTCAGTCACATTTACAGCTTTCAACTCTTAGGCACAACATTTTTAATGTTCACGTTTGCAGAAAACTTACCTACCTGTTCTTTATTAGTCCACAAACGTGTTCAATGAGGAAAGAAGCAAGGCATGCAACCGTATAATGTGCATGTCAGCAAAGTAAACAATTATTGAAATGTCAAAGAAACAGATTAGATTGTCAGTGCATTAGTTTTACTGTAGTTTACGCATTTCTCACATTGATATCCCACCTATGGTGCGTCATTCAGTGTATGGCCAATAATAGCAATTTACAGGGTAAGAAAAGATATAATTTTTTAAACATCTTCCAGCTATAAATGTGATTAAGGGAATGGTCTCAAACGCTTAAAACGCCACAAAATGGATATTTTGCTGTAACATGTACGTAAGTAATTTTTTTCAGTAATAAAAACCTGTGCAATGTGTGGACCTCCCTTTCAATCAATCGCCTATTTGCTTCTTTTTCCGGAATATTTCTAGCCAGTAACTCTGGCAGTTTCCCAGGAATAACCGAAAACAGCACATTTGAAATGTACGTCTACTTTGATCATCTGCTTGAGTTTACTTTTGAATTTTATTTTGAGGGTTTCAAAGTATATGAATCTATACCATGCTTTGTGATATACCAGTAGTTATTTTGCTACTTAGTTTTATGTTCTACGTACCATTTACACGATAAATCGTAATGATGTGGAACGAATCATTATATACTGACATCAAATTTTTTTTTTTTTTGTAAACATGCCACCGTGCTGATCATTTAATATCTTTTTTCGTTTTTTAATTAAAGACAGACAAATGTTATTCAGTAATTCCTACCCAGCACCATTTACACATTACCATAATAGATGATTTATGGAACAGCAATGCTTGTCACAGAGAAGCGTTTCCAATTTAGTTTCAAATTTTATGTTGCGTCCGTTAGGCATTTTATACCAATGAGTAAGTGATCAAAAATTTTTGTTGCAGCATTGTAAACCTATGCTTGTGCTACAGAGAACATAAGTGAATGTCATTTTTTTCTTCTGCTACTGTAATTTTGCACAACGCTGTTCCTGTTGAACAGCAGTGGAATATTTACAACAAGCTTCATAAGGGAATAAATATACTGTGAAACGGCTAGACTGCTACTCGGATACCGAGCAGCAGGCAGGCACGACGAAAAGTGTGTTCTCATAACTTTTTGTCAAAGCACAATTGCACATTTATACAATCATGCACACAAAACGCTCACACAATACCGTTATCTCTGGCTGTTCTAGCCAGGATCTTTTTTAAAGAGGAAGGAAATAAGGACAATGAATAATTATCGGCGAGAGGAATTTAGGGCCCTAGATGCTGCCCCAACAATGGGCGCCGTTACGTAGCCTCACGTCGTGCAGGGACGAGACCATTAATACAATACGTCGCGGACGTCGTAGCGTTTTCAATTTGGAATGCAATGAGAAAAAGAAAAAAACGGAAAGAAGATATAGAACGAACAATAAGTAAAGTAAGGCAAATGACAGAAATAAAACCACTACGATGAAAGTAAACAGTGCAAAAATGGCTCTGAGCACTATGCGACTTAACTTCTGAGGTCATCAGTCGCCTAGAACTTAGAACTAATTAAACCTAACTAACCTAAGGACATCACACACATCCATGCCCGAGGCAGGATTCGAACCTGCGACCGTAGCGGTCACGCGGTTCCAGACTGAAGCGCCTTTAACCGCACGGCCACACCGGCCTAAACAGTGCAACCATAAATTAAGTATACAAAAAAATATTGCTTGACGGCTCCACTTACTAATGAAATGTGACACCTTTAGACTTCACACTAAGATCGTATCGATTAATACATCCGTAAACGACGCAATATGCGCGGTTAAGGCGCTCAGTCCGGAACCGCGCGACTGCTACGGTCGCAGGTTCGAATCCTGCCTCGGGCATGGATGTGTGTGATGTCCTTAGGTTAGTTAGGTTTAAGTAGTTCTAAGTTCTAGGGGACTGATGACCACAGATGTTAAGTCCCATAGTGCTGAGAGCCATTTGAAGCAATATGGCGTTTTTGATAAAACAACTACGTCTCCACACAATCAAAACATCCAACACGGTCGAAACTGGACACGGGTACACTAGAGTGACGTCACGGGAACGTATAACCGCGGTGAACCATGCAGATATAAATACGGTGAACCTAATGCTTTGGACTACATCAGATGACGGACGTCGGCTTCAAGTTTGTGACGTAATGACGACTCCCTTCTTTTTTTGTACCTCCATGGATATTCCTAATCAGTTATTGTGACCAGAGACTACACTGGCGCCCAAGATGAAATGTCAAACGCAGCATCTTTGTTTGGGTAATGCTCGTTTCACAATAGTTCCCACAAACGTTTGGTCATTTTGACGTCACGCGTAATATCGACGACCACATGATCAGGTACCGACTTTGTGACAAGGAAGAATGTGAATATTATTGCTCCTCGATTCACTTGCAGTAATTTAAGCTGTCCTCTTAGGTTCTTGCCTAATCGCACACTCGGAAGTCGCCACATATTCAGATATAAAGAGTTGCAGAATTTGAAGCTGTACTCTTAGGTTTCAACCCAACCACACACTCTGAAATCGCCACATATTTGGAAATAAAGAGCCAAATGTTAGTGAAAAGGCAGAGTATGAATTTTATTAAAGATACACTCTTAGATTTCTGCCTAACCACTCACTCGGAAAACGCCACGTATTTGCAAACATTTGCAAATAAACAGTGGAATATTTGTGACAAGGAAGGGTATGAATCTTAATGCTCCTAGTTTCACTGGCAGCAATTTCAACTGTCCGCTTAGGTTCTTGCCTAACCACACACTAGAAAGGCGGCACATATTCGGAAATTAAGTGTCAAATATTTGTGAGAAGGAAGATATGGATTTTATTGGTGCTCGATTCAGTCGCAGTAATTTAAGCTGTCCTCTTGGGTTCCTGCGCAACCAAATACTTGAAAATCGCTGAATATTTATTTCATCCTTCATTCTCAGATCAGACTGAATGTAAATAACATCCATTATTGCAGGACATATTTGTATTAAAGTCATAAAAAAAGTAACAGAAAGTGTTAACAACTCTAACATGAAAACAAAAATAGCATAAAGCAGGATGCGAACCAACAACTATCGACTTCAAAAAGCACAACGCTAATCATCACACTAGCACTTCTTATGTTTTTTATTTAATTTATTTTATTTCATTTTTTGTTTTTTGTTTTGTGTTTATTTTTTATTTTTATTTTTATTGTTTTGTATTTTTCGTTTTTCTATTTGTTACTTTCTAAATTTTAAAATGATTTTATGTACGAGAAGTTCAGGCGTCACTGGCGCCTTCCATTGGCAGAACATCCAAACGTGTCTTCTCGAAGTTTTAATGGCTATTCCATTTGTAGCGCGTTCACAGCATTATGCCAGCAAAATAAGCATCAGCATCTCATAGCTTGGACGTTCCAGTTGGAAGACGGGTCATGAGAGGCCAGCTTGAAGGCGCTTCCATAGAAAATTGGAAAAAAATGGAAATGTCGTGCGGCTAGGGCCTCCCGTCGGGTAGACCGTTCGCCTGGTGCAGGTCTTTCGATTTGACGCTACTTCGGCGACCTGCGCGTCGATGGGGATGAAATGATGATGATTAGAACAACACAACACCCAGTCCCTGAGCGGAGAAAATTCCCGACCCAGCCGGAAATCGAACCCGGGCCCTTAGGATTGACAGTCTGTCACGCTGACCACTCAGCTACCGGGGCGGGGAAATTTGGAAAAGAACTGCTTGTATCTGGGGTTGCGAATAAGTGCACAGTGTCGATCGTTAAGGTACGTCCAAAAACCTTCTGATTTCTCGACGGGACCAAGAAGTTAGCGGGCTGTATGGCCGAGTATCCAATACACAGCGTCAGTTTTCGTTGCGGGGTAATGAATCACATCTGGGAATAAAAGTGTCTGGAAAATGATTTTAGCAGGTGTCTGTGAAAGCCAAGATACGCTGCGCGGGCCTCCAGACGTCAGACGGCGGACCACATGAGAATCAGTGAGCATTTGTGTCATCTACAACACAGTGAACACAGAGGGTTGTGTCAGCGAGGCAGATGCGGTGCAAACGAAACTGGTTGTCCTGTTTGAAACTGGCGGTGATGTACCAGGTGAACCAGCCGCTGGTGTCGAGAAAACCTGCATGCACCGTTTTCCACACACGTCGCCGTATCACCTAGGGAAACTTGTATTCGATGGGGTTGGGGGGTCGACACATTTGTAACGTGTCATGTAAAGTCTTTGTCCGGGCTATACACGGAAGGGGTAAGGAGAGGAGGATGTGACTTCATTCCGGAAAGAAATGCCGAAAGTGATAGAAGTTGGGGGGGGGGGGGCGTAATGTCTGTTAACATGACTGGAGCCTGACATGGAGGCTGGTGCTTTCTCGTGTAAAAGCAGTCCGGTGAGGCTCGTCAGACAACGGTGCCAGACTTTCAATTGGGAGCTAACAAAAAAGTGCCGTAGATGGAATAAGCCCACTCCACCACGCTCCCGTTGCAGTGCAAGGGAGGAATACTGAACTTTAAATAACATCCCAGTACAGACAAAGGATCCCATCGCCATCAACACACGACGGGCGAGATAATCGGAACCGGGAATACCTATGCCACATGGGAGATGCGAGAGGCGTGGTAGACATTCACGCATTGCGTACGCTGTACGATGTCGAGCGATCTAAGCCGGTGGTCCACAAGGCCAGCTCTGATTGTTTGGAGGAGACGCCTACTGTTTGTTGCCGCTGAACGACGCAAGTCATTCATAAAACAATGCCCAAACAGCGGAGGCTGGTGGCACAAAAATGGCTCTGAGCACTATGGGACTTAACATCTGAGGTCATCAGTCCCCTAGAACTTAGAACTACTTAAACCTAACTAACCTAAGGACATTACACACATCCATGCCCGAGGCAGGATTCGAACCTGCGACCGTAGCGGTCGCGCGGTTCCAGACTGTAGCGCCTAGAACCGCTCGGCCACTGCGGCCGGCCGGCTGGTGGCCTCACTTAAAGGAGCAACGTATCTCTCAGGCAGGCCCTCACCAATGAGCAGAACCTTCGACATCGAAATGTTAAGAGTACTGCCCGATGCTTTCCCACAAGTCGCCACGCAAGTCAGAGCGTCAGGAACATCGCCTTCTTTGCACAGGTGGAGGACTTGATCGTCAGCATAGGCAGTACAACAGAAGCGATGTCAGGCCCACCAGACGTCGGTGAAGTCCCTGGAGTGGGGGGCACTAATGCCAAAGCACACAGTATCGCGGAAAGTGGACAATCCTGCCGGACAGAGCGATCGATCGCTTGAAACACAGCGACGCGATCATTACAGTGTTCTTGAAGTCGCGCCGTTCAAGAGGCGCATTACCGCTCTTACTTTACGAGCCGGAAAACCCATGTGCAGGAGGACCGATTTCGAAAAGGATGGTCGACACGGTCTAGTGCCTGACCAAAGTCAAGCGATGCCAATGCACCAGGTAAGCGTTGACGACCTGACGAGTGCGATCATGTCCCTGTAACGGCAAAGGGACGTATGGATACTGTCGTCACCACCTAGAGAACTCTGATCGTGACGTATCTTGATTTCGTCTGAGTCGTGAGGTCAACAAATGGATGAAAATTTTCTAGCCACTATTGAGTAGAGTGATGGGCCGGTAATCACTGATTTGTGATCGCCCATGTGGCTTAGGGACCAGCATGACGACCCCATCAAGGAAGGTGGTGTGATATTCGTTGTGGGTGACATCAGTTCACGACAGATGGATGTCCTAGTAGGTACCAACAGGTAGCTAAAACACTTGCAAAATTCGAGGAGGAGGTCGTCAGGTCCAGGAGACTTAATGACAGCACCGGCCTTGATATCATCTATGACTTCATCGGGGTCACTTCCTCCTGAAGTTCTTGAGTCACTTCCTCCGGCACGGTTTTGACGGTGAGTGCTGCTACCTCCTCAATTAAGGTAGGGTGATATGGGACGGCAGCATACAACTGGCTGAAATGATAATAGAAAGCGTGGCCGATGGCGCCCGTCATAGTGTATCGTCGCCCTTCCGCATCGGTGAGGTTGTGTATGAGAGCTCGACGACGACGTCCGAGTTCTGTGAGGAGGTGATACATCGATGGCGTTCCGTGAGGCATATGGGCACGGGTGTATGACCTGACGAGGGTCTCTTCCAAGCGTGTAAAAAATTAAGACACTTTATGTGTTGCAGTGGAAAGCTCCCGTGGACACACGCTGCTCAGTGCGAATGGCGTATCCGCATACAACTTTTAACATACGTTGTAATTTCCACAGCCCCTTCGATTCACAGTTGCTTAAAATACGAGTATGAGCTACGAGGGCGTGCTCAAAATTAATGCTTCCGAAATTTTTTATGTACAAAATCATAAAGCTTTTAAAATGAAACATGCGTTTTTGGCATGATACATCTTTATTATTCGTGTCTACATGTTTGCACCCATCTGCCGCAGGAAGGCTCTGAATACACTACTGTCCATTAAAACTGCTACACCAAGAAGAAATGCGGATGATAAACGGGTATTCATTGGACTAATATATTATACTACAACTGACATGTGATTACATTTTCACGCAATTTGGGTGCATAGATGCTGAGAAATCAGTACCCACTACAACCACATCTGGCCGTAATAACGGCCTTGATACGCCTGGGCATTGAGTCAAACAGAGCTTGGATGACGTGTACAGGTACAGCTGCCCATGCAGTCGTTCGGAGAATTGTGTTCATCACCAGAGGTGATTGTGTTGAGAAATTAATACGTAGATATGAAGAATAAAGACGTAGAATGTTAGTACCATTTGTTTGATTTAAAAAGCTTCGAGTGCTTGCGCGTAAAAAATTCTTAGGCATCACTTTTCGGCAAGTCGTCGTACTTTCCCTGTGCGCTAGAATATTATTTTGTGCTTATTCGTATGCCTGTCTTCGGCAGCAACTGATTCTTCAAGATTCGTTTACTTTACGTGCCACTGATGATCGGTACAGTGCTGTGAAACGGTCCGAACAGGCAGCCCCGTCTAGTTAATGCAAGATTAATATGCAATATTATGCCAAGGGCCTCGCCGTAGTGGTAACTCCGGTTCTCGTCAGATCACCGATGTTAAGCGCTGTCGGGCTTGACTAGCACCTGGATGAGTGACCGTCCGGTCTGCGGAGCGCTGTTGGCAAGCGGGGCGCACTCAGCCCTTGTGAGGCAAAGTGAGGAGCTGCTTGATTGACAAGTAGCGGCTCCGGTCACGAAAACTAACAACGGCCGGGAGAGCTGACCTCATGTCCCTCCATATGCGCATCTGGTGACGCCAATAGTCTGAGGATGATACGGCGGTCGGTCAATACCGTTGAGACTTCCGAGGCCTATTCAGAAGCAATGGTTCAAATGGCTCTAACCACTGTGGGACTTAACGTCTGAGGTCATCAGTTTCCTAGACTTAGAACTACTTAAACCTAACTAACTTAAGGACATCACACACATCCGTGCCCGAGGCGGGATTCGAACCTGCAGCAGCGTGGTTCCTGACTGAAGAGCTTAGAACCGCTCGGCTACCGCGGCCGGTTGGAAGGAATGTATGTACACTACTGGCCATTAAAATTGCTACACCAAGAAGAAACGCAGATGATAAACGGGTATTCCTTGGATAACTATATTATACTAGAACCGACGCAATTTGTGTGCATAGATCCTGAGAAATCAGTACCCAGAACAACCACTTCTGGCCGTAATAACGGCCTTGATACGCCTCGGCATTGAGTCAAACAGAGCTTGGATGGCCCGCATCTCGTCGTCGTGCGGTAGCGTTCTAGCTTCCCACGCCCGGGTTCCCGGGTTCGATTCCCGGCGGGGTCAGGGATTTTCTCTGCCTCGTGATGGCTGGGTGTTGTGTGCTGTCCTTAGGTTAGTTAGGTTTAAGTAGTTCTAAGTTCTAGGGGACTGATGACCATCGATGTTAAGTCCCATAGTGCTCAGAGCCATTTGAACCATTTAGAGCTTGGATGGCGTATACAAGTACAGCTGCCCATGCAGCTTCAACACGATACCACAGTTCATCAAGAGGAGTGACTGGCGTATTCTGACGAACTAGTTGCTCGGCCGCCATTGACCAGAAGTTTTCAGTTGGTGAGAGATCTGGAGAATGTGCGGGCCAGGGCAGCAGTCGAGCATTTTCTGTGTCCAGAGAGGCCTGTACAGGATCTGCGACATGCGGTCGTGAATTATCCTGCTGAAATGTAGGGTTTCGCAGGGATCGAATGAAGGGTAGAGCCAGGGGTCGTAACACATCTGAAATGTAACGTCCACTGTTCAAAGTGACGTCAATGCGAACAAGAGGTGACCGAGACGTGTAACCAGTGGCACCCCATAACATCACGCCGGGTGGTACGCCAGTATGGCGATGTCGAATACACGCTTCCAATGTGCATTCACCGCGATGTCACCAAACACAGATGCGACCATAATGCTGTAAACAGAACCTGGATTCATCCGAAAAATTGACGTTTTGCTATTCGTGCACCCAGGTTCGTAGTTGAGAACATCGCAAGTGCTCCAGTCTGTGATGCAGCGTCAAGGGTAACCGCAGCCATGGTCTCCGAGCTGATGGTCTATGCTGCTGGAAACGTCGTCGAACTGTTCGTGCAGATGGTTGTTGTCTTGCAAACGTCCCTATCTGTTGACTCAGGGATCGAGACGTGGCTGCACGATCCGTTACAGCTATGAGGATAAGATGTCTTTCATATCGACAGCTAGTGATACGAGGCCGTTCGGATCCAGCACCGCGTTCCGTATTACCCTCCCGAACCCACCGATTCCATATTCTGCTAACAGTCATTGGATCTCGACCAACGCGAGCAGCAATGTCGCGATACGATTAACCGCAATCGCGATAGGCTACAATCCGACCTTTATCAAAGTCGGAAACGTGATGGTACGCATTTCTCCTCCTTACAAGGAGCATCACAACAACGTTTCACTAGGCAACGCCGGTCAACTGCTGTTTGTGTATGAGAAATCGGTTGGAAAGTTTCCTCATGTCAGCACGTTGTAGGTGTCGCCACCGACGCCAACCTAGTGTGAATGCTCTGAAAAGCTAATCATTTGCATATCACAGCATCTTCTTCCTGTCGGCTAAATTTCGAGTCTGTAGCACGTCGTGGTGTAGCAGTTTTAATGGCCAGTAGTGTAGTATTATGATCATGTGGGACTCGGAAGCTACTGCTTTTCTGACCAAGACAATGGCAGTTATCGTAGAAATTTCGGAGTTGCTTAGAGATTTAACGCGACACATGTACCGAAAACAATTTATACAACTTCGTGGTATATAAATCCCTTGAGTGTTTGTATTGTGTCTACGAGATAAAGACATTTCTTAAAAGTGGAGTAAGCTGGGAAACCTTTCGAGATGCGAGCCTCGTAAGACCTGGAAGTTCCCCACCGCCTGCCTGCTCCGTGCGCGACTCGCCCGCCTGCCGTCTTTCGCCTCGCTCGCCGGTGACACCGACTGCGTTCCCTCCCGAGCGCGGCCGGCGGCCTTCGTCCTCTCTTCTCTAATGGAAGCGGCCCCTTATGGCAGCGCATAATGTCTGTCGGGCCCGCCTCCTGCCCTACGTGTCAACTCTTCCCAGCGACGCTCATATTTCTTTCTCGTCCATCTCCTCCTCTGGTAGCTCTCACGCTGTAAAGGTGAAACCTGTTGTTTCTAAATGCGTGCACACTAACCAGTTTCTTGTAATGGCCCCTTTGTTCCTTGTCGAGGATTTACAATGAATTTTGTGTTCACACAATTTTCTCGAGTTCCGCGAGAAACAAAAATTAAAAAAAAAAATGCTGTTTAAAGAATCAAAGGTCTTTTGGAAAGTTTCCGAGAATGGCATGATGAAATAATGAAACCAGAAGTATACAGTCCCTCTATTCGCCTTTAAGACAACCGTTCATCCACACTTTTCGCGACGTTTAAAAAATTCCTGAGCATTCTCAACAACGCTTCTTTTTGAAGCACGTATGTCGTACTCGTAATATTAATCTCACGCATCTTTTGGTGTCCACCGAAATGTGAAGAATTCAGCTGTCTGGCCGTAATGGGGATCGACCATCGAAATATTGCTATAAAATATCGGTAATACTGCCGTATAACATTTTATTTCAAAAACACACATATTTTACTTACAGTCACCCTCAGTACACTCCCTTCCTCTATGCCTTCAGTGCTGCATGCGAATTTTCCATTGATGGAAACAGAGAGCTGGAAATCTTCTTCTGTGAGGTCCTTGACTTCTGTTTGTTCGTTCGTAAGAATTTTCGACACCAGTTTCGCACACACTTTTCTCGTGTTAAATGGGCTATGTAAAATTTGCCTCACGTGTAGTTTGACCATTCGCACACTTTCAGCGATCGATCGAATACTCCATCGACAGTGACATCGAATCAGATTATCACCTTTTTTTTATATTTTCATCTGGTTTTGATGTTGAAGGGCGTCCCAGACGTGAGTCATCTATGAATTCTTCGCTTTCATCTTTGAAAAGCTTGAACCACTCAAAGACTCGCGTACGTAGGAAACAACCTTCTTCATGCAACTCTTTTACTAACCGGTATGTTCCAGTAGACGTTTTTTCAAGTTCCTTGTGAAACTTTATGACAGTTCGTTGCCGTATTATTACATTGAACAGTTTTCGTCAAAAGAAACTAACAGCTCTTACGTAAACGAAGGCCGCGGGCTCACTGATTTGTCTACAGACAGCAGAGATGCCACATTCAATTGGCAAGGTTTCACACTTCACAACTATTGGTCTTCATCTTCGGCGCATGCGTGCTAAGTCGGTGACAGTATCAGTCCCGTTATTTTATAGCCGCACCTCATATAATGGATCGAACTATTAGCACCGTCCCTCACGTCGCGTGCTGATGGTACACAGCAAGGGTGGGTCTCGACAACATGTCAATGCTTTTTGCACCCTTGTTAACTTCTATTCTATCACAAATCGTGACAGATGATTTGAGCAATAGATGTTAACATGATTCAATTCCAATTCCTACACTATCAATCTGAAATACATTTGACGATTTTGTGTCGTCATCTTTAACGCTTCTCGATGTTGTCTGTCGTCATAATTCGTTGACTCAAAAGTAGCGCGCCATCCTTAGTTCCGTTCTCTTTCTAAAAGCGATGAAATCTTTTGTTTTAAGCTGACATGGTGGTTCCCTAAATGGCTATGTACTTTTCTCTTAGTGTGAATTGCATCCAACGATCTTCCTACGCGAGGAGGAATAATATCCACAACGCAAATATTTAGTATCCCCCGCTTAGTTTACTTCCCATAAATAAGTAATAATGTTTCAGCGGCAAACTGCACCCTACATTTTGTGAGAACAATGTAGAATCTCAGATATCTGTTTCAAGACGATGGAGTACCCAATATCATTAAAAAAGTAGTAGGCCTTTTATTCAGGGTGTTTGGAAATTCCCGCTACAAGCTTCTAGTGCTTGCAGAAAGAGTGACTACGTTATGTTTTGATCAGGAAACCATGAAACCATGTACGTAAAGGCATCATTTCAGTGCTAAAGCCGTTTGACAACATGTTTGCGAAGTATGTTTGCAACAGGGTAGTCGTGGGGGAGGGAGGGGGGAGGGGGGAGGGGGGGGAGAGCTGCTTACGTCGGATTCGTTGATGCCCTTTGACCTCTGCCATACCTTCTTGACCTGGTTCGAGCATCATTCAGTGTCTGTGAATGTTAAAGCAACATAGTTGAGTACCTGCATGATCCTTCTGTACGGGGAAGCTCACAGTAATGAAAGAGCTGCTGTTCGGGTTGATCAAGATTGTTATGCACAGCGTCCTACTTCATCGCATACCCTTTTCGCCACAATTACACAACCTTCAACTTCAGCAGGCGTGACTGTGGTCCTTCAAACAGACGTCGCACACCCGAATTTGAAGACGCCGTACTGCATCATGTTGAAGAGAATCTGCCAACGAGTACACAAGAAATTGAGCGTGCAATGAATGGTGCCTCTGTCTGCAATGTTCTGGAATTTGGTGGATGACCAACAACTACGTCCATTCCATCTCCAATACTCCATACAATACCCACAGACACGTGAATGAGGTTCGAATTAGGTGAAAAATGTAGGGTAGACATCAAATAAGTCAGCCAGTCCGACCTAAGCACCTCCACCATGAATGCCCTGTTGCAAACCTACTTAGCAAACATGTTTTCAAACGGTTGTAGCTCGGAAACAGTACGTTTCCGGACATGGGTTCCTTTTCAGAACACTATGAACTCAGTCCACCCTACAAGTTCTGGAAGTTTGTTACGGGAATTTCCGAGCACTTGTTTAATTAATTTGACCTATGTCTGTGGCGATGCCTATTAATGGAAAGAAATTAAATTGCAGGGTAGGTCGGGTTTCACGTTAAAACAGGTCACCCTACACTAGGCAGTGTGACTCGGTTTTCACATTGTAGAGGGTAAAGGACATGTTCCTGTTGTAGTTGGATAAGGGCCTCTGGTCGAAGATTGAGTCATTATGCCGTAATCCAGGCAACATTGGCGGAACAGGAGGGTTGTCAGCATTCATCTTGAGGAAAAATTACAAGAAATAATCATGTGCTCGGGAACCCACATGTTCGTGTGCGGAAGCTACTATCCACTATGCTTAACAGTCTACTTAGGTATTTCCTGAAGAACAGTTTAAATCTCTTAATGTTGTCAAGCGAGCACGCTCTTGTTATTGCAGTGTTACAACATTCAAGGTGCACATGCTTTGTAATAGCACTTGCGGCACAGAAAGTAGGTAATATGCACGGCATGCATACTACTCCTTGTACAAGAAGCATTTACTTTTGAATTATAATGTTGATTTTCAGTAACAGAAGGGGGGCAGGTTTCTAGAACAAGCATTGTTTATACTCACTTTACCAGATAAGCTACATCTCTTTTCAACGGTCGACATGAATCATATTCGGTAATGGTCACAACACTTTTACCAAACGTCTGGTTCCTTATGGGATCCCCAGGCTGCAGTTTGTCAACCAGTTGTGATTTGTAGAGGATTCAGTAACGTCATTTGCTTGACTCTTCCTCTCAGTTTAGGTTATCCACTCGAATTTTAGGCTGATTCCCTTTGACGCACTCAAGTTCACTACAACTTTACTTTCCATTTCTTTTCGACGGAACCCTTCACTGAGATCACTGTTTGGACCACCTTTTTAAACGATACTGCAGGAGGATACGTTGCTAAACAAACTGCCTTCGAAATACTGATGAATCATGTTTTAAGCAAGCCATTGGGAAATTTGCAAATTTTCCAGCAGTAACGGTGCATGTGTCTCCTGATAGATGGCCACTGGAGGCGTCCTCGACACTGTCACCTCTAATGCTTCTTCTTGTGGTTTTGTTAGGATCATGTAAATTCCAAAGAATGTTGTGAGAGTCATGATGAAAGAAAACATAGTCTCCATACAAGAATTGTGATTTCTTCTTCATTTTAGTCTCTAATTGACACAGAAATACTGGAAATATTAAACGAGCTGCTGTAAATTCTAAGCAAAGACCTTACTGTCACCATCAACATACGACAGAGTACATTATATCGCTACAGCACATTGCCACATACAACAAGTTCCTTTATATTTAGCACCAGTTTACTGATGACAGCGATAATGCACACTTAGTAAGCACAGTCTGTAATACTATGGTTTTTATTTATAGTGAAAATGTGCAGATGGAACTATAATATTCCGAAAGTAGTACCGCAAGACCGCTACGGTCGCAGGTTCGAATCCTGCCTCGGGCATGTATGTTTGTGATGTCCTTAGGTTAGTTAGGTTTAACTAGTTCTAAGTTCTAGGGGACTAATGACCTCAGCAGTTGAGTCCCATAGTGCTCAGAGCCATTTGAAAGTAGTACCTCCGCAAATACGTGACCGGCTCTATGAATAATTAAGTAATAGAACCTAGTGCGTTAGAGTAGAAGGCGAATAATCCACAGGGACTAAAGCAACGTCTATTGCGGGCCAATGAAGCGTAAAATGAGCTGTAATGTAAATAAACATACATAAATGATTTGTCTGGCAGAATCAACATTACTACAAAGTATGGTTCAAATGGCTCTGAGCACTATGGGACTTTACCGAGCGAGGTGGCGCAGTGGCTAGCATACCGGACTCGCATTCCGGAGGACGACGGTTCAATCCCGTGTCCGGCCATCCTGATTTCGGTTTTCCGTGATTTCCCTAAATCGCTCGAGGCAAATGCCGGGATGGTTCCTTCGGAAGGGCACGGCCGACTTCCTTTCCTAATCCGATGAGACCGATGACCTCGCTGTCTGGTGTCCTCCCCCAAAACAACCCCAACTATGGGACTTAACATACGAGGTCATCGGTCTCCTGGAACTTAGAACTACTTAAACATGACTAACCTAAGGACATCACACACATCCATGCCCGAGGCAGGATTCGAAACTGCGACCGTAGCGGTCGCGCGGTTCCAGACTGAAGCGCCTAGAACCGCTCAGCCACACCGACCGGCCATTATAACCATAAGATTGAACGCTGACGAAGCTGCTGCCTGCAGGAGAGTTCCGTCGCTGGACGATCACAAAATCTGCGTCTGTTTAAATAGACGCGTCGACTTCGTTTTTCCTCATAATTTAGAAGAATCTGATTTATTATTGTTCTGCTCCATGGCTGGTTTACAGAATGAAGTCATTGCGCCATTGTGTTCCCATACTATCATATGTGATACAGCTTATTATGTGTTATTTTGTATTTGGATGGATTTCATCATTGTATAAATTGGTCGATAGTATGATATCTTATATTCCCATTACATAAATACATTAATAGTAATTACATAGTCATTTTATTCAAAACTGCTTGATTTTCCATTACCTGTCCATACTGTCAATTTTTAATGGACTACCTGTCATTAACTTTAGGGGTGGTTTTCTCAAAAATGAGGAAAAACATTGTAGAGGATTTCATTTTAGGTTATACACAAGTGACCTGCCAAATCGGTAGCCTGTGCCTGACTCCTTCCCTTGTCACACCTTTCAGAACTACACTGTGAAAGTCGTAAGGGTGCGAGGGAGGGAGGGTTGGCCGGAGGAGGAAGAGAATTCGTTGATGGAACCAATAATTAATTTATGAATCGCAGCACCTATCAGTTACATTACAACATAAACAAAAACTAACAGCAAAAAACACGCCCCGTCAACTGAATTTAATCTATCCCTCGTGAACACCATTATGTCCTTGGAAAACACTTCGGCTAAATTTATCCCCAGCTTTGGCCACTTGTTCAAAAAATGGCTCTGAGCACTATGGGACTCAACATCTTAGGTCATAAGTCCCCTAGAACTTAGAACTACTTAAACCTAACTAACCTAAGGACATCACACACATCCATGCCCGAGGCAGGATTCGAACCTGCGACCGTAGCAGCCTCGCGGTTCCGGACTGCAGCGCCAGAACCGCACGGCCACCGCGGCCGGCCTTGGCCACTTGTCAGTAGGTTAGATAGGCCACAGCATATAAATAAGTGTGGTGTTTCGGTGGCCCGTGGTATTTCCCCACATGTGTGTCGACAAGCGTATAGCACCGACTACTGTTTCGATTGTAATCTATTCACCTTATTTCCAAGGCGCATCTTGTACCTTCGTTTGGTAACTTGTAATCATCCCTCTGTGGAGACGACAAGGAAATCCAGAATCGGAGCTGACTGACCTGTGCCGAGTATTAGCGGCTGAGCGGCCAACGAGAAACCCGAGATGAGGAGCCAAAGCAGAGCAGCCGAGGACGAGCGCACCCCGCGCCGGGGCAGCGCGTGGGCGACGCCGGTGCCCGAGGCCGCTGCCGCTGCTAGCGGGGCGGTAATTGCTGGCCGGCGGCTCGCGCGTTTATTTATAAAACGGCTCTCGCGGCGTCTTCTTTCCCAACGGTTCCAGCGGATGGCCGCTCTGATGTAACCCAGTCACAGGCCGTGACGTAAACGCGGCACAGTTCCGCGCCGCTGGCCATTGTTCGAGTCCTCCTCCGCCGCGCTGCCGGATGGACGCCTCCGCAAAAAGAGCTCCTCGCGAATCGCGAACAACACTTGCGATCCGTGAACTGGAAGCAGGGTACAGCTCCGCTAAGGTGCATTTGGTACATCTAACTACACCACGGATAATAATGGCATACTGCTGTGAAGCCACCCCTTCCCCCCCCCCCCCCCCCTACCTCAAATGGTGGTAGGAACACTTTATACGTTTAATGACAAAAAAAACTGGCGAGGTGTCAACAGGGCTCGCGCTGAGGGTTCCGTACAAAACGTCCCAGGGATTCCAAAATTTTCGACAATGTTTTACTTTCAGAAATACAAATGTGACTCGAAGCCATGCAGGAGACAGACAACCATCATTATAATAATCAGTAGTCCTGCATTCAGATTTATGGGTCGGACTGGTAAAAGTCAGACATCACGCAAGGAGCCGGCCGCGGTGGTCGTGCGGTTCTAGCGCTGCAGTCCGGAACCGCGCGATCGCTACGGTCGCAGGTTCGAATCCTGCCTCGGGCATGGATGTGTGTGATGTCCTTAGGTTAGTTAGGTTTAAGTAGTTCTAAGTTCTAGGGGACTGATGACCTAAGATGTTAAGTCCCATAGTGCTCAGTGCCATTTTGAGCCATCACGCAAGGAATGAATTTTTTCTCATATGACGCTTTTCGGAATTTATCCATCATCAGACGTCCTGGAGCGATTACTGCACGTAGAGTAGTTTGTGAATGTTTCTTTACTAGACTGCGAACTTTGTTTCACATACAACATGAAACGCCATAACTACGTGCGGTGAAACCTGATGGTGGATAAGTTCCGAAAAGCATCATATGAGAAATAGAGTCATTCCTTTTACTACTGATTCCCAGTCAGCCTGAATGCAGAATTACTAATTGTTTTAATTTCGAGTTTGACGTCGGATAACAAATGACAGAGGAAGTATTTTTTTCGTGTGATGATGATGATGCCCGCATCTCGTGGTCGTGCGGTAGCGTTCTCGCTTCCCACGCCCGGGTTCCCGGGTTCGATTCCCGGCAGGGTCAGGGATTTTCTCTGCCTCGTGATGGCTGGGTGTTGTGTGATGTCCTTAGGTTAGTTATGTTTAAGTAGTTCTAAGTTCTAGGGGACTGATGACGATAGATGTTAAGTCCCATAGTGCTCCGAGCCATTTGAATCTGATGACGATGATGATGATGATGATGAAGTCCCATACTCCGTGACGCAGGGTAGGGGAACGACGCAGAAGACCCACGCCGCCATACTAGGCAAGGTTCTAGTGGAGGTGGTTTGCCGTTGCCTTCCTCCGACCGTAATGGGGATGAATGACGATGATAAAGACAACACAACAACACCCAGTCATCTCGAGGGAGGTCAAAATCCCTGACCCCGCCGGGAATCGAACCTGGGACACCGTGCTCGGGAAGTGAGAAAGCTACGGCGAGACCACGAGCTGCGGACTTTTCGTGTGGTGTAATTACATATTAACAATTTTCGGATTCTTCATTTGACTGTACTGTGAAACATTTTTGCCAAATTTCAAGATACTAGGTCAACAGGAGTTACCCTATAGGTTCCGATGAGAGAGTTTGCGGTATCAAAATATGTGACCTGACTGGTCCTAATCTTTGGTTTCATTAACTTAGAAGGTAATGCTTATTATACCACCAGTGGGACATACCCCTTAGCATGTGACATAAATTTCGACTTAATACGTCTACCTGTTCCGGAGAGAAAGGAGTCATAACAAACGGAAGTACAGGCAGACAATGAGATAACAAATGGCAGGAACATTTTTGCCGTGTGTTCAATTACAGATCTACGATTTTCCTTTTCTTCCTTTGAATGTACTGTGAAATGTTCCTTTTTGCCAAATTTCGTGATTGCCAAATTTCATGATTCTACACCGATGGGAAGTACTCAACACGATTCGATGAGTGAGTTTGCGAGTATCAAAATATGTGACATAAATAGCCATATATTTTGACTGCATTGACTTACAAGTTTCAATATTTTACACCGCCAAGTGACTGTAGACCTCAGAATGTGACATAAATTTCCACTTGATACGTCTACCCATTTCTGAAAAAAATGGTTTTTAAAAGTCAGGCTGACATCCAGATGCACAAGAAAGTGATCTTATTAGGGTTTCGTTTTTACCGATTGTGGTACGGAAAAGAAGATGAAACACTCAAAGCTAAAAAGTAATTCAAAAACTTAGTAATCTTCGAGAGGGCAAATTACTCTACCTGAATAAAAGTTACTGCACAAATATTAGTTGGCGTTAATATGGCGTGTGTCCAACCTTCGCCTTTAAAACGGCTTGCATGGTGGGATACTTTCGAAGGGGTGGGCGAGCGTTATCCTATTGGAAAACACCACCTGGAACGCTGTTCGTGAATGGCAGCACAATTGGTCGAATCACCAGACTGACGTACAACTATGCAGTCAGGGCGTGTGGGACAACCACGAAAGCACTCTTGCCATACGAAATCGCACCCCAGAACATAAATTCAGGTGTAGGCCCAGTGTGTCCAGCACGCAGAGAGCTCGGTTGCAGACCCTTATCAGGCTCCTTCTAACCAACACACGGCCGTAACTGGCACCGTGGCAGAACCAATTTTCATCAGAAAACACAACATACCTCCATCCAGCCCTCCAATGAGGTCTCGGTTGACACCACTGAAGTCTCAGTGGTGTATACGCTACAGAGTGTGTAGGCTACAGAGTGTATACGCTACAGTGGAATATACGCTACAGAGCGCTGGCTCGGAGCTATCCTTGAAGTAACCGATTTGTAACAGTTCTTTGTGTCACTGTGGTGTCAACTGCTGCTCAGATTGCTGCTGCAGATGCAGAACGATGCGCCAGAGCCGTAAACCGAACTCGGTGGTCTTCCCTCTCGGTATTGCCACCTGGCTGTCCGGAGCACTGTCTTCTTGAAACGTAAATTCTCGTGACCGCCCCCCCCCCCCTCCCCAGCAGCAATCATGTGCAGTGGCTACATTCTTGGCATGTCTTTCTGCAGTATCGCAGAAGGAACGTCCAGCTTCTCAAAGCCCTATTACACGACCTCGTTCAAACTCAGTGAGGTGTTGATACTGGCTTTTTGCCTAAAAGGCATTCTTCATTAATATCAATTCACCACGTCAGAATCTCAAAGGTAATCACCACTGTTACAGTGTGTATTTAAAATAAACCTGATTCGCTTACTCACAGTGGCGCTACTAGCGCGACTTTTATGTGACTGGCGCGCAATTTGAATAGACATCATCTTTCAGATATAGAAGCGCGCCTACCAGCTTCCGTTTATGCCACACAACTCCTGCATGGTGATGAGATTTTTTTGCCGTCACAGTGTAGGTTGGTTCAATCATCACATCACGGTACGACAGAAAATGAAACGTGAAACGTGTCAGCCTAACACTTGGGTAACGCCTTTCAACCTGGCGTCACCCGTTCTTCCACATCTTCATGAGTATACAGAGGACACTTCCGTCTCCCAAGGCGACCACAGCCATGAAACGTCCTGGCAGATTAAAACTGTGTGCCAGACCGAAACTCGAACTCGGGACCTTCACCTTTCGCGGGAAAGTGCTCTAACAACTGAGTTACCAAAGCACAATTCACGATCCGTCGTCACATCTTTACTTCCACCAGTACCTCATCTCCTACCTTCCAAACTTGGAGGAATGACAGCCCACTCTACCTCAACAGCCGAAACCAGAGAAGGTACTGATGTGGGTCGCCGGGATCCGGAGCGATGTCGAGGTTGTAATTCATTACAAATGCGTTCCACTGTGTTCATTTCGGGACTCTGGGCAGGTCAATCTATTTCAGCAATTTAATTAGAGGAGGAGGAAGGAGAAGGGAACCGTAAAGGAAGGCATGTCCGAAGGAACAGACATCACGCTTTCATATAACTGGGTCGCCTAAATTGGCAGTGGATCCACCTGCTTCAGTGCGGATGCTCAAGTACGTTCCCCCTCCCGAGGAATATCAGAGCAGCGAGCATGAAGGAAATGGACAGGGGCTGCGGATAGGTGGTGGTCGCTGGGAGTTTGGGTCGTCCCTGCAAGGGCGATGAACACTGTGTCCTGGGTGGCGCAGTTATTAAAGCAACTGCCCAGTAAGCAGGATATCCTGGATTCGAACCCGGTCCAGCACATATATTCGCTCGTCGCCGCTGGTGCTGCACATTGTCCGAAATAACAGATGCTAAGAACTCACACAAGCATTTCAGAAATGATATTGTTCACAAACCATTGCCTCACAGATCGTGCTTTATGACAGGATGCATTGCCATATTGACACAAACAATCACCCTCCCCACGAAAAACACTCGCATAGAGTAAAACCACCTGCTCTCTAATTCCCTGTTGACACTATAGATGAAGACAGGTAACGTTGTCCAGGCATTCGCCAGACTCAGACACTTCCATCGGGATACAACAGGACATAGCGTGATTCACCATCGCAAAGCAGTTGTTATCAGTCATTCTGTAGTGGACTGTTAAGGCAGCCAGTCCACAGTGAAGTAGCCGAAAGGGCACGCGTCAACTCACGCCGTCTGGCGTTAAGTCTGGAACAGGATTCGTAATGAATGTGATAAAGAAAAGAACGTAGCTACTAGAACACTTAACTTTTATATTGTCCTTTGGTATACAGCATTCTGGATGATACAAGTGAGACTCTATCTTCAGGTACACTCTTTGACATAAAACTTGACCGGCGGCCGGCCGCTTCAGAGGCTAAGTCCGCGCCGATCGCGACATGGGACAAAAAAACTGGCCAACTCGCTAATTCTCTAAGTCCGGTTATCTGCACAATCTGGCAACACTGTAGACTGCGGCACTTCCTGGAGGAAAACTTGTCCCATGATAGAGAAACTCTAGGCTGGTTACGCCTGTGGTCTAGCGGTAGCGTGCGTTGTTTCTGTTCATAATGTCAGTTGATCGAGAGCAGGTGGCATAAAATATTTTTATAGCCTCTTCCGTCTGAATGCTGAAGACGTGAATGTAATGGTAGCGCAGATTCAATCTATTTCGCTTTGTGACACACCGATATCAAAATTTTATCCAGTAACGATTTTGCGGCAGATTTCCTGCAGACTGTCCTCCTCTGGACACCGTATGCGGCAAAGCTCCGGGATCCATTTGCTGGCTACTGGCAGCGGCCGTGGCGACAGCAGCGGCGCTGCACTCCCCCGTTCTTTATCGAAAGCGCCTGCTACCGCTCATCGCTTTTGATTATTTAAAACGCTTTATTATTAAATGTTGCTCCACAGAAAATTACTACAATTTCCATTCACGCTCAAAAGCAACGGAGACAGACGCCCTGATAAGTAGGCGGGTATTATATTACATTAATCGGCAAGAGCTGAGTATGGCCCGAAATTAATTTAATAGACTGGGACGAAATTAAACCACCTCACTACATTCGATGAATTTATAAATGCTTCATACCTCGTTTCTTTTCCTTTCAAACTCAATTATTTGTGCAACTTTTGGTCAATGTTTGGATGTTTTCGTCAAGCCAGAGTGAGCGTCTGTGTTGTAAAGTGTATTACAGTTCTTGTTTCATTCCTTATGGTAAGTCTATGCGATAAACTGTGTGAATACCTTGCAATGCATGCTCTGTAGCAGTGCAGCAACACTGCACATTTGGAGTTTCATGTATGGGTTCATGAAGTATTTATTGTTGATCGGAAGTGATAGTTAAGGTCATCAGATTTAAACCAGAAAAATTTGTCGGTTTGAAGGTTTCAGAGAACGGAAAGGAATTGCTAACGCCGGTGTTAGAAAACGTCTACAGTTAAATGCTATTGCAAAAATTTAGAAGAAGGGAACTATATTAATGAACATGTGCACTTCATAAACAACCTTCTGACATGTTAGACCTATATGACGAACAAAGCTCAAATTTATATCGTTGACAGTCGGTTTGAATCTTTTCAGGGTCTATTTTACAGTGAAGCACCTTGGAATTTGCAAAGCAGAAATCCATGATATTAACTTAATTTACTAAGTCGAAATCGGACGAAGATTGATGTTTAAAGGCATTCCTCAGATTTCGCATAAGAAATTTTTACTAGCAGTTTGCAACTCCATTAATTAAAATGGAAAATAAAAGGTTGTAGTCAGCGGCTTCTACCGTGATTCGAACTGCTATGTCTTATAGTACAAGCACTGCAACGCACAAGGGAACCTCTGAGCTAACGACACACTGGCGGCCAGAGGCGGAATATAGTCACTGCGATGTTGCCTGAGCCTCAAAACGCAACCTTAAACACATGAACAGAGGAGGTGGAGATTACTGGTTTAACGTCCCGTCGACAACGATGTCATTAGAGACGGAGCACAAGCTCGGATTAGGGAAGGATGGGGAAGGAAATCGGCCGTGCCCTTCCTAAGGAACCATCCCGGCATTTGCCTGAAGCGATTTAGGGAAATCATTGAAAACCTAAATCAGGATGGCCGGGCGCGGGATTGCACCGTCGTCCTCCCGAATGCACACACAAACAGGTGTTACTTATGTGAAGAACGCCGTTCTTGGAGTCCAGAAATTAAATATACTTTCTAATTGTGTCATCTTGCAGTGGATTATATCGTACGAGTCTTCGATGTGGAAAACGAATGTCAAGTGAATTTAGCGAGGTAACGCCGACCTACACCCGGAAGTAAATGCACTATCAGAGTGTTGGCAAATACTTGCTACGACGCTGCCATTTCTAGGCTCTCTGACGAGGCAGCTCTTCAGTGAAATGCTTGCCGTGATTCTCCGATACGGTTCTTCAGAGTGGAGACGCGCGCGCACGTTTGGTTTTTATGCGGCGTTCTCCCCTGATGGTTTCTGACGTCGCCTTGTGGGCTATGTATACACATGAGACATTCAATTATCATTAATCCAGAATGATACAAGTTTCAGCTTCCGGCGTGGAAGAAGGCTGTTGACGCCGACATTATATCATTTCAACGTAGGGAAAGCAAAACGGATCATTCAATGTTTCTCATTCAACATAAAGCATGTGAGATAATTTTCCGTAACGTTCATAATCATCTAAAAATACAAACGAAGTAAAAATACACCGGAAGCTTATTCGAATTGAATATAACGCTTTGCACCTCGATGTCGAATTTGTCCACTTGCAATCTTTTGCAGCATACACATAGAATGTCATGATTATCACGAGAATGAAGAAATATGTTGGTAAGGATGGAAGCAAGAAGAGACGCAGTCAACAAATATTCTATTCCTCATGGCATTCATTTCATTTGACACGTAAGAAGAGGTAAAGCGGGAATTTACTTTCGTTAACACGAAAGATATGCCGCACATATTGATAACGAGGAAGTCTGCGTCTTCATACGTTTCCTCCTTGAAATCTGTATGCTCTATTATATACTAAGTAGCCCGATCATTGTTTCAGTAATGTTACCCTCTTGTTTGACCCCGTAACGATGAACAGATTCCAAATGCATGTCTCCCTTCCTGGGTTGTTTTTTGTGTTTTATTGCTTGGAATTCCTGAAGCAGACCACTGTGCCTTCCCCCCTCGTGGGTTAGGTCTCAAAACTAAACCGCTTTGTATCCAATGGCATAATTTATTCAGACAGCATCAGCATAAGACTATCAAACAAAGCCTTCCATTTACAGTTGCAGCACTCTAATCAGCACTGACCAAAGTGTAATCCACGGTCATGGTCCTAAATTACCAGCTGTCTGCTACTGTGGCAAAGTCCGTACTACACTTTCGATTCCGCAGCACCATTTTATCTGGTAACACTGTGTAGTTGCACAGTTGTGCTACCAGGTCTGTCCTCACACTGTCAACTTTATGTATCTCACTTCTCCTGTAGCGTAGATCACGAGGAGCCGAAGTAAATGAGTGTATTCTGCATGACGTAACATTCAGTATTCCCTTCTTTCATAGCCACTCTTCATGTGCATCGATACCAAATAGGAATGCGAAAACTCTTGCGAGTGAGAGAATGACAATAACAATCGTAACAAGAACAAGCAAATAATGAATGATGTTTATTCCAACGCAGAACGAGAATGGCTTTAAATATAAAAATCTGTATCTATATCTATATCCATATCTATTGATCTTTGAGTTGGCACAATGCAAATATATTCTTAGCATTTTCCCGCGTCCGGCCATCCTGATTTAGGTTTTCCGTGATTTCCCTAAATCGCTCCAGGCAAATGCCGGGATGGTTCCTTTCAAAGGGCACGGCCGACTTCCTTCCCCGTCATTCCCTAATCCGATGAGACCGATGACCTCGCTGTCTGGTCTCCTTCCCCCAAAACCAAACAACCATCTTAGCATTTAGTTACTGAATTTAGTTCTGGACGTTTGCAGAGAAAAGGAAAAGTCGGTACTTCTCGCTAGTTTAATATAATGTGAACCAGCAACTACCCTTTCCTTAGAACACGACTCAAGCAGGTCCTCAAGTAGGTAGCAAGGCACTGCTGCATTCTGTTCCCTGACATTGCTCTGATGACGGTTAATGCAGATAGTTCCGATTATGAAATACAAAACGTATTGCAGGTTAGTTCCTAGGATAGTAACATTAAATTTGCGTTGTAGACGGCACATGAACGTGACGACTATCCATATTACTCATCAATATAAAAAGACAATATTTTGGGAATTTAGCAGGATTACTCAAAATGAATTCTGAAATTGGGTGACTGACTGCACAGGTGCTAAACGTCGTCAAGAGTATACGATGTCCTAATCGCATTAGGAATATGAAGATCGTCTTCGACAGCTCGCAACTTTCACATTGCTATCTCCACCCTACTCCAGACAGCCCTCGGTGGAGTTGCACTACGTTGCCGATGTTATGGAAGGCCTTCAAACCGACAACAGACCACATATTGAAAAATACAAGCGAATTGTCTTGCAGCGTAAGCTTATTGTAACTAATCTAAAAATTATTGGAGAGGAACATTGTCCTATTCAAAAAAAGTAAAATGTTACACACTGTTGACGTCAAACGGACATTATCTATGTCCTGTCTTGTGTCCTACTCATCTATAATATCAAGTGTACTATGAAAATGATTATATATAATGGATGATAGGGTAATGCATTGATACCATATGGTGGGGGCCGGCCGGTGTGGCCGTGCGGTTCTAGGCGCTTCAGTCTGGAACCGCGTGACCGCTACGGTCGCAGGTTCGAATCCTGCCTCGGGCATTGATGTGAGTGATGTCCTTAGGTTAGTTAGGTTTAAGTAGTTCTAAGTTCTAGGGGACTGATGACCTCAGATGTTAAGTCCCATAGTGCTCAGAGCCATTTGAACCATTTGAACTATTTAACACAAAATGACATTAAAAATTAAAGTTATTCACGAGCAGCTAGTTGAGAATATGTATGAACATTAAATGACACGACGAACTGAAATAATATGACGAAGAGTTCAGCGCTCACTGGGAATAGAGCCCCACACATATCGTTGTTGACTACACACAAAGAGACGTCAGCTACCGAATTTTTATCCACCAGCTGCTCAGAATAGCATCTTGAACTTACAGTCATCTCGCAAATAGTTCTGTGTCTCACTGGGAGTTAAAAACGTCAGATATCGTTAGTGTTGACAACGAATGAAAATACATTAAAAATCAAAATTATTATCCACCAGCAGATAGGTGTTCTCATGATAGAGCTTGATAATACATAATTAAATCTTTAGTGCAGGGCCAGGATTCGATCCCATTCACGCGTAATATGTGAAGGTGTTGAGGAATCTGCAGTTTTGAACAAACAACAAATTGTAACCGAGCTGTATTGCTACGAAGGGATCAAATTCCGCGTTAAGGGCGGTCTGAGTTGCATTCCCAGTTTAGAACCAATTTTATCGACATACAGAAGCTCAAATAAAAGATGGAATAAGTGTCCTGTGACCATACATAGCGTTTGTGTCGTCACTTGAAATAAATAACTAGTATAAGAAAGGTTACTGGTGATAGAGTTTCTACATGTCGCCACTCCAGACTTTATTGTAGTTCAACCTACCGTCTACTTGGTAAAGAAGGAATATCATCTTTAATGTGAATTTTCAGACCACGCAGCCATTATATCTCCTTCACTTGGTGTAGCCAGGAGAGAATGGAATCTGTCTCTCCCTATCTAAAATCATTGACGGAAGTGGGAATCGAACCCAGACCATAGGTATAACAACCTACCATCCGTCCAACAGACCACGAAATCCTCTTCTCTGCGAGTCATTTTTCTATCGTAACGCAGTTGCGCCACACTGGATGAGAATTCTGACACACAGGCTCCCTGTAGTAATTTGCAGCATGTTCAGTAAATTCATTTACTTGGTTGACCGAATCACCATGAACTAGCTGCCTCGGCTACCCAGTGCATACATTCGACTATTTTGTAATCACAGAAATAAAATCACGTAACTGCCACCTACACACAACTGCCAACAGTGTAGGATGCAGAAGTTTAAATAGGAAGTGTTCCTTTCCACTTGAGCTATTCTATTGCGCTATCTGTTACTAGAAAACGTCGTTCAGTCCAAAAGAAAAGCTGTAACTGTTTGTCTCTCAGAAGTCAAGACCTGGCCATATGCATAATCTCACAGTGCTGTGGAATCCAAAAGTTCTGGAGGAATAGTTGCGGAGCTCTGGAGCTGCTGTAGCTACGTGTCAGCTTGTAGCATAGATAAGATGTCGCGAGTTCGAATACATTCAGTGCTACATTTGTTAAAACGCAATTCTGCTCTCTGCTGAAGGTATCAATCTAATGGAACTTTGAACATAATTCCCTTCACTTCTCAACCCAAAGTAGTCGCATGTGGAAAAAGGGCTAACTACTGTGACATTTTGTTCTATTCAGGTTTAATAGACAGCAGGCAGCAGATGCATCTCGAAGATGTGCAGGGAGAGCGCATCGTGCCATAATATGTCAGAAAAGTATTTTCTACATTAGCCGTCGTGTGGTAGTGATATTTTATTCTTCTTCAAACTTTGTTTGACAGCTTTAACTCAGAACAAGTTTTCTACATGCATGTAATCAATAAACTGCATGTGCATTGTCAGACTGTCATAGGTAACATCAGAGAATTCGCATATATCGTTGATGATTAATTTCTCTCTCATGTTTACTATTGTTTTAACAACACTAAAGGAAACCTTACGAAAATTGTGCACTGTATTATAAGAAATGAAATAAAACTAACCATGATAACCTTACGACGAAAGTATCTGTACACAAGCATGCTTCTATCGACACGAATTAGTAAAATACTACTCACTTAGATTTTGATTGGGTCTGTGTTTAATTGGTATGCTGTGTCATACTCAAGAGGTATGCAAATGTGGCATTTCATAAATATAGTTACGTATTCCTAGAAACCCAAAATTCGCTTGGCAGCAGCGGAAAGAGGCCTTACCTGTTGTGCAGCATTGTAAGTTTTTCAACATTGCACTATGAGCTGAAAGCATTTTCTTGCGATTTCCTTATTGATGTTTGATCTGACTGCTTGTAGCTCTTTCACAGAAGGGATAAAAACGTTACAGTCAGTGAGACTGGAACTGCGAACCGTAACAGACGCTTTTTCACAGGTCAGCACGTTACCACAGAGCTGGCGAGGAGGTATGGGTCTTAGCTTCCTATTACGAGGACAATAGTAACTAGAACTCGTAAACCGCTATCTGAAGGTCGAGATTAGTTGCGGTTTCCACCTGCAACGACTTTCCTGGGCTGAAAACCGTAAATTTTCAATCTTTTGTTACCCTTCAAGCGATAATAACTCAGATTATCCAATGGAAATGACAGGTAAAATCAAGTGAACTTTGAGGCTTAATTCCGTGCACACCAGGAAGTAACTCGTCGATCACAGAGTTGCCAAACATACGTTGCCTTGTTGCCAAATCTCAGTTACAGTACCAGCAGGAAGAAGACGAACCGATGTGATCCTACAGCGGTCTGGGAAGTGACCATAGCTGGTGTCTCCAAGTCGCGGCTGCTACGGCCTGGAATACGTAATGCGTCTGATTCGCTTTCTGTAACTAGGTTTAGGGACTGGAGCGTAGTTACTAATAATACTCAGAACTGACTGCAAACTGAGCATCATAAATCAGTAACTCTCATTGTTGTTTTTATATTTCTTTCGTAAGTGTACTCAAAACTAAGAAAGTCATTCACAGGCGTTTTCGTGCCTCGCCGATAGTCGAGCACAACATACAAATAAAAATAAAAAAGAATGTGTGTGTGTGTGTGTTTGTGTGTGTGTGAGAGAGAGAGAGAGAGAGAGAGAGAGAGAGAGAGAGAGAGAGAGAGAAATAAAAAGCAATGAGAGAGAGTGTAAAAAATTGTTGTAAAGAAATTGAATCATGGTATTTAAAGAAATCTTTCATTAAAATGACACGTCCCACATCATTACGAAATGTCGTATTCATGATCTATGGAACAAGAGTTAATCTAATGTAATCTAATCTAATCACATCATATTGATGATTAGCCATGAAGAGTCATGAATTACCGAAATTTTGGCCAATACCAGTAACCAAATCTAAACTTTGTATCCTTATTTTAGATTCAGACACCTAGCGGCTCGTAAGAAAAACCGATACGTAACATTTGATTTTTCTTAGTTAACAATCGGATTACGTGTTGGGTTCGTATCTCCGTCACAGAACTTCACATCATGCACTTCATCTTTAAATGCATGCACACTTTGTTACTTCAGAATGGAGGTATATCAGACATCTTTCGTGGTTAGATAACAGGGACGAAAGGGTCTTGATAGGAGTCACGGTTTATTACAAAAATTGTCGTCTTTTATTTCCAAGTTTAGATTTGGTTACTGGTATTGGCCAAAATTTCGGTAATTCATGACTCTTCATGGCTAATCATCAATATGATGTGATTAGATTAGATTACATTAGATTAACTCTTGTTCCATAGATCATGAATACGACATTTCGTAATGATGTGGGACGTGTCATTTTAATGAAAGATTTCTTTAAATACCATGATTCAATTTCTTTACAACAATTTTTTACACTCTCTCTCATTGCTTTTTATTTCTCTCTCTCTCTCTCTCTCTCTCTCTCTCTCTCTCTCTCACACACACACACAAACACACACACACACACATTCTTTTTTATTTTTATTTGTATGTTGTGCTCGACTATCGGCGAGGCACGAAAACGCCTGTGAATGACTTTCTTAGTTTTGAGTACACTTACGAAAGAAATATAAAAACAACAATGAGAGTTACTGATTTATGATGCTCAGTTTGCAGTCAGTTCTGAGTATTATTAGTAACTACGCTCCAGTCCCTAAACCTAGTTACAGAAAGCGAATCAGACGCATTACGTATTCCAGGCCGTAGCAGCCGCGACTTGGAGACACCAGCTATGGTCACTTCCCAGACCGCTGTAGGATCACATCGGTTCGTCTTCTTCCTGCTGGTACTGTAACTGAGATTTGGCAACAAGGCAACGTATGTTTGGCAACTCTGTGATCGACGAGTTACTTCCTGGTGTGCACGGAATTAAGCCTCAAAGTTCACTTGATTTTACCTGTCATTTCCATTGGATAATCTGAGTTATTATCGCTTGAAGGGTAACAAAAGATTGAAAATTTACGGTTTTCAGCCCAGGAAAGTCGTTGCAGGTGGAAACCGCAACTAATCTCGACCTTCAGATAGCGGTTTACGAGTTCTAGTTACTATTGTCCTCGTAATAGGAAGCTAAGACCCATACCTCCTCGCCAGCTCTGTGGTAACGTGCTGACCTGTGAAAAAGCGTCTGTTACGGTTCGCAGTTCCAGTCTCACTGACTGTAACGTTTTTATCCCTTCTGTGAAAGAGCTACAAGCAGTCAGATCAAACATCAATAAGGAAATCGCAAGAAAATGCTTTCAGCTCATAGTGCAATGTTGAAAAACTTACAATGCTGCACAACAGGTAAGGCCTCTTTCCGCTGCTGCCAAGCGAATTTTGGGTTTCTAGGAATACGTAACTATATTTATGAAATGCCACATTTGCATACCTCTTGAGTATGACACAGCATACCAATTAAACACAGACCCAATCAAAATCTAAGTGAGTAGTATTTTACTAATTCGTGTCGATAGAAGCATGCTTGTGTACAGATACTTTCGTCGTAAGGTTATCATGGTTAGTTTTATTTCATTTCTTATAATACAGTGCACAATTTTCGTAAGGTTTCCTTTAGTGTTGTTAAAACAATAGTAAACATGAGAGAGAAATTAATCATCAACGATATATGCGAATTCTCTGATGTTACCTATGACAGTCTGACAATGCACATGCAGTTTATTGATTACATGCATGTAGAAAACTTGTTCTGAGTTAAAGCTGTCAAACAAAGTTTGAAGAAGAATAAAATATCACTACCACACGACGGCTAATGTAGAAAATACTTTTCTGACATATTATGGCACGATGCGCTCTCCCTGCACATCTTCGAGATGCATCTGCTGCCTGCTGTCTATTAAACCTGAATAGAACAAAATGTCACAGTAGTTAGCCCTTTTTCCACATGCGACTACTTTGGGTTGAGAAGTGAAGGGAATTATGTTCAAAGTTCCATTAGATTGATACCTTCAGCAGAGAGCAGAATTGCGTTTTAACAAATGTAGCACTGAATGTATTCGAACTCGCGACATCTTATCTATGCTACAAGCTGACACGTAGCTACAGCAGCTCCAGAGCTCCGCAACTATTCCTCCAGAACTTTTGGATTCCACAGCACTGTGAGATTATGCATATGGCCAGGTCTTGACTTCTGAGAGACAAACAGTTACAGCTTTTCTTTTGGACTGAACGACGTTTTCTAGTAACAGATAGCGCAATAGAATAGCTCAAGTGGAAAGGAACACTTCCTATTTAAACTTCTGCATCCTACACTGTTGGCAGTTGTGTGTAGGTGGCAGTTACGTGATTTTATTTCTGTGATTACAAAATAGTCGAATGTATGCACTGGGTAGCCGAGGCAGCTAGTTCATGGTGATTCGGTCAACCAAGTAAATGAATTTACTGAACATGCTGCAAATTACTACAGGGAGCCTGTGTGTCAGAATTCTCATCCAGTGTGGCGCAACTGCGTTACGATAGAAAAATGACTCGCAGAGAAGAGGATTTCGTGGTCTGTTGGACGGATGGTAGGTTGTTATACCTATGGTCTGGGTTCGATTCCCACTTCCGTCAATGATTTTAGATAGGGAGAGACAGATTCCATTCTCTCCTGGCTACACCAAGTGAAGGAGATATAATGGCTGCGTGGTCTGAAAATTCACATTAAAGATGATATTCCTTCTTTACCAAGTAGACGGTAGGTTGAACTACAATAAAGTCTGGAGTGGCGACATGTAGAAACTCTATCACCAGTAACCTTTCTTATACTAGTTATTTATTTCAAGTGACGACACAAACGCTATGTATGGTCACAGGACACTTATTCCATCTTTTATTTGAGCTTCTGTATGTCGATAAAATTGGTTCTAAACTGGGAATGCAACTCAGACCGCCCTTAACGCGGAATTTGATCCCTTCGTAGCAATACAGCTCGGTTACAATTTGTTGTTTGTTCAAAACTGCAGATTCCTCAACACCTTCACATATTACGCGTGAATGGGATCGAATCCTGGCCCTGCACTAAAGATTTAATTATGTATTATCAAGCTCTATCATGAGAACACCTATCTGCTGGTGGATAATAATTTTGATTTTTAATGTATTTTCATTCGTTGTCAACACTAACGATATCTGACGTTTTTAACTCCCAGTGAGACACAGAACTATTTGCGAGATGACTGTAAGTTCAAGATGCTATTCTGAGCAGCTGGTGGATAAAAATTCGGTAGCTGACGTCTCTTTGTGTGTAGTCAACAACGATATGTGTGGGGCTCTATTCCCAGTGAGCGCTGAACTCTTCGTCATATTATTTCAGTTCGTCGTGTCATTTAATGTTCATACATATTCTCAACTAGCTGCTCGTGAATAACTTTAATTTTTAATGTCATTTTGTGTTAAATAGTTCAAATGGTTCAAATGGCTCTGAGCACTATGGGACTTAACATCTGAGGTCATCAGTCCCCTAGAACTTAGAACTACTTAAACCTAACTAACCTAAGGACATCACTCACATCAATGCCCGAGGCAGGATTCGAACCTGCGACCGTAGCGGTCACGCGGTTCCAGACTGAAGCGCCTAGAACCGCACGGCCACACCGGCCGGCCCCCACCATATGGTATCAATGCATTACCCTATCATCCATTATATATAATCATTTTCATAGTACACTTGATATTATAGATGAGTAGGACACAAGACAGGACATAGATAATGTCCGTTTGACGTCAACAGTGTGTAACATTTTACTTTTTTTGAATAGGACAATGTTCCTCTCCAATAATTTTTAGATTAGTTACAATAAGCTTACGCTGCAAGACAATTCGCTTGTATTTTTCAATATGTGGTCTGTTGTCGGTTTGAAGGCCTTCCATAACATCGGCAACGTAGTGCAACTCCACCGAGGGCTGTCTGGAGTAGGGTGGAGATAGCAATGTGAAAGTTGCGAGCTGTCGAAGACGATCTTCATATTCCTAATGCGATTAGGACATCGTATACTCTTGACGACGTTTAGCACCTGTGCAGTCAGTCACCCAATTTCAGAATTCATTTTGAGTAATCCTGCTAAATTCCCAAAATATTGTCTTTTTATATTGATGAGTAATATGGATAGTCGTCACGTTCATGTGCCGTCTACAACGCAAATTTAATGTTACTATCCTAGGAACTAACCTGCAATACGTTTTGTATTTCATAATCGGAACTATCTGCATTAACCGTCATCAGAGCAATGTCAGGGAACAGAATGCAGCAGTGCCTTGCTACCTACTTGAGGACCTGCTTGAGTCGTGTTCTAAGGAAAGGGTAGTTGCTGGTTCACATTATATTAAACTAGCGAGAAGTACCGACTTTTCCTTTTCTCTGCAAACGTCCAGAACTAAATTCAGTAACTAAATTGCTAAGATGGTTGTTTGGTTTTGGGGGAAGGAGACCAGACAGCGAGGTCATCGGTCTCATCGGATTAGGGAATGACGGGGAAGGAAGTCGGCCGTGCCCTTTGAAAGGAACCATCCGGCATTTTGCCTGGAGCGATTTAGGAAATCACGGAAAACCTAAATCAGGATGGCCGGACGCGGGAAAATGCTAAGAATATATTTGCATTGTGCCAACTCAAAGATCAATAGATATGGATATAGATATAGATACAGATTTTTATATTTAAAGCCATTCTCGTTCTGCGTTGGAATAAACATCATTCATTATTTGCTTGTTCTTGTTACGATTGTTATTGTCATTCTCTCACTCGCAAGAGTTTTCGCATTCCTATTTGGTATCGATGCACATGAAGAGTGGCTATGAAAGAAGGGAATACTGAATGTTACGTCATGCAGAATACACTCATTTACTTCGGCTCCTCGTGATCTACGCTACAGGAGAAGTGAGATACATAAAGTTGACAGTGTGAGGACAGACCTGGTAGCACAACTGTGCAACTACACAGTGTTACCAGATAAAATGGTGCTGCGGAATCGAAAGTGTAGTACGGACTTTGCCACAGTAGCAGACAGCTGGTAATTTAGGACCATGACCGTGGATTACACTTTGGTCAGTGCTGATTAGAGTGCTGCAACTGTAAATGGAAGGCTTTGTTTGATAGTCTTATGCTGATGCTGTCTGAATAAATTATGCCATTGGATACAAAGCGGTTTAGTTTTGAGACCTAACCCACGAGGGGGGAAGGCACAGTGGTCTGCTTCAGGAATTCCAAGCAATAAAACACAAAAAACAACCCAGGAAGGGAGACATGCATTTGGAATCTGTTCATCGTTACGGGGTCAAACAAGAGGGTAACATTACTGAAACAATGATCGGGCTACTTAGTATATAATAGAGCATACAGATTTCAAGGAGGAAACGTATGAAGACGCAGACTTCCTCGTTATCAATATGTGCGGCATATCTTTCGTGTTAACGAAAGTAAATTCCCGCTTTACCTCTTCTTACGTGTCAAATGAAATGAATGCCATGAGGAATAGAATATTTGTTGACTGCGTCTCTTCTTGCTTCCATCCTTACCAACATATTTCTTCATTCTCGTGGTAATCATGACATTCTATGTGTATGCTGCAAAAGATTGCAAGTGGACAAATTCGACATCGAGGTGCAAAGCGCTATATTCAATTCGAATAAGCTTCCGGTGTATTTTTACTTCGTTTGTATTTTTAGATGATTATGAACGTTACGGAAAATTATCTCACATGCTTTATGTTGAATGAGAAACATTGAATGATCCGTTTTGCTTTCCCTACGTTGAAATGATATAATGTCGGCGTCAACAGCCTTCTTCCACGCCGGAAGCTGAAACTTGTATCATTCTGGATTAATGATAATTGAATGTCTCATGTGTATACATAGCCCACAAGGCGACGTCAGAAACCATCAGGGGAGAACGCCGCATAAAAACCAAACGTGCGCGCGCGTCTCCACTCTGAAGAACCGTATCGGAGAATCACGGCAAGCATTTCGCTGAAGAGCTGCCTCGTCAGAGAGCCTAGAAATGGCAGCGTCGTAGCAAGTATTTGTCAACACTCTGATAGTGCATTTACTTCCGGGTGTAGGTCGGCGTTACCTCGCTAAATTCACTTGACATTCGTTTTCCACATCGAAGACTCGTACGATATAATCCACTGCAAGATGACACAATTAGAAAGTATATTTAATTTCTGGACTCCAAGAACGGCGTTCTTCACATAAGTAACACCTGTTTGTGTGTGCATTCGGGAGGACGACGGTGCAATCCCGCGCCCGGCCATCCTGATTTAGGTTTTCAATGATTTCCCTAAATCGCTTCAGGCAAATGCCGGGATGGTTCCTTAGGAAGGGCACGGCCGATTTCCTTCCCCATCCTTCCCTAATCCGAGCTTGTGCTCCGTCTCTAATGACATCGTTGTCGACGGGACGTTAAACCAGTAATCTCCACCTCCTCTGTTCATGTGTTTAAGGTTGCGTTTTGAGGCTCAGGCAACATCGCAGTGACTATATTCCGCCTCTGGCCGCCAGTGTGTCGTTAGCTCAGAGGTTCCCTTGTGCGTTGCAGTGCTTGTACTATAAGACATAGCAGTTCGAATCACGGTAGAAGCCGCTGACTACAACCTTTTATTTTCCATTTTAATTAATGGAGTTGCAAACTGCTAGTAAAAATTTCTTATGCGAAATCTGAAGAATGCCTTTAAATATCAATCTTCGTCCGATTTCGACTTAGTAAATTAAGTTAATATCATGGATTTCTGCTTTGCAAATTCCAAGGTGCTTCACTGTAAAATAGACCCTGAAAAGATTCAAACCGACTGTCAACGATATAAATTTGAGCTTTGTTCGTCATATAGGTCTAACATGTCAGAAGGTTGTTTATGAAGTGCACATGTTCATTAATATAGTTCCCTTCTTCTAAATTTTTGCAATAGCATTTAACTGTAGACGTTTTCTAACACCGGCGTTAGCAATTCCTTTCCGTTCTCTGAAACCTTCAAACCGACAAATTTTTCTGGTTTAAATCTGATGACCTTAACTATCACTTCCGATTAACAATAAATACTTCATGAACCCATACATGAAACTCCAAATGTGCAGTGTTCCTGCACTGCTACAGAGCATGCATTGCAAGGTATTCACACAGTTTATCGCATAGACTTACCATAAGGAATGAAACAAGAACTGTAATACACTTTACAACACAGACGCTCACTCTGGCTTGACGAAAACATCCAAACATTGACCAAAGGTTGCACAAATAATTGAGTTTGAAAGGAAAAGAAACGAGGTATGAAGCATTTATAAATTCATCGAATGTAGTGAGGTGGTTTAATTTCGTCCCAGTCTATGAAATTAATTTCGGGCCATACTCAGCTCTTGCCGATTAATGTAATATAATACCCGCCTACTAATCAGGGCGTCCGTCTCCGTTGCTTTTGAGCGTGAATGGAAATTGTAGTAATTTTCTGTGGAGCAACATTTAATAATAAAGCGTTTTAAATAATCAAAAGCGATGAGCGGTAGCAGGCGCTTTCGATAAAGAACGGGGGAGTGCAGCGCCGCTGCTGTCGCCACGGCCGCTGCCAGTAGCCAGCAAATGGATCCCGGAGCTTTGCCGCATACGGTGTCCAGAGGAGGACAGTCTGCAGGAAATCTGCCGCAAAATCGTTACTGGATAAAATTTTAATATCGGTGTGTCACAAAGCGAAATAGATTGAATCTGCGCTACCATTACATTCACGTCTTCAGCATTCAGACGGAAGAGGCTATAAAAATATTTTATGCCACCTGCTCTCGATCAACTGACATTATGAACAGAAACAACGCACGCTACCGCTAGACCACAGGCGTAATCAGCCTAGAGTTTCTCTATCATGGGACAAGTTTTCCTCCAGGAAGTGCCGCAGTCTACAGTGTTGCCAGATTGTGCAGATAACCGGACTTAGAGAATTAGCGAGTTGGCCAGTTTTTTTGTCCCATGTCGCGATCGGCGCGGACTTAGCCTCTGAAGCGGCCGGCCGCCGGTCGAGTTTTATGTCAAAGAGTGTACATGCAACGTTACAAATGGCGCCTTGCTAGGTCGTAGCCATTAACTTAGCTGAAGGCTATTCTGTCTCTCGGCAAATGGGAGAAAGGCTTCGATCAGTGTAGTCGCTAGCAATGTCGTCGTACAACTGGGGCGAGTGCTAGTCCGTCTCTCGAGACCTGCCTTGTGGTGGCGCTCGGTCTACGATCACACAGTGGCGACACGCGGGTCCGACATGTACTAATGGACCGCGGCCGATTTAAAGCTACCACCTAGCAAGTGTGGTGTCTAGCGGTGACAACACACATTCAATGTCCAGTGTCATGGTTCTTTGCACCTCAAGCTTCCATTGGCACTGACTATAGAAATTTGTGGTTAATGAGGAACTATTAGACTGTTGTACATCACACTTTTTAGCTCCTTATGCACAATCATTGTCATGGGTGGGCTGCAGATAGCCCTTTAGAAGATACAAGTAACGCGTTCCGCCGATGTCATACGATTTTTACTGTCACCTTGCTCAGTTTTCGACACTCCTTCTCCGTCAGCACATGAGTTCTGCCAGGTCTTGGCTCGTGCTCCACGTTTCCATACGACCAACAGTGGACTTTTACCGCCCATCTTATACTGCCGTGTCCGCATCTCCTAACGTCTAGTGATCAGTTCCGTATTACGTAAGGGCGTCCGTAGATAATGGCAGCATATAGATGTAGAGTTATCTTTCCTTGATTTTTGCAGATCTGTACTTACAGATATTAATGAGTTAATTGTCTACAACAAGAGAATTTCCATTAAAACCAAGTCTTTGAACGAAACTGATCGCTTTCAAGCGCAAGAGTACTCCTGCAAAGTGAGTTGTACGTTGGGAGACACCGGTAGAATAACCTAATATTCCAGAGTGGCCCTTCAAGAACTGTTGCATAACACACATCTACGTATGTAGTGAAAGGTAGTGACACTTTAGGTCTCTTTCCTTTGGGAGACGAGTTTTAAATAACATCCGAGGCAAGAAATTTTTAGACCACCGTGAAGTTCGCACCTAAAACTCAGCCAGCCTCTGGGCCGCATGGAGCAACAGTTTAGATCCCATGTTGTAGCAGGTCTGGGGACACAGGACTCGGGACTTTCGGGAAAGCTACTGGCGTTCAACAAGCTAACAGTTTAACCATCTTGTTACTCATCGCAGAAACTCAACTAAGAAACAATACAGTCTTAGCTCAAAGCTAAAGATCGGAGTTGTCTTGTTGTCCTTGCTACCGCTCAAATGACACTAGAACTTCTGTTGTCCCTTAACATTGTTCTCTCTCTCACTCTCTCTCTCTCTCTCTCTCTCTCTCTCTCTCTCTATATATATATATATATATATATATATATATATATATATATATATATATATATACTTTAGCGTATTGTGTATGATTTTGTTTACCGAAAAGTGACTGTCGGTCCATCGGTCCAATAACTTGTCCAAGCAGAAAATTTTAAGCAGACTTCGCTGTTTATTTAAATCATATCACATGAAGTGATTAAGCAAGTCTCCTTTATCTGTATCTTATTCTTAGATTGTTTCCGCAACTGTTATTTATATAGGTTTGCAATGTCTCCATTTGCCCTTCATTTTTGTTAGTGGCGTGCTCATAGTCATAGAATTGAGAGACCACTGTTAATTACACCTGTAAATACGAGAGGAATCTCATGCCGGCTAACCTCAAGACAGAAAGCTTTAGGACAGACGACGAAACAATTAATAGAAAAGATACAGAAGCAAAGATGAACTGTGCATTTCATCACGGCAGCTTCGAGTTACCACAAGAAAGTCACGGAGATGCTTATCAAACTCTACTCATAGACATTACAAAATATGTGTTCTACAATACATGATGGAGAGGATCACTGTGTGTTCCATCAAGAAGCAGACAACGTACGACTGCTTCCCACATACCATTCGGATAGAGGGTATCAGAAATTCGCGCTCAAACAAAATGTGTTATTTTTTATTTTAGTTTTTGCTGCTGATTTAAGCGTCCGTCTGGTTTTTTATAGTGAGCCATAGCGTGGCACATCTGGATACGATATCAGCTCAATAACTGATGGTCAGTAATCATAAGTAATGCAGAGATCTGCACAACTTCCTAGACAACTACCTGCCTAGTTATAATTTGAGGCACTGTCTCACCAACAGACGTTCTTCCTCTGAACATTTCACGAACGAATCAGGAAAAGGGGAAATGATAAGATACACAACAGTACACTTGGCCACATAGAATAAGGCGGTTTCGCAAAGTATACATGTAGATATAGTTGTAGACGTTATCACATCCTACCGCAGAGTCCAATGTATGATTCCTTGAGAGGTAAATGAGACAAAGGCTGTAGGTTACTCCTGCACAGGGAATTGCGCTGTGAGATGAAACTGTGCTACCGGAATAAAATACACCCAAAAAGAAACGAGAGACACATCAGTAAGGAATTATTTGAATGATGCCTAAATCAGTAGTTGTGCCGTACACCTACAGACAAACAAAGGATTAAAAAATGGTTCAAATGGCTCTGAGCACCATGGGACTTAACTTCTGAGGTCATCAGTCCCCTAGAACTTACAAGGGAACCTCCCCATCGCACTCCCCTCAGATTTAGTTATAAGTTGGCACAGTGGATAGGCCTAGGAAAACTGAACACAGATCAATCGAGGAAACAGGAAGAAGTTGTGTGGAACTATGAAAAAAGTAAGCAAAATATACAAACTGAGTAGTCCATGCGCAAGATAGGCAACATCAAGGAGAGTGTGAGCTCAGGAGCGGTGTGGTCCTGTGGTTAGAGTGAGCAGCTGTGGAAGGAGAGGTCCTTGGTACAAGTCTTCCATCGAGCGAAAAGTTTACTTTCTTTATTTTTGCATAGTTATGATCTGTCCGTGCGTTGATTGACGTCTCTGTTCACTGTAGTAAGTTTAATGTCTGTGTTTTGCGACCGCACCGCAAAACCGTGCGATTAGTAGACGAAAGGACGTGCCTCTCCAATGGGAAACGAAAACATTTGATCGCAAGGTCATAGGTCAACCGATTTCTCCACAGGAAAACACGTCTGATATATTCTATACGACACTGCTGACGGCATGTGCGTCACATGACAGGAATATGTTGTCGACCCACCTAACTTGTACACTTGGTGAATGGGTAAAAAGATTCTTCTACCTTGCCCGATTTTGGTATTCTTGTGGATGCGATAATCACTCCCAAAAAAGTAATGAAAACATAATAGACGGACAGATAATAATTGTCTGAAAATAAAGAACTAAAATTTTCACTCGAGGGAATACTTGAACCAACGACCTGTCGTTCGACAGCTGCTCACTCTAATCACGGGACCACGGTCCTCCTAGTCTCAGACTATTCTTGATGTTGCCTATCTTGCGCATGGACTACTCAGTTCGTATATTTTTCTTATTTTTTTCATAGTTCCACACAACTTCTTCCTGTTTTCTCGATTGGTCTGTGTTCCGTTTTTCAAGGCCTGTGCACTGTGCCAACTTATAACTAAATTTGAGGGGGGTGCGATGGGGTGGTTCCCTTGTTAGAACTTCCTAAACCGTAACTAACCTAAAGACATCACACACATCCATGCCCAAGGCGAGATTCGAACCTGCGACCGTAGCGGTCGTGCGATTCCAGACTGTAGCGCCTAGAACCGCTCGGCCACTCCCGCCAGCAAAGGATTAAATTTTAAGAAAAATCGAATTATTGATTGAAGACAAAGCGCATTATGAATTGGCAAGTCAATAACGCTTTGTTCCTCCTCTGGCCCTTATGCAAGCAGTTATTCGACTTGGCGTTGATTGATAGAGTGGGGAAAGAGTCGGTGTCCTTGGTGGCCGAGGTGGAGTTCGGCAAGCACAGAGACATAGCAGGAAACTCTTTTGTGTCGGCGACCATTCTCTTGCTGAAATGTAAGCCCAGGATGGCTTGCCACGAAGGGCAACAAAACAGGGCGTAGAATATCGTCGACGTACCACTGTGCTGCAACGGTACTGTGGATGACAACCAACGGAGACTTGCTATTAAAAGAATTGGCACTCTAGACCATCACTCCCGGTTGTCGGGCCGCATGGCGCCCACATTCAGGTTGGTATGCCACCGATGTCCGGGACGTCTCCACACACGTCTTCGCCGATTATCGGGGCTCAGTTACAAGCAGGGCTCATCACTGAAGACAATTCTACTCCAGTCAGTGAATTTAAAGGTGCAGAACGTTGGACCATTATGAGCGGGGACCTTCATTTCGGGATTTTGACGATTTAACGCGCCAATTGGACAGATTTAGCACGATATCGCTCACGAGGACATCCCACAGCTCTGTCAATCAATGCCAAGCCGAATAACTGCTTGCGTAATGGCCAGAGGAGGACCAAAACGCTACTCACTTGATTAGTTTGTGAATCCCTGTCTCTTGAATAAATCATCCAACTTTTTTTGCTATTGTACTCATTTGTTCGTTTGTCTTGGAGTGCATGGTGACCAGTTAATGCATGCTCACTTCAGAAAAGTATCGCCTGTCGTGGAGGAAGGGAATGGCTCAACATCTGGGTAGAAACTATGAATGAAAGGACGGTTAATATTTTAAAAATGTATTTTTAAGGTATTTGGGTTACAGGTAAAAGTGAGGTGTACCAACGCGTTACTGACTTCCTCAGATTACGAAACTCTTTCTCTTGAATAAATTATCCACTTTTAAAAGGTATTTTCATTTGCAAATACTGAGAGATTTGACATCTGCTGTTTTGAGAACAGCTTATTATGGAGTTTAAGTGAAAGAAAATCTAATTCCCACGAGCAAAAACTAATAAGCTTCCTTTGTTTGCTGAAGCAGGTCGTTAAGTACCTCTGTGCAACATTATACTCGCAGCGCCCGATGAGGCAAAGCACCCACTTTCGAGTGATCACTGCTGTTCGACGACGCACTGTTGTTTTAGCCTTCAGCTGAAGACTAGTTTTACGCCGTTTTCCACGCTAAACCATCCTGTGCAAGTCCATCTCTCCATACATATTGTACCTACATACACTGGAACCAGCTTTCTGCAGTCTTGCCTTCGATTTTGTCTCAGGATGAGTCCACTCAACCGATCTCCTCTTTTGTTCCACATATTTCTTGTCTTGACAGTTCGATTTATTACCTTTTCACTGTCCGTCTACCTTCAGCATTCAGCTGTGGCACCAGATTTAAAAAGCAACAGCCCTGTTCTTGCCTGTATTGTTTACCGTCCACGTTTCACTTCCCTGTATGCTGTAATACCCAGAAGTACTTTCAGGAAACTCTTCCGAAATTTTAAATTTATATTAGATGTTAAAATGTTTCTCTTTTGTTAGCCGCAACAACAGGAATATAAAATATTAAAGTTTTACGTTCATTGTTAGTTCAGTTAACGACTTCATCTCTCTATGCCGCTGCCTTATAACCGAGTTTTCTTCTTGTTTCCCATCTTCCCCCGTGGATTTGACGATGGCTGTAAAACCGAGAAATTTTATTTGTACAAATAAATTAAAACGTGACCACTACTGTGAATTATGCAGTTTATTTAAATATCGGGGTCTCCGGTCTGCTGCGAAGGTCAGAGTTACCTTATTTCATGTTCACAAGAATATAAGAGTGTAATTGGCACAAAATAGGAGGAATTCATAAGAAAATAATAAACTCATACTTATAAAAATGATATATTTGTTGACTGTTTGCTTTTCCACAATTAATATTGCTCTTTTACCATCAGAGTAATCACCGACAGCAGAACATTAGTTTTGGAGAGATACTCGTGTTCTAAAATTTGAGTGGCATATCTTTCTTCATCTGTGCTTTGTTGTGCGTGCATAACGAATGTATTCTGAACTCTTTGTCTTTCCATCTACAGCCTGTGTTGTGCAGTTTCACCAGTTAAATCCATATGTGACGTTAGGCGACTCACTGGCATTGTGTCAGTCATTCGAGCTTATTTATCTGTAGATTAATTCCTACGCTCCATGCTTAATGCATGCACGCCCACCACCGTCCCCATGTATCTTTCATCCTGCTGTCTGTGAAAAACTTGTATGTTCGTTCCAATTTTTCCTTCCTTACTATGTATTAAAAGTTTATTATCGCTAACATTTGCAATTACGAGCAGCCTGGAGACTTAATCAACGACAACAAGTGGTCTTATTTAGGGACAACCACTGTTCTTATAGTCAATGGATGCTTATAGACTTTCTACCCCAGATAATTAATACCGAATAATAGGCTCGGATAAAACGTTTTCGGTTTACTTGTCGCATCGGATTCGGATAAAATCCGAAACTTCTCATCACCAGGGGCTAAGTCTGAATATCGTGAAATGGGTGACGCTTCCACGTTTATGATTGACTAGATTGCATCACGCAGATGACGGACGCTAAGTTGCCGCGTCCGTAGATTATGTTTCCAGGGTAGCTCACAGTATTATGTAAAGTATTCCTCTGTGACCTTTCTTTGTCAAGTGCGCGTTTCCATGCATTACTGAGTGCGTAATCAGTGTCTCAACTGGAGCTGCTACCACAGCTTCCCTGATCACAGAATCCCAATAATTCTAAGAGTGAACTAGAATCCTCGGCTGTTCTTTCCTTGTTCATTATGTTGTCTTCAGCAACCGCCAATTTTCCTAAATTTCTGTACTTTTGATGGGATGATGTTCAACGCAGCAACGGGCGGCAGGCCACATAGATTGTCCACGTAACTACAGCCTCAATTTCAATGAGTATTGTAAATGTCTGGTACTCTCTGACGGAGGTTATCTTCAAAAGGTTGCTAAATTTCTTTAACTTTCTTGGGTATCCTGAAACAAGTACGAACATATGAAACAAGTTCACAGTAATGTGACTGGCTCGAAGACTTCTTAAATAACAGAATCCAGTATGTTGTCCTCGACGGAGAGTGTTCATCACAGACAGAGGTATCGTCAGAAGTACCCCACGTAAGTGTGACAGGACCGCTGTTGTTGGCTCTGAGCACTATGGGACTTAACTTCTGAGGTCATCAGTCCCCTAGAACTTAGAACTACTTAAACCTAACTAACCTAAAGACATCACACACATCCATGCTCGAGGCAAGATTCGAACCTGCGACCGTAGCGGTCGCGCGGTTCCATACTGTAGCGTCTAGAACCGCTCGGCCACGCCGGCCGGCACCGCTGTTGTTCTCTATATACATAAATGATTTGCGGCCATTTGTTGATGATGCCGTGGTATGCGGTAAGATTTCGAAGTCGAGTGACTGTACGACGATACAAGACGACTTAGACAAAATTTCCAGTTGGTGTGATGAATGGCAACTGGCCCTGAATGTGGAAAAATGTAAGTTAATGCGACTGAGTAGGAAGATCAAACTTTAATGTTCGGATACAGCATTACTGGCGTCCTGCTTTACACAGCAAAGTCGTTTAAATATCTGGGCGTAACGTTGCAAAGCGATATGAGATGGAAAGAGCAAGTGAGAACTGTGCTAGGGAAGGCGAATGGTCGGCTTCGGTTTATTGGGAATATTTTGGGAAAAAGTTATTCACCTGTAAAGGAGACCGCATATAGAACGCTGGTGCGACTTATTCTTGAGTACTGGTGAATGTTTTGGATCCATACCAGGTCGGACTGAAGGAAGACGCCGAAGCGATTCAGAGGCGGGCTGCTACATTTGTTACTGGTAGGTTCTAATAACACGCAAGTGTTACGCAGATGGGCTGGCCGCAGTGGCAGTGCCGTTCTAGGCGCTGCACTCTGGAACCGAGCGACCGCTACCGAGCGACCGCCACCAAAATACACACATAAAAAAAAAAAAAAAAAAATTTGGCGTCACCTCGGTACCGAGAGTTCCGGAACCTGTACAGAAAATTCGAATAGAGATCAATATAAACATCATTTCCACCCTTTTTACTGCTCACGAAAATCACACATTGCATGTTGTACCACCATACAGTGAGATCTTCAGAGGTGGTGGTCCATATTGCTGAACACACCGGTACCTCTAATACCCAGAAGCACGTCCTCCTGCATTCATGCATGTCTGTATTTATCGTCGCATACTATCCAAAAGGCGATTCGGAGTGGACCCCTCAGAGTGGTTCAATCTATCCCAGGCATGTTCGATAGGGTTCATGTCTGGAGAACATGCTGGCCATTGTAGTCGAGCGATGACGTTATCCTGAAGGAAGTTGTACACAAGATGTGCACGATGGGGGCGCAAATTGTCGTCCATGAAGACGAATGCCTCGCCAATATGCTGCCGATATGGTTGCACTATCGGTCGGAGGAAGGCATTGCCTTCAAACACGTCTCCGAGGATTGTCTGGTTGAAGGCATATGCGACACTCATCGGTGAAGAGAACGTGATGCCAATCCTGAGCGGGCCATTTGGCATGTTGTTGGGCCCATCTGTACCCCGCTGCATGGTGGTTGCAAAGATGGACCTCGCCATGGACGTCGGAAGTGAAGTTGCACATCATGCAACCTATTGCGCACAGGTTGAGTCGTAACACGACGTCCTGTGGATGAACCAAAAGCATTATTCAACATGGTGGCGTTGCTGTCAGGGTTCCTTCGAGCCATAATCCGTAGGTAGCGGTCATCCACTACAGTAGTAGCCCTTGGGCGGCCTGAGTGAGGCATGTCATCGACAGTTCCTGTTTTACTTTATCTCCTCCACGTCCGAAGAACATTGCTTTGGTTCACTTCGAGATGCCTGGACACTTCCCTTGTTGAGAGCCCTTCCTGGCACAAAGTAACTGTGCGGACGCGATCAAACCGCGGTATTGACCGTCTAGGCGTGGTTGAACTACAGACGACACGAGCCGTGTACCTTCTCCCTGGTGGAATGACTGGAACTGATCGGCTGTCGGACCCCTCCCGTCTAATAGACGCTGCTCATGCATGTTTGTTTACATCTTTGGGGGGGGGGGGGGGTTTAGTGACATCTCTTCAGGAGTTCTGGGAATCGGGGTGATGCAAAACATTTTTTGATGTATGTACTTTGCGCGTAAGGACCTCGAAGATAAGATACGAGAAATTACGGCTCATGCGGAGGCATATAGACTGTTGTTTTTCACTCGATCTATTTGCGAGTGGAACAGGAAAGGAAATGACTAGGAGTAGTACAGCGTAACTTCCACCACACTCCTTACGTTGGACTGCGGAGTATCTATGTAGATCTAGACCTTTTGACTGTTGCAGTATATATTTTATTCGTTGTTGTACTGCAGAATGGAAGCGTTGGCTGTAATAGCTTGGTTGACTGACATCGCTTCTTATGAGCAGTTTCCGTGAGAGTTGACCTAACGTCACGGACTGAATACCCATTCCTTTTGAGTATCATCATCAGGTGGTTACTCTAACAACCAAAGTGGAGTGCGTGTTAGGGAGTTCTGTATACCTCTCTTCTGAACTGGATGATTAAATCTACGACCGCTGAATTAAAGGTACATATGCTATTCTCCTCCTAAAGATAAATTTAAGCCTTTTGACTAAAAAGTTAAATTTAAATATTTATCGAGAGACAGTTGATTTCTCGTCAAGCTATTCATTCCAACGTTCCGCGACACATAATAACCAAATCGCATCTCTTTTTCTTTCTACCAACACATGTAAGATAGGTAAATTATCATACGTTTTCATATCCCTGTAAATATTGTGTTTGGTCTTACACTGTTCAAATGGTCAACGAGCGGCTGCAACATCTCACTATCTTGCGGTCAGATTAAAAAATTATCGCCAGTGCCTCTCAAGAAGCAATGATGGACGGACGGGGTGCAGTGTTCAACGCTTGTTCTTCGAAATCCTCCATAAAAATATTAGCTACGTTTGCTGACAATGATGAAAATGTTGCTGTTCGATTGGTTGTTTTGTAATAAATTCTATCTACAAGAATTACTTGGCTGTCAAGGTATGTTTGTTTTTCATTCTTAAATACGAAATGGTTCTATAAAGAAAAGGCAGAAGAATCCATAAATGTGGCGTATAGGCTTACATATACAGAAAAAGTCTTCAAGTTACGCGAACTGCTAAAAGTGTAAAAAGATATCAATAGTTGCAAAATACAGGCTGTATCAAAAACAGTCATCCGATTTGGTACGTCTATATTTCTGAAACTAATAAACATAGACAATGAATTTGTTTTTTGATGAACGGTAAGCTCTAAATTTTTTTTATCATATCTTTTCATAGGTTTTCAATATGCCCATTTGAGATGCATGGCTTATGTCAATGCGGTATTCACATTTTTCCACACTGCAGCGACCATCTCTTGAGTTAAGCTTCCACAGCTGCTGTTTTGCGATGTCTCAGTTCATGCATTATTGTTGGTAACGGAGGCACATAAACAGAATCTTTTATAAACCCCACAAGAAGTAATCAGATACAGTCAGGTCCAGTGACCTTGGAGGCCGGTAATGTAAGGCTGAATCATCCGAGCCATCGTTCAGTAATCCTTTGATTTAAAAATTCCCGCACTTCCAGATGCCAGTGTGACCGTGTCCTATCCTGTTGGTATGTGATGTCTTTCGAATCAGTCTCCAACTGTGGGAGAAGAAAGTTTTCAATCATATCAAGGTATGTGCTTCCAGTTTCAGTGTTCTCGGCAAAGAACAATGGACCGTACACCTTTTCCTGTGAAACTGCACAAAACACATTAAACTTTGGAGAGTCCCTCTCATGTTGTAAAACTTCTTTAGTTGCTCTGTACCCCATATCCATTTAAGTGGAATGCTGCCTCGACACTAAACACTAAGCATTGAAGAAATCTGTCATCCTCCATCTTGCCAAGAACGGAATTACAGAACTCCATACGTCGTTGTTTGTCACCTTCACGAAGAGCTTAAAGTAGATGAATTTTGTATGATTTTACTTGTAAAGGTCGACGCAACACTCACCAGACAGACATCGGGGGAACGTTAAGCTGTCGGGCTGCATGGCGAAAGGATTTCTGCGGACTCCTTGTGAAACTATGGCGGATGCGTTCGACATCAGTGTCAAGACATTCGGGGACGGCCCGGCGATTGGCCTTTACAAAAACAACCTGTTTCTCAAAATTGTTCATGCCGTCGTTTAATGCTCTGTGCTGTAGGAGGATCCACACCATACCTAGGACGAAAGTCACGCTGGATAGTTTTTACTGACCCGCACCGCCCAAAACCTAGAACACAAAACACTTCCTGTTGTCCCAACACCAGTTTTACTAGAACTGAAATGGGCGCACACTGCTGCTACCTAGCGGGAACCGTTTAAAACTCGAAAGTCTGCTCTTTCCAACACGCACATATCTCAAATAACATAATAGTTATGTTTCTTTTTAAATCGGATGATTCTTTTGGATACACCCCGTATTTCGCCGAAATATACTTTGGAAACAGTGTTTCCAAACAAAAGAGTAAACTGTTAACTGAAAGTGAATGAAAGATATTTACTGCATTTACTAGAAAAAATCTTTAAAGATATTATTGAGGATAATCTTTACTTTCTAATCTGACTTATTATGCATAAAGCAGTGACTCACAGAGTTTGGCTGAGATATAGTTTAAATATTATTCAGTTGTCTAAGTAACGAACAAACAGTTATATAGTGGCGGCTGGCGGCTTCAGGTACGGACTGGTGAAAAGAATTTGTCTTTTCTCATCTCTAAAGAGTCGAACATTCAAATTTCTACAGCGTTTACGACGGAAAGAATTTCATGTCTAAAGAAGGGAGGAGAAGGGAGACTAATGTTCATCGTCTCACCGACAACGAGATCATTAGAGACGGAGCACAAGCTTGGGGTATGGAAGGATGGGGAAAGAAATCGACCGTGCCCTTTCAAAGGAACCATCCCGGCATTTACCTTGAACGATTTAGGGAAACTGCGGAAGACTTAAACAGAACGTCCTAACAGATGCGAGTCCAGTGTGCTACCACTGCGGCACCTCTGTAGGTAACATCTGAAAAAATTGTGGTGGAGAAGAGACAGCACTTGATCTATTCATAGTTGAAATACGTTCAGGACGGACACGTGAGACTGCATTGCGTACCCTAGAATACTGCTCAAGTATGGCGAACCCATACGTAATAGAACTACCTGGCGATATTGAACTTATACGAAGAATGGCAGCACGTATAGTTTCAGTTTTGTTTGCTCCATGAGGGAGCGTCATGAAGATACTAAAGGACTTCAACTGGCAAACGTCCGCAGACACATGCCAGCTACCCTGCGAAAGTCCGCACAAGAATTCAAGAACCAATAATCTGAGAATATATTGCAACCCTCTAAGCATCGCTCACACAGAAACCGATGAGACGAGGTTAGACTCATTATAGTGCGCAAAGAGTCATTTTAGCAATAATTTTTCCCGTGCCCCATACTTGAGTGAAATGGAAAGATGAAGTAACAAAGAGTGCAAATGGGAGTCATTAACGATAAAATCCGCTAGAGTTGAAAAAATTATTTATTACTAAAAAACTTAAATTAAACATTATAAAGAGACACAAAAAACCTCTAAAAAGTAATAATAATAATAGGTATTGCCCCTTTCAGTTTAATATAAGCAATAATATTTTGATCCGAGCGTCTTGGCGTCTGGTGACTATTAAATAAACATTAAGAAGAGAAGATAACAGCAGCTGTCTTTTCTAGAACAGCATACTTCAATTATCGCTGGGTATAAGGGTTTTTTGTTTTCCGTAATATATTCCAGGCCTGCGCTCCCATATTCACACCTGAAAAGGGCTAGTGAAGTTATAATTACTTATTACATAAAATATGAAAACCAATCAGACTTTAATTAGCATAAATTGTTAAAGAATACAGTTACCTACTTATAAAATAAATAATATAAAATAATATATATATATATATATATATATATATATATATATATATATATATATATATATAATATCACATTTTTAAATAATGTACGAACTTATGTACGAACTTAGTTCTTGCGTTGATCGGTCTTAAGAGGCTCATGTCCTACAGTAATTTGGAGACAGCGTACTAACTCACGCTTCATTTAACTGCGTTCACGAGTCGCGCGGTGCACGGTATGCTGCGCGCGGACCTTCACCAGGTGCGGCGACCCGAACGTGCAGTCGCGTTGGGGCAGGCGTCGGTAACGTTTGCGTCTATACTGTAAATTTTTGTGAGTAAATTAATTAAGGTTTAGCCTCAGCCATTTGATATTGTTATTTTGATATTTAGCTGGGTTGCCTAGGTTGCTGACTTGTATTTAAATTTCATGCTTTATCAATTTTAGATGTGTTATGTTTTTATTTTATTTACTTAGCGGTCCCCCGACACGAAAACGCTAAAATCAAAATATTAATACTTATATTAAACTTAAAGGGGCAATACATATTACTTTTTTAATTTTTAGATACTTTTTTGTCAGTTTCTGTAGTTTTTAATTTAACTTTTTTTTCATCCTTTTTAAACTTCGTATTTTACTAGTAAACACGGTATGATCGACACCCTATCCTCAGATTCACACAAATACTTTCGAGGGCGAAACACGAAATTGTGACACAAGATCTTGTTCACGTATGAGGTTTAGGTGTTTATTTTTTTAATTCACATATATATTCATTGACTATGCTTTAGTATACATTTAGCTACTTTATGTAACGTAAGGGGAAGTACGTGAGCTGCGATTTCCCTCTCTTTCAATACTCTGCCTAAACTATTAGGGAAAAATCATTTGATCTAGTACTGAATTGTAGACCTCAAAAAGAACTACAAAAAAGTTTGCGAGAACATATGTTTACCTTTAAAGTTCAGTGACACTCGCCCTTTTTCTGCTTTCTATGTGCTGAAACCAGCGACCGCTCAAGCCAAAAATCATCATTGTTGGTCAACCGTAGAGGATAAACATACGTTCTCTCGAACTTCTACTTAGATCTTTTAACGCTCTACAGTCTGGTTGTAGATAATTTGATGTAGTTCTTATGTATTAAGCAGCGAATATCAAGACTTAGCTTATCTGATGGAATTTATAGAGCTGAACAGATTTTAGTGGAGCATAGCTAAGAAACATTCCGATTAAACCAGCTTTCGAGTAAACAAAAACTGTATTAAAATTTGTCCTTCCGTTTGGGAGCTACGATGCCACAGACATATACACAGACATACACGTTAAACATAACATCACTCTGTTTGCGTCGGGGGTTTAAACGGAAAGCGCAGACTAGTTTTTGGACCTGTGCCCCATCTTCAGGTGCCTATTAAAATGTGAGTCCGTGCAGGATACATAATTGAGGTCAAAACAGGTTAAAATACGTTAAAATCGTGCATATTTTCACGTGCTTTAACCTCAGTTATGTAACCGTTATGGACTCACGTTCAAATATGCACCTTATGTTGGGACACTGATCCTGAGACCGTGTCGAGCTTTCCTTTTTAGAAATAAGTAATTTTTACAACTGTCGCGGATTTTATCAATGATGATGAAAATCAACAGTTGTGGATGTCCCGCCAAGAAATAACAATTGTTAGTACTCTCAGCCATGCACTTCACCGTGGTATGGAGACTAAAGATGTGGATGTAGATGTGACGATCCATCTGGCTGGCTGGGTGCCAGCGGTGGCATCCGACGCGCATGCGCGTGTGAGCTGGTCCGGGGCTGGGCAGAGATCCGGAAGACGCGCCGATAGCATCGGCTGCCGCCCCCGCCGCCGCCGCCGCCGCCGCCGCCGCCGCCGCCCCCACCGCCCGCTGACCCCGGATGCCGGAGGCCGCGGTCAGCCCGACAGGCCCGGCGCCGCGCCGCGCCAGGCCGCAGCATCCGCGTCAGATGCCAGCCCAGATAGCCCGCTAATGGCCTCCCCACTTGTCCTTAGCGGCCGTAATTGCTCTCTATTCTGGAGCAATAGTTCACTGCCGATTCCAGCTGCACCGTGCTCATTACGTCTGGAGCGCCTTTCATCCGTTGGGGCTACTAGCTATTGCTCGTAGTTATCGTGTGAAGACATCGCCAGCACTTAAATCTGGGTGTGCTGCTGAGAAGACTTCGAATTAGAAGTAACATATCTCAGCCCTCTACAGTGTGCTAGCTTCAACAAATGCCGTGCTCTTGATAGTTGATATTCGAAATAAAAACAACGGAAACTAAATTTATTTTCATGCCTATGCTCATTAGTTCTGTTCCTCAGTCCGAAGAATGGTTTGATGATCTCCGTGCTATTCTGTCGTGTGCAAGCCTCTTCATCTCTGAAGAACCACTGAAACCTACACCTGTTTGAAAATGCTTACCGTATTCATCTCTTGGTCTCTCTCTATGATTTTTACCCACCAAGCTTCCCTCCAGTACTAATTTGGCGATCCCTTGATGCCTCTGAATGTGTCCTATCAACCGATCCCTTCTTCTAGTCAAGTTGTGCCCACAAATTTATTTTCTTTCCAATTCTTTCAGTACCTGCTAATTATTTATGTGATTCATCAGTCTACTCTTCAAAATTCTGTAGCATCATATTTCAAAAGTTTCTAATCTCTTCTTGTCTAACCTGTTGCTCGTCCATGTTTCACTTCCGTGCATGGCTATACTCTATACTAACACTTTCAGCAAATACTTACTAACACTTACTTCTATATTCGATGTCAACAAACAAATTTTCTTACGAAATGCTTATCTTGCTATTGCAGTCAAAATTTTATATACCCTCAATTTTGGAAATCCTTTTACTGCTCAATTAGCAAAACTCAATTGCTACTTTAAGTGCCTCATTTCCTTATCTAATTTGTTTGAGCATCACCTGGCTTAATTCGACTACATTCCATTATCCCTGTTTTGCTTTTTTTTTATCTTCATCTTACACCCACCTTTCAAGACATTTTCCATTCCGTTCAACTGCTCTTCCAAGTACTTTTCTGTCTCTGATAGAATTACATTGCCATCGACAAACTTCATAGTTTTTATTTCTTCTCCCTGGACTTTAATTCCCACTCCAAATTTTCCTTTGGTTATCTTTACTGCTTGCTCAACTTAAAGACTGAATGACATTGACTATAGGCTACAGCCCTATTTCATTTACTTCTCCATCACTTGTTCCCTTCGATGCTCTTTGAGTTTTCTAACTGCCGTCTTGTTCCCGTACAAGTGGTGAATGCCCTTTCGCTCCCTGTGTTTTACCCCTGCTACCTTCAGAATTTTAAAGACATCATTCCAGTAAACAATGTCAAAAGCTTTCTCTAAGTCTGCAAATGCTATAAACTTAGATTTGTCTTTCCTTATCTTATCTTCTAAAAGAAGTCGTCGGGTCAGTATTGCCTCTTGTATTCCTACATTTCTCAGGAATCCGAAGTGATGTACCTCTAGGTGGGCTTCTAAAAGTTTTTCCATTCATCTTTAAAAAATTCGTGTGAGTGGTTTGCAACCATGACTTATTAATCTGATAGCTTCGGTAGTATTCACACTTGTCAAAGTCTGCTCTCTTTGGAACTGGAATTACTACATTCTTCTTGAAGTGTCAGGGTATTTCGTCTGTCTCATACATCTTGCACATCGGACGCAAGAGTTTCATCATGGGTGGTTCTCCCACGGCTAACAGTAGTTCTCATGGAATGTCTAGCTCCGGGGCCTTGTTTCTACTTAGGTCTTTCAACGCTCTGTCAAATTCTCCTCGCAGTATCATATCTCCCATCTCATCTTTAACTACGTATTCTTCCACTTCTATAATATTTCCCTCAAGTACATCTCCCTTGTAGAGACCTATATACTCATTCCTGCTATAAGCTTTCCCTTCTTTGCTTAGGCCGCGTAGGATTAGCCGAGCGGTCAAAGGCGCTGCTGTCATGGACTGTGCCCCATCTTCAGGTGCCTATTAAAATGTGAGTCCATGCAGGATACATAATTGAGGTCAAAACAGGTTAAAATACGTTAAAATTGTGCATATTTTCACGTGCTTTAACCTCAGTTATGTAACCCTTATGGACTCACGTTCTAATATGCACCCTATGTTGGGACTCAGATCCTGAGACCGTGTCGAGCTTTCCTTTTTAGAAATAAGTAATTTTTACAACTGTCGCGGATTTTATCATTGATGATGAAAATCAACAGTTGTGGATGTCCCGCCAAGAAATAACAATTGTTAGTACTCTCAGCCATGCACTTCACCGTGGTATGCAGACTAGAGATGTCAGATGCCAGACATGCTCTACATCCACTGATCGAACAGCACACGCTTCTTATCAACTGTAAACTAGACCACGGTTATGTAGGCACCTGGACAAAGCCCTCCTGTTCGGCTGCTCGTTACTACTCTAAGGTTCCCTCTCATGTTACTCTCTCGGCAGTACTCCCCAGTTATGCGCGATGTGTCCAGCTGGTATGGCGCGCCGACTCGCCCCAACGCTGGTCTCGCTGCACTCTCGCTGACAGAGCGGTCAAAGGCGCTATAGTCATCGACTGTACGGCTGATCCCGGCGGAGGTTCGAGTCCTCCCTCGGGCATGGGTGTGTGTGTTTGTCTTAAGGATAATTTAGGTTAAGTAGTGTGTAAGCTTAGGGACTGATGACCTTAGCAGTTAAGACCCATAAGATTTGACACACATTTGAACATTCTTTGCTTAGGACTGATTTTCCATCTGACCTATTAAGTTACTACAGCTCCTCTTTTCTGCAAAGCTCTTTAAGGCTCTTCTGGGCGATATCTATCTTTTTCCTAGTAACATCTGTACTCTGGCCACTCCCGCTTAGCCAGTTTCCAATTCCTCTCAATCTCATTTTATAGACGCCTTCCGCCTGCTTCATTTGCTGCATTTTTGTATTTTCTCCTTTTATCAGTTAAATTTAGTACCTCTTGTGTTATCCAAGGATTTCTACTAGACCTTGTCTTTTTACCTATTTTATCCTCTTCTGTTTTCAGTATTTCATTTCTCAACTCGACCCTTTAGTTTGCTACTGCATTCCTTTCCCCTGTTCATCTGAATCGTTGCCTGGTGCTCCCTCTGAAACTCTTAACAACCTCTGTTTCTTTCAACTTATCCAAATCCCACCTCATTAAATTCCTACCATTTTGCAATTTCTTAGGTTTTAATCTGCATTTCATAATCAATAATTTGTGGTCAGGATCCACGTCTGCCCTGGAAGTGTCTTGCAATCAAAAATCTGGTTCCGAAATTTCTGTATTACCACTACATAAGCATCTGAAACCTTCCGGTGTCTCCTGGTCGCTTCCATATGTACAGCCTTCTTGCATGGTTCTTAAGCCAAGTGTTAGCGATGACTAAATTATGCTCTGTGCAAAACTCTACCAGGCGGCTTCTTCCATTTTCACTCCTTTCCCTCCTGTCCATATTCACCTGCAACTTTTCTGACTAATAAATAAAAAGGCCTACAGCCGTTCTTATGATTTTATTTTATTTTATCGCTACCAGTTTCAACGCTTCAGTGCTTCATCTTCAGGCTGTTTTTGATGCGATACAGGTTGATATGATCACCATGCATAACACAGCAGTTGCCAGCATTACTGTATACGCAGGTAATGTGTCATCACTCCAACCATCTACTGCCAACTGATGTGTTATGCATGGAGATCATATCAACCTGTATCGCATCAAAAACAAATAAATGGTTCTAATGGCTCTGAGCACTATGGGACTTAACATCTGTGGTCATCAGTCCCCTAGAATTTGGAACTACTTAAACCTAACTAACCTAAGGACATCACACACTTCCATGCCCGAGGCAGGATTCGAACCTGCGACTGTAGCGGTCACGCGGTTCCAGACTGAAGCGCCTAGAACCGCACGGCCACACCGGCCGGCCATCAGAAACGGCCTGAAGATGACGCACTGAAGCGTTGAAACTGTTAGCAACAAAATAAAATAAAATCATAAGGACGACTGTAGGTGTTTTTATTTGTCACGATAGTAAACGGCCGTCGTCCCAGAGACCTCGAGCTAAAAGGATGGGCATATGAAAGTACAATTTTTCTCTCTTTTTCTTTTCCTCCCCATGGCTATTAAATTTCTGTATCAACTGTTTGAACAATTTCTTTTATCTTTTCAAACATTTCTTCAATCTCTTCGTCATCCACGGAGCTAGCTGGCATATAAACTTATACTCCTGTGGTGGATGAGGGTTTCGTGTTTGTCTTGGGTACAATAATGCGTTCACTATACAACTCATAGTAGCTTGCTCGTTCCCCTATTTTATTATTCGTTGTTAAACCTACTCCTGCATTCCCCCTAACTGATGTCTTTTGTTTAACCTGTATTCACATCACCAGAAGTCCTGTTCTTTCAGCCAGTGAACTTCACTAATACCCCCTATATGTATGTTCCACCGACCCATTTCTCTATTTAAATATTCTAGCCTACCTGATCGATTAAGGGGTGTAACCTTCCACGCTCCGATCCATACAATGCCAATTTCTTTATCCTGATGATGAGATCCTCCTAAGTGATCCCCGCCCGGAGATCCGAATGGGGGTCTATTTTACCCCGAAATATTTTACACAAAAGGATTCCATCATCATTTAAGCATACAGTAGAGCTTCATGCCCCCGGGAACAATTACAGCTGTAGTTTTCCCCTTGCTCTCAGCCATTCGCAGTACCAGCACAGTAAGGCTGCTTTGGTTAATGTTACGAGGCCAGATCAGTCAGTTATACAGACTGTTGCCCCTGCAACTGCTGAAAAAGCTGCTGTGCCTCTTCAGGAACTACACGTTTGTCTGGCCTCTCAACACATATCCCTCCATTGTGGTTGCACCTAAGGTACAGCTATCTGTATCATTGAGGCACGCAAGCCTCCTCACCAACGGCAAGGTCCATGGCTCATGGGAGGAGGTGTGATGGTATAATAGACAGTTAAGAAGACATGGTTGGTTTGTACATGATCATGCTCCAGAGTTTGAATTATTTTGCGTAAACCAACCACGATATCAGTTCTAAAGGTCGTAAGGACGTCCAGTCCTCCCTCCTTTTATCACGTCCTACAAGCCTTCCCTAATCTTTTTTTAATTATTTTTTTTTTGTGTCATCAGTCCTCTGACTCGTTTGACGCAGCCCACCAAGAATTGCTCTCCGCTCCAAACTCTTCATCCGAGAGTAGCGCTTACAACGTGCACCCTCAATTATTTGCTGGTTGTATTCCAGCCTCTGTCTTCCTCTACAGTTTTTGCCCTGGCCAGGTCCCTGTAGTACCATGGAGGTCATTCCATGATGTTTTAACAGAGCTCGTATCGCCTTGTCCCTTCTCCTTATCAGTGTTTTCCATGTATTTCTTTCCTCGTCGATTTTGCGGGGAACCTCCTCATTCCTTTCTTTACTAGTCTACTTAATTTTCAGCACTTTTCTGTAGCACCACATCTCAAATGCTTCGATTCTCTTCTGTTCTGGTTTTCCCACAGTCCATATGCCACTACCATACAATATTGTGCTCCGAAGACACACTCTCAGCAATTTCTTCCTCAAGTTAAAGCTTATGTTTGATACTAATAGACTTCTCTTGCCAACCCTAGCTGCTGTTGATGTCTCCCTTTCTCCATTCGTCATTGGTTATTTTGCGGCCTAGGTAATAGAATTCCTTAACTTCAACCACTTCGTAACCATCAAGCACGACATTATGTTTCTCGCTGTTCTCATTTCTGCTACTTCTTATTACTTTAGTCTTTCTTCGATTCGTCCGCAGGTCGTGGTCTTGCGGTAGCGTTCTCGCATGCCTGCGGGGTCCCGGGTTCGATTCCCAGCGGAGTCAGGGATTTTCTCTGTCTCGAGATGACTGGGTGTTGTGTGTGTCTTTCATCCTCATTGACTCGCAAGTCGCCGAAGTGGCGTCAGCTAGAAAGGACTTGTAATTCAGGCGGCCGAACACCCCGCATGGGGTCTCCCGGCCAACAATGCCGTACGATCATTTCATTTCATTTTTCCTTCGATTTACTCTCAGTTCATATTCTGTACTTATTAGATTGTTCATTCCACTCAGCAGACCATGTAAGTCTTCTCCACTTTCACTCAGCATAGCAATGTCATAAGCGAATCGTATAATTGCAATTTTAGTTCCACTCCTGAACCTTTCTTTTATTTAACTCACTGCTTCTTCGATGTCCAGATTGAACAATAGGGGCGAAGAACTACATCCCTGTTTTACACCCTTTTTTCCGAGCACTTCGTTCTTTGTCGTCCACTCTTATTACTCCCTCTAGGCTCTTGTACGTACTGTATATTACCCTTCTCTCCTTCGAGCTTACCCCTATTTTTCTCAGAATTTCGAACATCTTCCACCATATTACATTCCAGATCGACAAATCCGATGAACGTGTCTTGATTTATCTTTAGTCTTTCTTCCATTATCCACTCAACGTCAGAACGGCCTCTCTGGTGCCTTCACTTTTCCTAAAGCCAAATTGATCGCCATCTAACAGATCCGATTCGTCTACCAAACCAATAAAATTCCCTACACTAGTTTTCCAATTTGAACACATTCCACTATGTTATTTTACGCACAGGTTCGACACTACCCACCCACTCTCTACAGCAACACTTGCACACTTCTACACCTCCACACTCTCCACATCCTCTCCCAATGAAACTTTAATCGCCTTCCCGTAGCCGACCATTAAACCCGCCCTTATGAAATAATTTTCATACCACATCAACGAGACCCCATCCTTACTTCCCTTTTCAGGATTTCCTCATCACACCACTCCACACTACATCCTCACGCTTCGTTCGGGAACACATCCCTCTTCAGTCTCCCAAATCCTTCTTCCGAACACCCACTCTTTCGCGCTACCCCAAAAGCTGCCATTCCATGATATCCCTGGCAGTCTACATCCACTCATAACATAACTCATCCATGTATGTACAATGACAGAAAAAAATCATAAATTAGAGTAATTAATTTCGGAAATATATTTTTCTTGGTAACATAATATTTAACTGATTAGCATTGCAAGATCGCAGGTTAATGTGCGTGCAAGGTAAGTAATAGCATATGTGAAACGCTGCTACGTTAATAACCGGTGTAAGCGCTAGAATTTCGAATACAAGCGATCAGAGGTGTTGTACAGGTGCCAGACGTCAGTTTGTTCAAAAATGGTTCAAATGGCTCTAAGCACTATGGGACTTAACATCTGACGTCTTCAGTGCCCTAGACTTAGAACTACTCAACCCGAACTAACCTAAGGACATCACACAGATCCACGCCCGATGCGTGATTCGAACCTGCGACCGTAGCAGCTGCGCGGTTCCGGACTGAAGCGCCTAGAACCGCTCGGTCACAGAGGCCGGCCGGCAGTTTGTGAAACGGACATCCCTACCTGTTGCACATGGTCGGTCAACACAGGGACAGCTAATGCTGATTGTGGATGACACTGGAGTTGTTGTACGATGAAGTCCCGTTTGTGCTCGATTGGAAACAGATATGGTGATCGAACAAGCAAGGCAAAATGTCAATACTCTGTAGAGTGTAGAGCATGTTGGGTTACAACAGCGGTGTTTGGGCAAACCTTATCCTGATGGAAAACACCCCCTGGAATGCCGTTCATGAATGACAAAAATGGCTCTGAGCACTATGGGACCTAACATCTTCGGTCCTCAGTCCCCTGGAACTTAGAACTACTTGAACCTAACTAACCTAAGTTAATCACACACATCCATGCACGAGGCAGGATTCGAACCTGCGACCGTCGCGGTCACGCGGTTCCAGACTGAAGCGCCTAGAACAGCTCGGCCACCCCGACCGGCTCATGAATAACAGTATAACAGGTGGAATCACCAGACTGACGTACAAATTTGCTGTTAGGATGCATCGGGTGGCAACGAGAGTGCTGCTGCTGTTACACGAAACCATAACTCCAGATGCAGGTCCAGTTCGTCTAGCATGCAGACAGGTTGGCTGTTGGCCCTCAACTGCCCTTCTTCTAACTAACACATGGTGTTGTAAGCAACTGACAGCCATCACTGGCACCGAGGCAGAACCAGCTTTCTTCAGAAAACACAACAGACCTTCACCCTCCCTGGCAGTGAGATCTCGCTTGACATCGCTGAAATCACAAACGGCGGTTGTTTGGGGTCAGTGGAAAACACACTTTAGGGCGTCTGGCTCGGAGCTGTCCTTGAAGTAACCGATTTGTAACAGTTCATTGTGTCACTGTGGTGCTCAAATTCTGCTGCAGATGCAGAGGCAGTACGATGCGGTAGAGCCATGCGTCGAACACGATGGCCGTCCCTCTTGTTAGTGCCACGCGGTTGTCTGGAGCCCAGTCTTCTAGCGACCACATGTCCTCGTGACCACCGCTGCCAGCACTCATGCAGAGGGGATACATTCTGCAATATCGAAGAAGGAACGTCCTGCTTCTTGTAAACCTATTACATGATCTCGTTCAAACTCAGTGAGGTGTTGATAATTGCGTCTTTGTCTCCACAAAGACATTCGTGACTAACATCGGATCACCACGTCCAATCTCAAAGGTAACTAACGCTCACGTGCTTTACAACGTGTATTTTAAACAAACCTGATTGGAATCCTCACAGTTGCGCCACTAGGGTCAGTCTTTTGCGACTGGCGTGAAATTTGAATAGACATCGTCTTTCAGATGTAGAAACACACCTAGCAACTTTCGTTTATGTCGTTAACTCCTTCTTGGTAATGAGATTTTTTTTTCCGTCAGAGTAGGTTCTTTTCGCGTAAATAGGAACTTACTCTTACATTTCCCGTATTTCAGGAGAAGTTTCCAGTCTTTTTTCGACTTGGCCTTCATCTTATACATAGCGGTACTCCCACTGCGCAGAATGGTACTCCCCGGTACTGGGTGATTTACAGATACGTCTGCTTTTTAGCTCACTGAGTCGTGAGATACTTTTATCGAACGAGAAGCTACAGGCTTTCATAAAAATTTGATGGTTTGGAATCACAGTAAATCCATAGATAAAATCCGATGTTTACTCAACGATACAGTAAGAACTGCATTATGTGAGTAGTTAGGTTGTAATAACAATTATTGACTCAACATACCACTTAGTGTTTTCATATAATGGGAATTGTTCATTTTAAAGCTGCTTTACTTGACAATAACATCTTTTGTTAATAATGAGTGTACGCCATACTCCAAAGGAAAAATAGAGAAGTTTGGAAACGTATATCAGGTCGACCGCGTCATTACATTTTAGTTACTGTTACAGCAGAGAAAATTTTCTTACTTACAATTAATTTATTGAAATACTGAAGTGCTAATCTACTATATACCATATGTCCGATGATTTTAGGGTACTAAACAAAACGCTAAACACATTAAATTGTAATAATGCCAGCAAAATTACAAATTCTGTTGACATATCGCGTTTATCGTTCAAAGTACACACGTATCTGCGTATACTGAGAGGGGAGGAAAGACGCAAATTAGAAATGAGTTATTTTAATTCCGTGCTTCTGTGAAACTTCTGACTAGGATAAAAAAATTGAAAGTTTCTCATCTTCAGCACTTGGAACACAAAAGGCTGAATAGTTTATTTCGAAGCTCTCTGCAAAAGCAACGACAACGATGGAAACTTTCAGCGAAGACAATTTGTCCACATTGTACTGAGAATATTACAGTAATTCAAAGCTGCACGCGACGAGATTTCTCAAGGGTATCCATTAGGCTGACGTTTCGGAAAGGTGGACTACGCACGGTGAATTGTAAGACACCAGTCGGTTGAACAGCATTTTTCCATAATTTAAGCATTCTTTATAACTAATCTATCAGTTGAAATAGAAACACAGAACGAAGCATCTAGTTATTATTTCCATATTTCAACACTGATGGAGTGGAACGAACTGAGAGACGCTATTACACCGTGTTGTTGGATGCACTGAGGCAATTTTCTTCAGCTGCCATAACAATACACTTCACACAAAATAGAGTATAATGTGTTCGTGATACCCCAAAGTGAACAACGCAATTGAAGTTCCCACATGTGAGGCGCCTATGCTTTCAAATGCTTCTGTAATAACTCTTAGTCCAGCTTTGTGCCACGCTACACGTCTGTAGATGGAACACAAAATAATCTCGAAGGGAGATTCCGATACGAGTTTTTTCGACGAAAGAAATTGCGTTCAAACGTTTTGTATACTGTGATTCAAGAAACTAGTTGCAATGAAAATTATAGTGATATAAGTTACGTCTTGTTGAAAAAAAGTAAAACAGACTTCTGAAGTACATATGAAACCTTGTATTTACGACACCTATGATGTAAATATTGCATAGAGATTTATCTTTCTTTCCTTCACTCTCTTCAGTTACCATACCATCTTGTTCCCAAACCCTCCCTCTGATGTTGACAAGCAGCTCATGTATTCTTTTCTTCAGAACTTTACAAAATGTGGGGTCGAAGTAGTTTGCTGTTGGATAGCTTGTTGCCTTGTCAACCCGTAATCATTACTTACGGTTCAAATCCACCAACCAATTGCAAGTACTTAAATTTATTTCACGTCAGTCTTCCCACTCCGGTGTTACCGCTTCTGTACAGACAACACAAGAGCTTGCGCCTCCTTTTGTGCTGGCGAGTCCCCCCTTGTGAAATCTAGAGGTCAGTTCCGCATTTCATATGGGATATCTGGAAACTGTGGATCAGATAGTCAATGAGTGTAGTTCAATTAGTCACAATGTTAGAGGATTGTTAGTGTTACGAGATTAATTAACTATCGATGACTTCTGAGGTACTAGTGCTCTGATCGGGTGTCAAGGCATAAAAATTATTTAAACATTACTTGTGCTGCTAATATCGTTAACTAGATTATAGTTAATTTAATGAATTATCGGCGTCTTCATTAGTTTCACTGCATGTGACTCCTGCATCTATGTCCACTGGTTGCTGTAATAATGGTGTAACTTCTCATTTCTGCAACTCTTCCTTCACTGTTTTTAATCACTTATCACTTGCTACAATCATTTTAAAGTGAGGCAGACAAAGTAGATTGTACTAAGACATAACAACTCGACGCATATTATTACATGGCAACTTTTTCCTGAAAACCGTCAGGTAACCTGTTTATGAATCCAGTATGCATATCCAGCCAATAAATCAAACCAGATCTGTAATGCTATGTGAAAAGTGCAAGCAGCAACAACAGCTGCCAGTAATTGCATTTCTAATTAATTTTATGTTTATCTTTCTCTTGGTATAGTGAGGGAATCTCTTAATTACGCCGGCCTCGGGGCCTTTAGCTGGCTGGCAAAAGGGAAGATTCTCTTGAAGGCGCGGCATAACTCGTGAAGATATTTTTTGCTGAACGTCAGTCTCCATGGAGGTAAAGCTCGAGGGGGACAGTCTGTCGGCCCAACAGGATCGTGGAGTGACGCCATAAACCGTCATTGTGTGAGAAGTGAAAGGAATCTTTTTCAGCAGAGATAAAAATCTGAAAGGCGGGAGAGAACGTAAGCCTGTGAGGTGGAAGCAGCCGTTAAGCTCAAACAAGGCTAGCTGGAATGATTATTCAGAATTCAGTATGGATTCTGTGATTGGCACACGGTAGTTATATTGGCAGAGGGGAAGATTTCCCGCGTGGGTATACATGGACATATTCTCATTGTTCGTAGCCTGAAATCAGGTACAAAGTGGGGCAGAATTTCTACCTTCTTCCATGCACAAAGGGAGAAATGTACTTATTTCGACAACCACGAGGAAAACTGCAAGGGTAGAAAATTCATTAAGCTTGTTTATTAAATTATCATTCGTTATAACCAGTAAGGTCTGCTGATAATGAGAGGCGAGATTCTGACACTGGCAGAACCAGTTAAGTTTCATAGAGCCGAGGGAGAAATTCTTCTCTGTAGACCACCACAATGACACCTGCTCCAGGTCATCGCAGAAAACTGCATAGTGAGATTTCTTCAACCTAAAGCAGAACAGAGAGGCTTCGCTGAATTTCGAATTATGACCCACTACTGCAGCAGTCTTTTGCCCTCACACATCTTTAGAATGGTAGGCAATGTGAACTCATTTCGTTTTGCTCATTTAACTTTTATAGTCGGCTAGTTGCACACGCCGTGCACTTAGTGCATCGCTCATAGATTTTAGGGACCTTCCTTTAACTCACTGATCTTTTCGCAGTCATTGGCCGTATTCACGATGCAGCATTACATCATTCTTTCATTTATCTCCCCATCAGTGCAATCCCTTGCCCCCCTATTAATTATTTGCGTTCTTGCAATACCCATACTTTCATGGCTGATTGGGTCACCTCTGGTAATTTCGATTAAGTAAGCCGTTATCCGTTTCGCAATCTTGCTTGTTCTGAATTTTTCTGATCTTTTGGGGCGCTTCCCATCGCTGTAGGTCACCGGCGATAAAATCTGTAACATCTCAGGGAAATGCTAAACGGCTCAAACGACACCTCACAATATAACTCCTTATGAACTAGTAATACGATATAATTGCCCATACCATCACAATATGATAACGGCAGTCATCTTCACATTTTGAAAATGTAACGTATTGATCTTCCGTAAGGAATATTTATACACTGAGGAGACAAAAGTCATCGACAGCGATATACACATGTACAGATGGCGGTAGTATCACGTAGAGAAGGTATAAAAGGGCTGCGCATTGGCGGAGCTGTCATTTGTACCCAGGTGTCTGATATGATTATCGCTGCACGATGGAAATTAACAGACTGTGAGCACTGACTGGTAATTGGAGCTAGACGCAGGGAACATTCCAGTACGGAAATCGTTTAGGAATTCATTATTCCGAGATACACAGTGTCAATAATGTGCCGTGAATACCGAATTTTAGGCATAACCTCTCACCACGAACAACGTAGTGGCCGATGGCTTTCACTTAATGACCGAGAGCAGCTGCGTCTGCGTAGAGCTGTCAGTGCTAACAGAAAAGTAACACTGCGTGAAATAATCACAGAAATCAATGTGGGACGTACGATGAACGTATCCCCTAGGACAGTGCGGCGAAATTGGCGTTTATAGGCTATGACAGCAGACGATCGACACGAGTGACTTTGTTAACAGCACGACATGGCCTGCAGCATCTTTCCTGGGCTCGATTGGACCCCAGATGACTGGAAAACCGTGGCTTGGTCAGATGAGCCCCGATTTCAGTTGGTAAGAGCTGATTGTAAGGTTCGAGTGTGGTGTAGACCCCATGAAGCTATGGACTCAAGGTGTCAACAAGGCACTGTGAAAGCTGATAATGGCTCCATTGCGCTGTGGACTGCGTTTTTATGGAATGGACTGGGCCCTCTGGTCCAACTGAACCGATCATTGACTGGAAATGATTACGTTCGGATATTTTAGTTTCAACCATTTTAAGGCTTCAAGCTCCCAAAAAAATGTGGAATTTTTATGGATGACAATGCGCCACGTCCACAGGCCACAATCGTTAGTGATTGGTTTGAATAACATTCTGGTCAATTCGAGCAAATTATTTGGCTACTCAGATCGTCCAAGTTGGCACATAACCGGGAAGCCAGTTCGTGCACGAAATCCTGCATCGGCAACATTTTCGCAATGATGGATCGCTATAGAGGCAGCATGACTCAGTATTTCGTAAGCGGATTTCCAGCGACATGTTGAGTTCATGGCACGTCGTGTTGCTGCGCTTCGCCGGGTAAAAGGGTGTCCGACACGATATCAGGAGGTATCACATGATTTTAGTCATCTCAGTGTACGATATGCACTGGTTGCGCAATACTTGACGTTCACTGAACTACGCAAAGTCAAGAGTGGTTCGGAACTTCCTGAGCTTGCAGTACACAGTAAACAAAGGAGTAGGAATGGTATCGTACGACAGTGGCCCAAATCTGGGTCGGCGAGCGCCGGCAGCCCGTTTGGCCCAAGGTCAGCGAGCTGCTCCCAGAGCGGGCAACCCTGATGGCGCGGCGGAAGAGGCGCTTATTAACTTCCGCCCATAAAGCAGACCTAGCCACAACACCATGAGCTGCAGCAGATTGCATCCTGCCGCGAGAAAAGGCGACGCCTGAATGGGAGCTGCGGCAGGGCCCGGTCTGTCTCGCTGCCGGCCCTCATTTATCCGAGGCCATTCACGACCGCCGTTATACGAGCACTGCCCGCCGGATCGCACGCCCGGCGCCGCCGCGCACAATGCCTCGGTCGGCATAAAGCGAACCTGTAGTGTACCGGATCAAAAACAAGCCATGGTGCACTCTTAATGGGGAAGGAGGGTCGGCTCGGGGTAAAAAAGATAAACACTATCGCTGAAGGAATTAGATTAGTTAACGAGACACAAAGAGGAGTAGATAAGATCAAGTATTTTAGTTCAGTCAAACGGTGATTCTCACTGTAAAGTTCTGTAGAAATGTTTTGACAATCTTTCTATATGTTTTTGAGGGTGCTGTGCCGATTTTTTAAAATTCCACCAACCAATATTTCGGCCCGGATTTGGGTCAAAAAGGAATAAACAACGAAAAAAGTGGGCTTATTGCGATTTTCGCTTATAAGTCGGATACGACGCAAGTTTCGGCGAAGGATATCTTGATTATTAAATTTATTGTATTTATTTTTTGTTTATTTGATTATTTAATAAGAATAATTTTGTTGAATTTTGTCTTAGTATATTTTGTAGAATTGATTTTTTGTGACGATAAAGAGGATAAGAGTTCCCCTAAAAAAAGTATCAGTGACCTTTTTCGTCACTCCGATCGAACGGCGTGTGGTGCGTGTTGAAGTTACCGTAATTTCGGGCACTACCACAAAAACTCAATTCCTCATCCCTCCGTATGTTATGATGTTCGTTCAAACGACAGAATGAATGCTATCTTCATTCGTACGACTAAAACGTATTCAGATAACTTATGTCAAAGATATAATAATTATGCTTTATTCGGCACATTCTAATGACAGTTACTAAGGTAGTAATATCATACTGTTAATATAAAATTTTTTAAGAGATTTCAAAGGCGTTTCATTCTTTTCGGGCATCAAGCTCCATAGTCCTCTTCCTCGCTTAATTCGTCTGCAAAGTTAGAACTTACATGGGTATTTTACATCTAAGTAAGGTAATAGATGACTAGTCTCACATGTGATAACAGATAAATAATTGTTTGCCTGTTGTAACTATAAATAAGTATAATAAATTAGAGTTGAGCCCAAACGTACACTTTTCTCACAATAATAAGGTCTTGAGATTTCACACCGAGAAATTATAATAACAACAATGTGATCAAATGTTCAGATGTGTGTGAAATCTTATGGGACTTAACTGCTAAGGTCATCAGTCCTTAAGCTTACACACTACTTAACCTAAATTATCCTAAGGACAAACACACACACCCATGCCCTAGGGAGGACTCGAACCTCCGCCGGGACTAGCCGCACAGTCCGTGACTGCCAACAATGTGACATCTTACTTACCTTTGTCTGTAGAAGTTCTGGTTCCAGTATACTGTTTCTCCTGTACTTCCAACATGGCTTCTTCTAAGTCTTTCGAATAGAGGTGGCTGACTTTCTCACAAACTGTATAGCAGGTGATGCAGGGATTCGAGCAGCGGAGGCCTGTTTTTCGGCAGCTGCAAGAGTAGCTATGACACTCAGCTTTGCATCTGCGTACCACATACTGTAGGTCGGAATAAAGTCGGGTGCTGGCAGCTGTAGCATAGTGGTTGAAACCAGGCGTTTCTTGCATCTCGTCCAATCCCGTTCCTCGAGATCTTTATTTTACCCAGCGACTGTTATACCCGGTTTTCATTTGGAGAATATGCTGCCAAGCGGCATCCACAGTTGGTGGCATAGAAGCGATGTTGACAATTGTTCTAAATGCTGATTTTATGTAGCTTCTGTATCTGTGGTGGTTCAAAGGTTCTCACCTTACACCACTGTAAAGCCTTAAGTGTAATCGTTTCCTACACTCCTCTACACCGTTCGGATCTTTAAATATATGTATGTTCTTTTGGAATTCAGAGTTTTTCTTCAGTGTAGTGATGCCTTACTCCCCGAACTGATTGTAAAGAGCAGAAGTAATGTCACAACCTCTGACTGAATACTAGAACAGGATGTTCTCACAAGCTGGGTGGCCAATTCCCCGAGGAGAGTAAAACTGATATCGGATTTTCCCCTCTCCTTGATTTCAACAGTAGTACATTACATTTCTGATTGAAGCCTTTTAGAATGACGCGAAGGTCAAAGTCTTCCTCATCAACTACGACGGCTGAATCTGTGACGTCCAAAGATAATGCGTGGTTGAGGATCAAGGTATTGTCATCTTCTGCAGCTTGCTTAGAAACTATGCCTGCTAAGGCCAGTTTGTCCATTAACACTGTTATTAAGCAGTCCTTGGTATTCGAATTAGGAATCTTTCCTGGACGACACGTATTACCATCGTTTCATTGAAGATTATGTCTACAGAGCTGTGTTTGTGAGATCTTCTCGCTCGGAAATTCTCCTTGATGCTGGTGCTCAGCCTCTGAAGGCAACCATCAAACACTACAACGGACCTTGAACTGTACTTCAATTGAGTGAAGAAGACGTAGCTGTCACAGATACCTGAAAATGACTGCCCAGCGTGCCACACAACTCCATGCAGCAGGTATCCTCTGTCAGGAGGGGAGATCAGTGTCATCTCAGAAACATCTTAGCCGTCTACCACGGCACGCTTCAACAATCAACCACTTCAGTGACATCGTGACACTACTGGAGGATGGAACTGGAAATTTGCCAGTGGATGTGAGAGAAAGTATGATAAGGACGATGGAAGGAGGGGGGGGGGGGCGAGGAGACTCCTGAGATGACTCTTTATAAATCGGTCTAATCTTCAATACGCGCTATAAGCCGTACGGTTGGTCTGACGAAAAAAGTCACTATGACCTATTTTACGGGAAATCATATCCTCTCTATTCTCATAAGTAGACAACTGTGCCGAAGATTGCATCGATTCCATTTCTGACCCATTTCCTCAAAAAAATGGTTCAAATGGCTCTGAGCACTATGGGACTTAACATCTGTGGTCATCAGTCCCCTAGAACTTAGAACTACGTAAACATAGCTAACCTAAGGACATCATACACATCCATGCTCGAGGCAGGATTCGAACCTGCGACCGTAGCGGTCACGCGGTTCCAGACTGAAGCGCCTAGATCCGCACGGCCACCCCGACCGGCCCCATTTTCTCGTCGAAATTTTGGTGGAACTTAAAAAATTCGGACTTGCCACCCTCGAAAACATATAAGCAGCTTAGCATAAAGAGTTCTACAAAACATTCCGCTATTCGGCCTTTTTGAGCAAGCTCTGACTGAACTATGTAGTTAGAAAAATAAATCATAACGAGCGAAGTAGAGAGAACATAAAACGCAGACTTACAATATGAAGAAAACCATTTCTGAAAAAGAGGATTTTGAAACTTCCTGCTAGATTAAAACTGTATGCCGGACTGGGACTCGAACAAATGACCTTTGCCTTTCGTGGACAGGTGCTCTACCGACTGAGATGTCTAAGCACAACTCACAACCCAAACTCAGAGGCAGAGATCCCAAGTTCTAAACACAGTGGAGAACATAGCTTTAATTTGCCAGGAAGTTTCAAATCAGCACGCACTCCGCCACTGGGTGCAAATTCAGTCTGGGAAGAGGAATTTGTTTATACCTAGTATAACTTTAAATGTTAAGAAGTCTTTTCTGAAGGAATTTGGAGTGTAGCCTTGTACGAAGGTGAAATGTGGACGATAAACTGTTCAAACAAGAAGCGAAAAGAAGCTTCTGAAACGTGGTGTTATAAAACAATGCTGAACTGTAAATGGATAGATCGAATAAGTAACGAGGATGTACTGAATCGAAATGGAGAAAAAAGAAATGTGTGGCACAGCTTGATCGAAATGAGGTGAAAGTTGGTGGAATTGATCCACAGGCGTCAGGGAATCTCCGAAACGGAGATTGGGGTTTATAACTGTAGAGGAAGACCAAGGCCTGAAACAGATTCTAATAGATGTAGGTTTCAGTACTTACGCAGCGATGAAGAGTCTTGTATTGCATAGATAATTGACTGCTGTGTCAAACTATTTTCTCCTCTGAAGACCATAACACCAGTCCTGTGAACAAGAGAAACTGAATGAGCAGAGGCCACAAGTTTCTGAAAAGAATGTCTTTCGACTCAGCAACTAAATGTCTTACATGACTGACGGAAACCAGTTGCTAAGGGTGCAAATCAACCATCGTACCTGCTTTCTCATGCGAAGAACTCAGGTGCCCTCTATACGAGCGATAGGTCTCCAACCATGAATCAGCCATAGCCCCCTCTTGCAGTTCCGCTCACCACAAAGACTTTACCATGGTGCTGCAGGACCTCCATGTCTGGGAGAACCAATAAAGTGAACAACTTTTTATACGTATCTCACAATTACTTTTCGAAATTTGTGGTATCAGCTGAGTGAACGTGCGGGGCTTATTCGGAAAGTAAGGTCTGATCCGTAGCGAATTCAAAACCGCAGTGAAAATCAGATGAAGCTTCGCACAGATGTGTTAGGGCTGTGTGTCTAGTATGCCTGTCTATCGCGTCACGTAGATCTTTTCAGTTCTGAGCACAAAGTGAGCACGTAAAGATGGCTAGAAGAACAGAGACTCCCGAAAGTTGGGTGCCCACTGCCAGGTTTCGCCTGATTTCATGCAATCCCACATAACATACCTGTCAAACATTTCCTTCCTCATGACAATTCTCGGTCGCACACTGCACTGGCAATGAGGACGCCCCTGCTGCGTTTTCGATGGGAAGTGTTTGATCACCGAACATACAGCCAGGACTTCGCTCCCTCTGACGTTTATCTGTGCTCACATGAACCGCTGGCTATGAGGACAATATTTTGACACGGACAACGAAATGCAGACCAGCGTAGATGAGTGGTGCAGAGCACAGGCGGCTGCGTTCTATGGCGAAGTTACTGGAAAGTTGGTACAACGTTACGATAAATTTGTAAGTTGGAGCGACGACTATGTAGAGAAGCAGCTGGAATGTGTAGCAAACTGTTACAGATAAAGCTTTTTTGATTTTCACTGCGATTTCCATCTCGCAACCGATCGGACCTTACTTCTCCAATAGCCCTTGTGATTTCCTGTTAGCCCTAGGGGCACTTCCGAGGGTTGAAGTAGGCTTGCGAACTCTAGAGAAGCTCATGAAACGATGATACCTGGTCTAAAATATGGTCTCGTGGATAGTTTTTCTTTGTATTAAAAATACGCTTTCGCAAGCCCTCTGCAGTTGAGCTATCGCAGAGGGCAGACTGAGGCTCCGAGAAGAACGTTAGATCTGTTAGTTCTATTCCTTGAGCAGCGCTAGATAAAGACGGTTATTAATGTAATACTCTGCTTTCTTCATCGCCCGAACGATACCTCCGGTGTAAAGCTAATGTAGTGAACGATCTCTGGTTGTTGCAGTGACATATTTATAAAATCACCTATAGTCTTCACTGCTGTTTAAAGCACAGAGAATTCCCTCTTCAGTGTAAGGCTTGAATTTCTTCAATTCCTGGTGATACCTCAGAATATGTTGCCGTCGAACAAAGCACAAAATTGTAGCTCTATATCTCTGACGTCAGCCTTGTGGCATGGTGAAGGTGACGAGACAACTGGATGGTGGATGTTCGAGGGAAAGACAACCCATCGAGGAGATGTTGCTGTGCATGTGCTATTACTTCACAATGATGATTATATAACGTACCTCGTCACAGGCAATATAGACATCTTTGCCTACTTGCAGGACAGGTTCGGGTCCTGTAAGTTTGCTGCTATTGTATTCCCGTTCTACCTCGTATCACGAGTGATTATCTTCTTTTTACTTCCGTTACTCAATATAATAATAAAGTATATATGTTAAAGGAACTGATGTCGGTCCATGGACCAAAACTGGTTATTCAATACAGAAATTTTATCAGCAGCTCTCGGCGATAAATGAAGACGTTGTTCAAATATTTACCTCGCTTCCGAGAGTTCCGGAACCTGTACAGAAAATTCGAATAGAGATCAACATAAACATCATTTCCGCCCTTTTTATTGCTCATGGAAACCACATATTGCATATTGTACCACTAAACAGCGAGACCTTCAGATTGCTGTACACACCGGTACCTCAAACACCCAGTCGCACGTCCTCTGGCATTGGTGCATGTCTGTAATCATCGTAGGATGAGATGCACAAGTTCATGATGGCACTGTTGGTCTAGATTGTCCCACTCCTCAACGGCGATTCGGCGTGGATACCTTAGAGTGGCTGGTAGGTCACGTGGTCCATAAACAGCCCTCTTCAATCAATCCAGGCATGTTCGACAGGGTTCATGTCTGGAGAACATGCTGGCCACACTAGTCAAGCGATGTGCACGATGGGGGTGCGGATTGTCGTCCATGGAGACGAATTCCTCGCCAATACGTTGCCGATATGGTTGCACTATCGGTCGGAGGATGGTATTCACGTATCGTACAGTCGTTACGGCGCCTTCCATGATCACCAGCGGCGTACGTCGCCCCACATAATGCCACCCCAAAACAGCAGGGAACCTCCATCTTGCTGCACTCACTGGACGGTGGGTCTAAGGCGTTCAGCCTTACCGTGTTGCCTCCAAACAAGTCTTCGACGATTGTCTGGTTGAAGGCATATGCGACGCTCACCGGTGAAGAGAACGTGATGCCAATCCTGAGCGGTCCATTCGGCATGTTTTGGTACCGCGCTGAATGGTGTCGTGGTTGCAAAGATGGACCTCGCCATGGACGTCGGGAGTGAAGTTACGCGTCATGCAGCCTATTGCGTCCTGCGGCTGCACGAAAAGCATTATTCAACATGGTTGTGTTGCTGTCAGGATTCCTCCAAGCAATAATCCGTAGGTAGCTGTCATCCACTGCAGTGATAGCCGTTGGGCGACCTGAGCGAGGCATGTCATCGTCAGTTCCTGTCTCTCTGTAACTTCTCCATGTCCGAACAACATCGCTTTGGTTCACTTCGAGACGCCTGGACACTTTCCTTACTGACAGCCCTTCCTGCCACAAAGTAATATTGCGGACGCGATCCAACTGCGGTATTGACCGTCTAGGCATGGTTGAACTACAGACAATACGTGCCGTGTACCTCCTTGCTGGTGGAATAATTGGGACTGATCGGCTGTCGGACCCCCTCCGTCTAATAGGCGCTGCTCATGCTTGGGTGTTTACATGTTTGGGCGGGTACGCACACAACACACACACACACACACACACACACACACACACACACACACACACACACACACAATACGCAAAACTTAGAACAGCTCATTGCTCCATTGCAGTTACTGACCCCCGGAGTAGGGAACCCTTTCTGATGGACCTAGCCAGATTTGAAGCGATGGAGTATGGAGCAAGGGAAAGTAGTGACGAGACGGGCTCACACCGAGGAATTCTGCTCACATGCTACCACTGTGGGCCTTACCAAGATGACGCCGCTGTAAGTGGATCGAAAAGAGTGTGTGAGCTTGTCAGTGACATGCTGGTGGCTTTGTAGCCTCCCCGTTCAAATCTTTCCGCTGGTCAGGTCCACAACCAACTCGATCGGTAGTGACCTAAAAAGGATCATCCCCAACTATTCCCTTGGCGAAACCAAGAGCGAGTGTCTCGCACGTTGACAAGACGCGGCCATGTAATGCTGAAAGCAGCGCAGGTGCATCGTGTTGTGGAGCCTTGGAGCCAGACTGTCGGACCTGGCGTATCCCTCCGCCCGACGACCAAACTTGGCTCCTTTTGTACACACCAAAACCTTCGAGGTAGCTTTCCCACCATTATTTGCATCATTACTGTTGATTTAACTGAATGCGCTACCGATGTCAAACTTGAATAAGAATAATGCACATTTGCTATACTGGTCATTAAATAAGAAGCCATCAGCTGATAAACCGATGACTTTATTTGACGCGGTTCGGGTAGAACCCATCCTCAGATCAAAATGGTTCAAATGGTTCTGAGCACTGAGGGACTTAACTTCTGAGGTCATCAGTCCCCTAGAACTAATTAAACCTAACTAACCTAAGGACATCACCCACATCCATGCCCGAGGCAGGATTCGAACCTGCGACGATAGCGGTCGCGCGATTCCAGACTATAGCCTCTATAACCGCTTGCCACTCCGGCTGTCTCCTCAGATCAGAATGAACATTTTGGTGAGCAAATATATAATGACAGTATGTAGAAAACAAACCCTGCCATGACAGCTTTGTCTGTTAAATACTGTTTTCACACATCTGATCACCAAGATGTATATGCCAATCTGAGTATGGGTTCTACCCGAAATGCGTCAAATAAAGTCATCGGTTTATCAGCTGGTGGCTATCTATTTTGTGACCAGTGCAGCATCTATGCACTTTTCCTGTTGCTTTGCAATGTGGTCACACTTTTGCTGCGTGACTTTATGTCGCAAATACAAGATGTCACATTTCATGGCACTACAGTAGAAGTGGTGGGCTGTTTGTGAGGTTGTAAGCTCCCCACAAAAATTTGAAAGACAATATTTAATAGAAAATGGAGCCAAGTGTAAGCTCCCCGCAATTAAATTTAATGACAATGACAATTAAATAAAAATTAGCAATCTGACCCTAATGTAAGCTGCCCACAAAAAAATGTAAGACAATTCAATGATAATGAAATCTCAGTGACAATGAAAACACAAATAGACCGAAATGTCGATCTTCAGGCCCTGATTAAACTCAAATTCTTACCTCAGTAAAACTGGATCTGCTCTTATTTTTCGCCATAGCTCGAAGGAAATGCATTGCAAAAATTTTGAATTTAAGGGAAACTTTTCTTTAAGGAATACCAAGGGAAATATTTCTTTCAGTAAAATGTTTCTTTTGTTAAAATGCTTGGTTTGAAAACAAATTATTATTGGGGCGATTCTTGAACAAATTAGTTACAGTTAATTTACATTACATTATCAAATGTGCGCAATGCTGCTTCATTACCTTATTTAAAATCTACCTCGTCCTGAATCTTGACCAGTGTGCCATGTCGACGCCCGCCGACTCCTCACACACAACTGCGACTATCTCTCGCGCGCTACTACCACAGACTACGTCATCTCGCATGCGCTACTACTCTCGAACTCTAACTCACAACTGCTTCATCTCACACGCGCTGCTACTCTCCAACTCTAACTCGCAACTGAACTCTCGCGCGGTCAAGCGCAGACTAGGAACGACAAATAGCTCTCTGGTCAGAGACTCTGCAATGCCTCGCCATCGCCGCCACACAACATACGTGTTTCATAACCCTCCACTGGGGGGGCAAAAATTTGGCAGCGATGGTGAGTCATCTGGACTTGCCAAGTGCGGCAAAATTTTTTTTTCTTTAATTAATCATCTTTTACAATTTACAGAATATTCATATGTAGTACATGAATTGAATGTGGTGCACATGCACCGTGTACAAAACATTTCAGACAAAGACAAAATATAAGTACAAAACATATCAGGAAAATGTATATATAAATTATTTGATAGATAACAAAGTGCACACGCACTGAAAAATTTTTTAGCATTTTCAGAACAGAATGGCAAAAAATCATGTTGACAAGTGATATGAGTGCACATGCACTGCAGTTCAGAACATATCAGCAAATGACGAAATGTATATATAATGAGTAACAAATGACATAAGTGCATACGCACTGAAGTATTGAACATATCATAAAAGGTATACAGAATGAGTACAAATCATATTGAAAAATGAGAAAAGTGCACAGGCACTGAAGTTCAGTAGAAAACATATTAACACATAACATAAGTGCACATGCACTGAAAAACTCTTTAGCATTTTCATAACAAATAAACGCAAAGGTAAAAAATCATTTTGACAAGTGACATAAGTGTACATGCAGTGCAGTTGAGAATATATCAGCAAATCAGAAAATATATTAATAAATGGTAAAAATACACACGCACTGTAGAACAGAACATATCAGAAAACCACACAATATGTACGTAATGAGTACAAATCGCATAAAGTGCACACGCACTGAAAAACTCTCTAATGATTTTACGACAAATAAACCTAATGAGTACAAATCATATTGACAAATGACTAAAGTGCACACGGGCTGTAGTACTCTCTAGTATTTTTCTACAACAAACAAACAAATCAAGGAGTGTAATAAAGTGCACATGCACTATAGAAGTCTTTAGTAATTTCAGGATAACCGATCTTATTAACAAAAGAAAGGAAGTGCACAAGCACTGTATATGACTTTTTCATTTTACAAGAATTAGGGAAGGAATAGGAAGGATTGCATCATGGCTGTAGTACTTAGGTTGCACGCAGCTGCACTGAAAGTCCATATCTTTCCACAGAAGTACAACACCAAGTGAGACAATTTGCAGTTCTTTTCCCAGAAGTATTTATCAGCGTATCCAAGGCACTGAAATGTCGTAGTAATATTCCCTGTTATCATTTTGGCAGTACATGAGGTACACCAAACAGTGGGACCATAATAACGTCTTCATCGCTCACGGTGGTGGACAGCATGTCGTGTCAACACCACGCTCTTACAAGGCACACCAACGTAGAATTAGTGCAAAAACCAAATATAGTGCTCCATGATCATGAGGATGGACAGGACAAATGGATATTACAGTAATTCCAGGTAGTTAGGTCAGAAGGTGAAGGACATTAAGTCACATAGTAGTCTTCATTGAGAATTACATTAGTAGTTTGCGGCATTCATAGCCCAGTTATTGAACATTTCTGTACCATGTATTTAGTATTACAGAATAATGTTCATAAAATTAAATTATTGGCATCATGGGTAATCGTATTACAATAAACAGTGGCAGTCCTTGACCAGTCACTAAGCATATTTAGTATGACAGAATAATGTTCATCAAAAGTCATCATTGAAAAGGAGAGTCAATTATTGGCATAGCATTAACATAATTCATTGAGTTATACAAATTATTGGCACTCATTGGCCAGTTACCAAAACATGAAAAGTCATCATTGAAAACAGGAGCCAATTAATGGCATAATTAATAACATAATTCATTTAGTTACATTAATTAACGGCACTTAATGGCCAGCAAGTATTGAATAGTAAAAAACATTGTTCATCATTCAGTATTATTCAGAACTCTCTTAAATGAGTAGCATTATTTGAAACTGGTGATACACACCATTAAGAAGTCATGATTAAAAATCAGTTAATTACAGTCATAGCATTAATAATCATGGGCATTATAAGTAGTCTCATCACAATAAACAGTGGCAGTTATTTGCCAGTTACAAAGCATTATTATTTTTTTTGTATCATTAAACTTTTTTGAATCTTAAACTAGTAGCATTATTTGGGACTGGTAATACATTTTTTGTTTTTGTTTTTGTGTTAGCAATGCATTGCTTTGGGTAATTATAAGGGAAAGCAAGAAGAGAAAAAGAAAAAAATTGCTTCTGGGTTGTTCCTGTAAATGAAAAATGTGTAACGTCATTCGTCATGAGTCAGCTGTAGCAAGGTTGTGACACAAGTGGGTAAAATAAAAAAAATGCAAGTACTAGTATAGGCTTAATAAGTAACAAGTTTAGTAACTATCATGAAAGGCTTCTCCTGGAAAAAATACAAAATGGTTTATTGAGCTGAAAGAAGAAACGCATACTATGCTGAAAAGTAGTGAACTTCGAATTAACAGGTAGTGAAATGTGTATAAAAATGTGTTCCATAGCTGTCCTTTCCAAAACCTTCAGTCATCATACCATACGATATAAAACATACTGTCAAAACAAACTGCAACAAATACTTAAATAACTACATAGCATAAATACATAAACTTCAACATCATCCTCATCTGTAAACAAAAACTTCATTATCCATATTATCTTAACTTCATTATTATCATCACCTGTAAAGAAAAACTTCATTATTCATAGTAGCATATCCTTCATCATTATTCTTCATCAGCATTCATTATCATCTGCAAAAATCACTTCATTATTCATTACACAACTATTCCTTATCTCTAGCATATTTCATCACTAAAACTAAGATGTGTAGTTCTGTCTGACAGCCTGCATCAATCGCCTTGTATTCTGAAAAAAAAAATTAGTTAAGACTGCTATTCTACGATGTATAGTATATTCTTGTTAATGCTTGTTAATTCTGATCCATTTACTCTTCCTCATAAGGTTTTTGCATCTTCTTTCGTTTATTCCGTATGTGAAATTCCCATTTTTGTTTAATTTATTTCCTTTACGCATCATTTCCTTCTGAAATTGATGAACAAAGATTAATGTCTTGCATTTAAATCATATACCCTCTACATAATGACTCGTTTATGGTGACACAATTAAGCATACAGTATATCATGACAGAAAACGTAATATGTCAAAGGCATAGACAGTGTTCAAAGGCAAAAATGTACAGAGAATATCACAATGCAGCAGAAAAAAAAATGTAAAACAGTCACGATGTTGAGATATCATAGGGCAAAAAATGTCAAAATCAACTGGTGTGTTATACCTTAACTATTTCACAGTGCATATAAACAAAACATGAAAACAATCGTACATAAAAAAGACAAAATGTGACGTTCGTTGTGTTCAGCTTGTATGTAGTGTAGTTAATAGAGGCGAGAATTAAAGACTTTAATGGAGAGAGAATTTGATTAAATTAATACGTCATTACATAGAAGTGCATAATTATTCATAAAATGCGTAAGTTCATCTGGAAAATATGCACGGTCTGATGTGTAACGACAAGAAGAGCGACCTGCTAAACTTACCTTGCCGGGCACTTGCCAAGAAAAAATACAATAGTCATCAATAATTAGTCACATAAATATAATTGCATAAGTGGTCATAAAATGTGTAAGTTCATCTGGAAAATATGCACGGTCTGATGTGTAACGACAACAAGAGCGACCTGCTAACCTTACCTTGCCGGGCACTTGCCAAGAAAAAATACGATAGTCATCAATAATTAGTCACGTGAATATAATTGCAGAAATGATCATAAAAATTAGTAAATAGCATTACAGTGTGATAAATCGTAAAGTATTTTCACTCAATAAAGGGTTTTATGTTGGATAAGTGGTGGTTTCCTTTCGATTTTCTGGTTCTCAGAGTTTCGACGTGTACAAAATTGGGGTGAGGAATGCTGCGAATCCGATATGGACCTGCGTATAGAAGTTCAAATTTACTGCACTTACCTTTTATTTTGCTGGATAAATAGTGTGTTCGTACTAATATCTTCTGTCCAATGTGAAAGTCTCGGCGCGTACAAACCTGTTTTTGTTGTCTTCTCCGGCGCTCTGCAGCACGTTTGATGTTGTTCAGCGCAATGTCAATTATTTCGTGGTGTCGTAATCGACCAGATGTAGGAAAATTTACTAATTCTGTAATTTTGTTTGGTGGTTCAACGTTTTTCAGTATAATATACGGAGATAGCATAGTGGATTCATTTGGAATGGAATTAATTACATCTTGGAATGAGAATATGTGTGTGTCCCAATCAATATGTCTTTTGTGGCAGTATATTCTACACAGTTTACCAATTTCTTTCATTAATCGTTCACAAGGGTTCGAAGAAGCATGGTACTTGGATATATAGATCGGAGAAATGTTTCTAGCTCGTAACATGCGTGTCCATATAACAGAACGAAATTGTGATCCATTGTCAGAAATTACTTTCAACACATGCACTACATGAAATAAAAAATGTTTTACAAATGCTTTCGAAACAGTTTTAGCAGTAGCTTTGCGTAACGGAGTGAAAGTAACAAATTTTGAAGTGAGTTCAACAGCGACAAAGATGTAGCAAAAACCTCTATTGGTTCTGGGAATCGGACCAAAAATGTCTACTGCGGCCATATGTCTCAATTTAACAGGCACGATGGGATATAATGGAGGAATATGTGAAGTGGTGTCTGTCGTAGCTTTCTGGCAAATTTTACATGACGCTAAAACTCGTCGAATACGTTTCTCCATGTTGGCAAAATAACAGTTCTGTCTCAGTATAAGAAAACATTTTCTGGCTCCGTAATGTGCATAACTTAAATGAGTGTACCAGATTAATTTGTTAACCAGTTCGTCAGGAATGCATAATAACCAATTGTTGCTGTCAGGATGAGAGCGGCGAAACAGAATGTCATAGCGTACAGTGCAATGGTTTCTAATCGTAACATTATTCTTATCTTGCCAAAGGTGTTTAATTTCTTTCCACACATTGTCTTTACTTTGCTCTTTTGCTATGTCCTGTAATGACGACGAAATAAAATTTTCAAATGCAACTTGCTGAATGTAACGGAGTGAAAGTAACAAATTTTGAAGTGAGTTCAACAGCGACAAAGATGTATCAAAAACCTCTATTGGTTCTGGGAATCGGACCAAAAATGTCTACTGCGGCCATATGTCTCAATTTAACAGGTACGATGGGATATAATGGAGGAATATGTGAAGGGGTGTCTGTCTTAGCTTTCTGGCAAATTTTACATGACGCTAAAACTCGTCGAATACGTTTCTCCATGTTGGCAAAATAACAGTTCTGTCTCAGTATAAGAAAACATTTTCTGGCTCCGTAATGTGCATAACTTAAATGAGTGTACCAGATTAATTTGTTAACCAGTTCGTCAGGAATGCATAATAACCACTTGTTGCTGTCAGGATGAGAGCGGCGAAACAGAATGTCATTGCGTACAGTGCAATGGTTTCTAATCGTAACATTATTCTTATCTTGCCAAAGGTGTTTAATTTCTTTCCACACATTGTCTTTACTTTGCTCTTTTGCTATGTCCTGTAATGACGACGAAATAAAATTTTCAAATGCAACTTGCTGAATGTACATAACGCTGAAATTTGCTTTGCAGAAGTTGGTTGCCACGTCTTGCTGATTGTTGCTGAGAGAACGCGATAGTGCGTCTGCTATAATATTTTGTGTGCCGGGAATATGAACAATCGTAAAATTAAATTCCTGTAATTAAAGTTTCCATCTGCTTAATCTGTCGTGAGTGAATTTAGCCGAAAGTAAAAATTGTATCGCTCTGTGGTCTGTGTAAACGGTGGTGTGTCTTCCATAAAGAAAGTGCCGAAATCTCGTAAAAGCCCAAACAACACATAACGTTTCCAGCTCTGTAACAGAATAATTTCGTTCAGCAGGTGACAGAATGCGACTTGCAAATGCGATGTTTTTAATTACTGTTCAACCATCTTCTTCAATTTCCTGAAAAATGTGTACGCCTAAAGCGGTGTTAGAACTGTCGGTGGCAATGGAAAAATTTCTGGTAAGATCTGGGTGCGATAAAAGTGGAGCATTCAACGAGGCTTCTTTCAGGTTCATGAATTCAGAATGTGCTTGCTTATCCCATGACCAAATCGTGTTTTTACCTGTTAATTGGCATAATCTAGGTGTGTCTAAAGCAGAGTGATGAATAAATTTGCGAAAAAAGTTAATTAAGCCCAAAAAACTGCGTAGTTGCTTCTTCGTCGTAGGAACAGTAATATCTCGTAGAGCTTGAAGTTTTTCCGGATCAGGTGCAATGCCTTCTGCTGAAATTACGTGTCCAAGAAATTTTATAGAAGTTTTACCAAAATGCGATTTACTGAGGTTAACAGTGAGTCCTTGTGCATGAAAAGTTTGCAATAGTCGTTCTAGAATCATATTGTGTTCAGACCAGTTAGCTTCTGCGATAAGAATGTCGTAATTCTGTCCTTAAGTTCTGTCGGAAGTATTGTGTTCAAACCGCGAATAAAAGCTGCAGAAGAAATAGTTAAGCCGAACGGTAATTTACAAAATTGATAACAGTCACCAAAACAGAGAAAAGCTGTGTACTTTCTGCAATTCGGATGAAGTAGAATTTGCCAAAATCCCGATTTCAAATCTAATGTAGAGTAAATAGCTGTACCGTGAAATTTTTGTAGAAGTTCCTCTAAAGTCTGTGGTCGATCTGTTTCATTAATAATAATGTCATTGATGTGACGTGAATCAAGTACGAGGCGAAGTGAGCCATCTTTTTTCTTAACAATATGTAGCGGGTTTATGTACGGACTAACTGCTGGTTCAATAATTCCTTGGTCAAGCATATCCTGCAATTCTTTTTTAACTTGTTCTCGGTGGATATATGGAATGGGATAATGCTTTGCTTTAAATGTGTCGTGGTGTTTGACTTGAAATTCATACATAAAACCGGACATAGTACCAGGAATGTTGTCAAAAACTGGATCTTGCTGTAAAAGAATTTTGGTAATTGCGTTCGTTCATCGTCTGTATTTGCACTACTTTGTTTGACCTTGTCCGAAATCATCTGCATTACGCCGTACTCATCTTCATCTGGAATGTTATAGTTATGTACGTACGTATCCGTGAACAATGTGGAACTACAGTCTATTTTATGTGATACGGAAATGACTTCTGTACAATTAATTGTTTCTTCTCCTGCCGATAATGAATGCTGAAACTCTAAAGCCAATTGCAGATTTTCATCCTTCAACATTAAATAGGAATTTTGAAAATCAACCACTGCGTCGTATTGTACGAGAAAATTAGTACCTAAAATAACGTCTGTTGTCAATAAGGGAACAATCCAAAAATTTGAGTGAAAAGTATGACCTGCAATACAAAATGATAAATGCGTCTGTAATTTAACGTCTACTCCTTTACTCGATACTGCTCCTTTTACTTTTGTTTTGCCTAATGGTAATGTGGGATAAGTATTCTCTTTGTTACACTCGTTAAAAGTTTCTTCATTTTTTACTGATATAGGAGATCCAGAATCAATTACTGCTGAAAATTTCGAAGATCCAATTTTAATTTCGATAACAGGATGTGAAATGGTTTTCTGAACAAATGGTCTTTCCTGTAAAAGTGTGTCTCTGATATCGTGAAAAGTAATTACATTTTCGTGAACAATATTCTTTGTGTCAAAGGTAGTGCCTGTGTTACTGGAAGATGCGACCTGTATGGTATCTAGTCAAATTTTATCTGACGTATTATTATTGTCAGGACGATTCTGTGGCATTTCTACTATTTGAACTGTTCTATTACTTCTTCCAGACGTGTTACGCTCTGGATGATACCTACTGTCGGGTTCATTCACAAGAATATGTTGTTGTTGATCATTTTGTTGCTGGTAAGACCGACTGTTATTAAATGTACGCTGATAATTGTGCTCATCGTTTTTACGTCTGTCGTGATAGTCACTTCTATATGGTGCATTGCGATAGGAATTGAAATACTGCGTTTTCTGTACGTAGTTGTTCCTTTGCTGCCGTGCGTTACTATTTGTTGGATCTGGGACTATACGTGCATGCGGCGAAACATTAAGGTTAGGTTGACCTTGTGCATTACATTGTTGGTTATGTATTCCAACCGGCTGACTTTCATGCTGTTGTGGTGGAAAACGTCTATTGTTACCAAAATGTGATTCCTGTTGCTCAAAATTTTGACGATAGTGATAATTAGAATTTTGTCTGTTATTAAAGTTTTGGTGGTTGTCATTCCTAAAGCGTCTGTTACCTTTCCTATCAAAATTACGTGTCTGATCATAATTGCTGTACGTCTGTTGGCCTTGGTTGTTATATGAAAAATTTTTGTTTACGAAAGAATAATCTGATTGCTGCACTTCTAAAAGCTGCAGCAGATCCCTGAATGCCGAAATATTTTCCTTTTGCTGACCTGTTAAAAGTGACACTCTTAATGATCGTGGTAATTTAGAGATACATATTTGAATGAGTGCAGATTCACTATAGGGTTCACTTAAATACTGGTTTTGTTGCACCATGTGCTCAAAAAATTGCGTCACACTCGGAAAATTTGAGTTCTCATAATTCGGTAAACTAATTAACTGATCTTTAATTCCGCGCTGTGTCGTCTTCGACCAATACGCTGATAGAAAAGCACTCTGAAACTCTTCTCGCGATCGGTCTCATTCGAGTTGCCGGTTCGCCTTCCAAAAAACTGCAAATAAATTCAAGTTTATGCGTAACGGGCCAATTCGGTGGAAAAGCAAAGCTAAATTGTTGTATCCAATCCAGTGGGTGAATCTGTGTTCTGTCATTCTTAAACACTTTAAATTTTCTTACTGACAGAAAATGTTTGTAATCGAAATTATCGTCTCTGTGTGATGGAACAGGTTCAGGATTATAAGAGAATCTGTTGAACTGTGGTTGTTCGGAATCTAAGTCCCGTACTCTCTGTAGATTACCCAAATTATACGCGTTGCGCGAGTCTGACAAATGTTCGCAAAGTGGCGTCTGCTGTGATGTGTTATTAACTGAAATACTTTTCATCTCTGTTACTTCTTGTTGTAAACTTGACAACTTTCTACGCAACGTGTTATTAGACGAATCGATATCATTAATTGTCTGCTGTAAATTTTGAAATTCAGGTGTTTGATTAAATGAAACCGGTGAAGTATCGTCTGATTTGCTGTCATTATTACTTTGAATGACGTCAATACGACTGGCCAATTCATCACATTTTTCAGTCAGTATTTTTACCTGATCATCGGTTTTAGTGTCAGTGGCATTAATCTGTTTTTGAAATTTACGTGTAGTTTCGTTCAGTTTTTTAACGTCAGCTTTGACGACATAGGAATCCTGTGTTAGTTCTATTTGTTCGAGTCTGTCGGTCACTGTTTAAAAATCGGTTGTGTATGTGTCTGTTTTCGATTTAAGATCCGAAACTTCGTCACGTAATTCTGTGTTCGACTGTTTAATGGTATTAATTTCGTCGGACACTGTGGCAATATTATTGTCTACATACGTTTTTGCCTTCGCAAACATTTTACGTTTGTCTTCTTGTCTCTGAGCAGTGATTGTTTCCATGACTTGACGTTTGACTTTATTTTGATCCTGAATAAATTTGCGGAAACGCGTATCACTGTTTTGTATGTGAAGACTAAGACGTTCGTTAATTTGAGTGTTCTGTTGTTCGAATTTCGCGTCAATCTTTTCATCCATTGTGCGCGAAAGTTCTGCTGTAATTGCTTTAAACTCGTCGCGTAATTGTGTAGCTTTTTCAGAGCATTGTTTAGCGACTCCGCTAATTTCGTCTCTGAGTGTTTCTGTTGCAGCTGTTTGCAATTCCCTTAATTCCTGAGCAACAGACTTAATTTCTTCGCTCCTTTTTCTTGAACAAGCCTCTATTTCCTCACGTAACTGTTCCTTGGTATCATGACACTGCGCGGCAACGTCTCTAATTTGTTCACTAAGCTGTCTGGAATTGTTGTCTAATTTTTCATTTAACTGTTTGGAATTGTTGTCTAATTTTTCATTTAAGTGTTGTTTGAGTTTTTCGTTATCTTGTTTGACCTGTTCATTAAGTTGTTTGAAATCTTCACTCTGTTGTCTGGCCTGTTCACTAAGTTTGTCTTGTTTTTCATCCGACCGTATTGAATTGCTGTCTATTTTCTCACTAAGTTCTTTGAAATTTTGTAGCAACAATGCTATAATTGGATCCGATACAGAATTAGCATTTCTATTCTCCGTGCTGTTTGATTGCGTATCTTCAATTGTCGCGATTTGTGTGACCATTTGGTCATTCTGTAATTTACCAAAACGTGTATCAGTCGGATGTACACTGTCAGACACTATTTCGGAATTAAATAAATCCGTCGTACTTTGTTCATCATTAAGACAATAATCATCATTAGTGGTTGGAACGCACTGATTGTCGGTGAATGCAGGATAGTCATCATTACACTGCCTGTCACAAGTACTATCAGTCACGTTGTTTAAGTCGGTAATTTCGTTCATAATGCCTCGCGATACACTATTCACAGTTTTTCGCGGCATTTTTCCTAAAGTCACAATTATTCACAAAACAAATAAGCACAAATGCAAAAAGCAACAAACACAAATACAACAGAGCAACGAATTGCCGATGATCTGAGGAAAGAAATTCACAAATTATTAAAAGCGTTGCGCCAAATGCTAATTATATTTAAACAAATAAGAGCAGATATCTGGCTACGTTTCAGAAGATTCTCAACGAAATACGATCCTGGCAGGGTTGCCAAGTGTAAGCTCCACACAAAAATTTGAAAGACAATATTTAATAGAAAATGGAGCCAAGTGTAAGCTCCCCGCAATTAAATTTAATGACAATGATAATTAAATAAAAATTAGCAATCTGACCCTAAAGTAAGCTGCCCACAAAAAAATGTAAGACAATTCAATGATAATGAAATCTCAGTGACAATGAAAACACAAATAGACCGAAATGTCGATCTTCAGGCCCTGATTAAACTCAAATTCTTACCTCAGTAAAACTGGATCTGCTCTTATTTTTCGCCATAGCTCGAAGGAAATGCATTGCAAAAATTTTGAATTTAAGGGAAACTTTTCTTTAAGGAATACCAAGGGAAATATTTCTTTCAGTAAAATGTTTCTTTTGTTAAAATGCTTGGTTTGAAAACAAATTATTATTGGGGCGATTCTTGAACAAATTAGTTACAGTTAATTTACATTACATTATCAAATGTGCGCAATGCTGCTTCATTACCTTATTTAAAATCTACCTCGTCCTGAATCTTGACCAGTGTGCCATGTCGACGCCCGCCGACTCCTCACACACAACTGCGACTATCTCTCGCGTGCTACTACCACAGACTACGTCATCTCGCATGCGCTACTACTCTTGAACTCTAACTCGCAACTGCTTCATCTCACACGCGCTACTACTCTCCAACTCTAACTCGCAACTGAACTCTCGCGCGGTCAAGTGCAGACTAGGAACGACAAATAGCTCTCTGGTCAGAGACTCTGCAATGCCTCGCCATCGCCGCCACACAACATACGTGTTTCAAGGTACAAGCTGTTCTGGCAATTTACAATTATTATGTTTAATTGGCTGATTAATAATATATGATACAAGTCTAAGGCTGTTTTAATTTATAATTTCACGTGAACTGACTCGTCATTTACCCCTTATTCATTTCTCCAATTGGCAAAACTCTCTTAAATTTTACGTTTTAGTGGTGTATTCTTTCAGTAAGGACGGAAACGGCAGTCTCTCGCACTCGTTTCGTAAACGAAGCGCTACGCATTGTTGTAGAATTTTGGAACGTGTTTTATCCTCACATGTTATGACGTTTCTGAAGATAGAAACGTCCGCAATAGTAATCAACGTGGATTTGAAATCAGCCGTAGTGTGAATCCCAGCTGTGTTTGTTCGTTGAGCGTGCTTCAAGGGAGTATTACAGAGCCATTACTTTTTACAATATATGTAAATGACCTAGTTCATAGCGTCAGAAGTTCCATGCGGCTTCTTGTAGATGATGCTGCGGTATTTAGAGATGCTACAACCCTAGAAAGTTTTAGGGAACTGCAGGACGACTTGCAGAGGACTTGACCAACAACATAAATGCGAAAGCACGTTATTGTATGATTATACGACTACAGCAGCACTACTGGAAACAGTTACAGCCACAAAATATGTACGATTGTGAGTAAGGGGCGATTTGAAGTGGAACATATACATTAAAGTAATCGCAAGAAAGGCAGATGCCAGACTGAGGTTCACTGGAATGATATTCAACAAGTGTAGCCACACACAAAGGGGATGGCTTTAAAAACCTTCATTTGACCAATATTTGAATATTTCTCGTCAGCCTAAGATTTGTTCCCCGTGATAATCTTAGAAGAAATAGAGATCATTCAAAGAAAACTAGCGCATTTCGTTACAGTTTCATGTCGTAAGCGCGAAAGTGTCACGGAGATGTTCAGCAAACTCTAGTGGCAGACGCTGTAAGAGAGCAAGTTTTATTAAATTTAATTTTCATTCCAAGTTTCATAATTTTGGTTTTAATATTTCTAAACCTTTTGTAATTTCCAGTTGCCTGACTAGACAAACTTTGCACAATTTTGGTAAACATTTTTGGAATACAGTGATCAATTAATTGTTATATTTAGATTAAAGTTCAGTCTTGATCACGTTATGTCTGTTTTAATGAGTAACCGGTTTCGGTTTTTTCTATAAAACCATCATCAGACCTGTGAATAAATTTTAAGAAATACTAGATACCAATCTTTAAATGAATGAAAAAGTCTAATGATGTCAAAATTTTTAACAAAATAAAATAAAATTAGTTATACCCATTGGCTCCCTTGGGTTGGTAGGTGGAGCTCTCCTTGCTGCTGTGCAGTCAACTGATGGTTATGAGTGCTGAGCACGAGCTTAAATATGCAGAGGCTCCGCCTACTTCCTGTCACACTACTCGTAACTGCCAATCAGCGTTCATAATATGACGCCATCGTCAAAGTATAAAAGTAGGAAATACACTAATAACATAAAATTGATTCATTTAAATATCTGATTAACAGATAGTAGTTGTGTCTACAACTTATTTGTATTTTGGATAAAAACAGTGAATTACGATGTGTGATAGCTGTGCCCTCTATGGACAACCTTAATACTATTACAGTGCCAGTTACATCAAGGATGTAAAATCCTTGGCGTTGTGGTATATATCGATTATACCAAGTCGCCTACATCACAATTGCATCTTTGTTGGATGCTGCAGAATCGTCTTGTTTTAACTGTAGTTTTTATGGCAATGTTCTTTATAGCATTAAGTTAGCAGCCAATAGTACGTTCCACATTATGTATATCTGAATAACTGATGAGACTGCTGATGCAGCATATTTTACATATATTGCTTTTGCCATGGGTATAACTAATCTTATATTTTTAAAAAACAAAAGAGTAGATGCTTTTATTATAAAATTTCGTCAAAAAGGTCGTAATAATATTTTTCGCGAAAATCTAATTGTTCATTGAGCAGCATTGATGATTTAGTTTTCAAATGAGCATATATCTCGATTTCTTCTAGGATATTCATAAGTAAGCCTTTATTTGCATAATGAAGAACTTGTAAATTCTGTTGTACTGTCCCCTCAGCATGATTATTGAATGTTATATGATGACCAAAAACAGACTTTGTTCGTGAGGTACCTGACGTATGTTCTTTGTACCTTACTGCAAAATTTCGACCTGTTTGGCCGATATATATTTTCTCACAGTCTCTACATTGGATCTTGTACACTCCTGATCTGGTAGATTTTCCATTATCTTTATTTACGGTATGTCTTAATTTTTGTTGTAAAGTATTGTCACTTGTAAATGCTATTGTTATTCCAGAATTTTTGAATAAGTTAGTGATTCTATCTGATATGTTTCCCATATATGTCATCTTCATATATTTTGGATTACTTATTAGTGGAGTACTTTGTGGTTGTTGTACTTTATTAAAAATGATATCTACCTGTCGTGTGTCGAAAGAGTTGGTTTTTGCAATTTGTTTTAAGATGGTCATTTCCTTTTTGATCTCATTAGCTTCTAGCGGTAATTTTAGTATTCGGTGTATCATAGACTTAAAAAATGCTTTTTTATACTTGTCAGGATGACATGATGTAGCATTAATAATAACATCAGTGGTTGTAGGTTTCCTGTATATGGTGAATAAATGTTTCCCGTTGTTATTAGTTATAGTGAGATCTAGGTAGTTAATAGATTTTCGATTTTCATGCTCAACTGTAAATTGTAACTTCGGATGCATAGAGTTTAATTTTATAGCAAGTTTCTCAATTTCGTCTTTTGAACCATTATAAAGTAATAATGTATCGTCTACATATCGCTCGTAATATATGATTTTATTTGCGATATCAAGGTTATTTTTCAGGAATTGCGTCTCAATGTGGTTTACGAAAATGTCTGCTACTGTCCCAGCCAAAGAATTTCCCATTGCTAAGCCATCTTTCTGACAATAGATTTTAGTATTAAATGAGAAATAATTGTAATATAAAGTGCATTGAAGTAGGTCTATAAGTTCGATTATTTCGTCTTTAGTCATATTTTTGTATTGTATTAAGTTATCCCTAATTATATTAATCGTCTCAGTAATTGGTATATTTGTATATAAATTTTTAATATCTAATGAGGCGAAATTTGCACTAGTTGGAATGTCTATATTGTGGATTTGCTGTGTTAGTTCATAACTGTTTTTGATACTGAAGCTGCTGTCATATGTATAGAATGCTTTCAAAATTTTATTAAGTTTCATATTTAGTTTATATGAAGGACTACTTCTGTAGTTATGAACTAACACAACAAATCCACAATATAGACATTCCAACTAGTGCAAATTTCGCCTCATTAGATATTAAAAATTTATATACAAATATACCAATTACTGAGACGATTAATATAATTAGGGATAACTTAATACAATACAAAAATATGACTAAAAACGAAATAATCGAACTTATAGACCTACTTCAATGCACTTTATATTACAATTATTTCTCGTTTAATACTAAAATCTATTGTCAGAAAGATGGCTTAGCAATGGGAAATTCTTTGGCTGGGACAGTAGCAGACATTTTCGTAAACCACATTGAGACGCAATTCCTGAAAAATAACCTTGATATCGCAAATAAAATCATATATTACGAGCGATATGTAGACGATACATTATTACTTTATAATGGTTCAAAAGACGAAATTGAGAAACTCGCTATAAAATTAAACTCTATGCATCAGAAGTTACAATTTACAGTTGAGCATGAAAATCGAAAATCTATTAACTACCTAGATCTCACTATAACTAATAACAACGGGAAACGTTTATTCACCATATACAGGAAACCTACAACCACTGATGTTATTATTAATGCTACATCATGTCATCCTGACAAGTATAAAAAAGCATTTTTTAAGTCTATGATACACCGAATACTAAAATTACCGCTAGAAGCTAATGAGATCAAAAAGGAAATGACCATCTTAAAACAAATTGCAAAAATCAACTCTTTCGACACACGACAGGTAGATATCATTTTTAATAAAGTACAACAACCACAAAGTACTCCACTAATAAGTAATCCAAAATATATGAAGATGACATATATGGGAAACATATCAGATAGAATCACTAACTTATTCAAAAATTCTGGAATAACAATAGCATTTACAAGTGACAATACTTTACAACAAAAATTAAGACATACCGTAAATAAAGATAATGGAAAATCTACCAGATCAGGAGTGTACAAGATCCAATGTAGAGACTGTGAGAAAATATATATCGGCCAAACAGGTCGAAATTTTGCAGTAAGGTACAAAGAACATACGTCAGGTACCTCACGAACAAAGTCTGTTTTTGGTCATCATATAACATTCAATAATCATGCTGAGGGGACAGTACAACAGAATTTACAAGTTCTTCATTATGCAAATAAAGGCTTACTTATGAATATCCTAGAAGAAATCGAGATATATGCTCATTTGAAAACTAAATCATCAATGCTGCTCAATGAACAATTAGATTTTCGCGAAAAATATTATTACGACCTTTTTGACGAAATTTTATAATAAAAGCATCTACTCTTTTGTTTTTTAAAAATATAAGATTAGTTATACCCATGGCAAAAGCAATATATGTAAAATATGCTGCATCAGCAGTCTCATCAGTTATTCAGATATACATAATGTGGAACGTACTATTGGCTGCTAACTTAATGCTATAAAGAACATTGCCATAAAAACTACAGTTAAAACAAGACGATTCTGCAGCATCCAACAAAGATGCAATTGTGATGTAGGCGACTTGGTATAATCGATATATACCACAACGCCAAGGATTTTACATCCTTGATGTAACTGGCACTGTAATAGTATTAAGGTTGTCCATAGAGGGCACAGCTATCACACATCGTAATTCACTGTTTTTATCCAAAATATAAATAAGTTGTAGACACAACTACTATCTGTTAATCAGATATTTAAATGAATCAATTTTATGTTATTAGTGTATTTCCTACTTTTATACTTTGACGATGGCGTCATATTATGAACGCTGATTGGCAGTTATGAGTAGTGTGACAGGAAGTAGGCGGAGCCTCTGCATATTTAAGCTCGTGCTCAGCACTCATAACCATCAGTTGACTGCACAGCAGCAAGGAGAGCTCCACCTACCAACCCAAGGGAGCCAATGGGTATAACTAATTTTATTTTATTTTGTTAAAAATTTTGACATCATTAGACTTTTTCATTCATTTAAAGATTGGTATCTAGTATTTCTTAAAATTTATTCACAGGTCTGATGATGGTTTTATAGAAAAAACCGAAACCGGTTACTCATTAAAACAGACATAACGTGATCAAGACCGAACTTTAATCTAAATATAGCTGTAAGAGAGGATTTCTGGACCACAGCGTGGTTTACTGTTGAATTTCCGAGAGCATACCTTGCTCTCGCTAAAAGACCATGAACGTACAGCTAGGACGATTCGAGCTTACACCGGAGACTTACCGACAATCGCTCGTCCGACGGATTCGCGACAGGAAAAGGAAAGGAGTGAGGCGGCAGTCCTACACAAAGTACTCTCCATCACACACAGCAGGATGACTTGCGGAGTATAGATGTAGATGAAGATGTGGTCTCTCTACAGGCTCTTGTTTTACGATTCAGGACAGGAACATGTAAGGCGGCGAGTAATAGTGCTGTACAAAGTACCTTCCATCACACACCATAGTGTGACTTGCAGAGTGTAGACGTAGATGTAGATGATGAAGTAGATGTACATGTTCTCTTTCTGCAGGCTCTTCTCCTACGTCGAAAATGTTCCGCAAGATAATGTATTTGTATCAGTAACCAGTGACGATAGCGAGCTCACTTAAATTAATGTAATAAGCTTAGGAAGACAAAGTGAAAACTTTTCAGCTTAACTGTATAAGACTGCCTCCTTTCCCCATGAGAAGCTTCCGATTCTGAAATGCGATTGCGTATCACTATCTTTACTCAGAATGCCGTCCTGTCGTACAACTGATAAAGTGTGTAGGGTTCCGACAAATATGTTGAATAAACTTGGCATTCGCACCATTTGTAAATCAAATACCCCGGTTTTCTGATCTTCCAACTACACTATTTGGCGTAAGAACGTGAAGCATGGAGAAGGGGAGGAGTAAATGTAATGAAACATCAACGGTTGAAAGTGGATATGATATTACTTCAGTGATTACAAAACTGAGTAAAATTAACGAAGAATTTGATAGTACGAGCCCGCTTGTTAGTATCACGTTGTTCCCCCTCTGGCCCGCATGAGTGTCATGAAGCCATTGTATCCTTTCCTGAAGTAAGCTGGTCCTTGGATCCTGGACACAGGCAATGGAGCGGAGCTGATGTCCGTAATAGACCCACACTTTTTCTATCTGGGACAAATACAAATTATGCGTGTCATTTGGAAGTCAGATCAGGAAGCGGGAGAGATCTGGAGAGATTGAATAAGAGTCCGTAACCATTCTTTCCACCAACCTTTCGTCTTCTAAAGTTGTGTCCCCAGCGCAGAAGACAGCTCGTCGGTCGTGGGATCTTCTTCAGTGGAGGCTGCTACGCTGTTAACTTGAACCTGTGATTGTGGTTTTTATGGGATGCCACTTCCCAGGTTAGACGCTGTATCTACAGAGGACAAGTACTGAAAATGATGATAGACGACACTTCTCATTAATGTATCCTGTTTCACTGTTATTTAAATATTCATACATTTTACACTGTCTTTTACAACACTCGACATAGCTTTCTTAATTGTAGGGTAACTTTTTATTCAACTTCAGATATAGAGTATGACATTCAGTCCGAATTAGACAGACATGTCCGTCCCTCCAGAATGCCCGAAACAGTCTGACTAGCGCAGCCGAAGTTCTTCATCTCCAAGGCTCTCCAAAACGGCCCGAAGGTTTCCGAAGCACTTCGGTTGCAATATCGTTATTTTTATGTTTCTCATAACTAGTGAAGTTTAATAAACAAAACATAAATTCGTAGGGTAACCATGATGGTCATACTGAAAACTAAGTTAAATACATGAAAAGTATATAAATAATCAATAACAGAAGTTAGGTGTTTCGGTGCCTAATACCCGAATGTGCCGACCAATCAGAAGCAAGTTCAGTGCAACTGGCGGACTCACCCACGGGACTGGTAAACACTGTAACATCTGTCGCTTGTACCTCACTCCACTTTTGTACCATATGCAACTTCACGTGTAACAAGCTGAATCAAGGGGAGCTTCTAGCAAGATAAAATACTGGCAGCCACAGCCAGCAATACCACACAAATCTGGGGACCAAGCTTGCTAAGGGAGTTTCTCAACTACAGCCAAATAGTCCATAGAAATATGTGCCATTTATGGACGACAGCCATGTCCTGCAGAAAACTGGCATCACGATGCTGTCGCATGAAACGTAACACATGAGGACACAGCGTGTCAGTGAGCTACCGTTGTACCGTCAGTTGCCTCAGTCACTACCAGCCTTGAACTGATGTCATGTCCGATGGCTTCCCATGCCTAGACGTCAGGAGTAACACCGCTATCTCTCTCCAAACGGGATCTCTCACCGGGTCACTCTCATAATGGCCGACGATGGTCATCCCTGGTAGTGCAGAACCGAGATTCATTTCTGAATACAGTGTGACGCTTTGTGGTGTAAACGTCGGTAATTCCCTAGGCAAACCACGGTTTATCTACAAACCAACAGTGTGAGATGACACAAAACGTTGTAGGGAGTTCATTTCCTGTTCTGGCATGACAGGCGGAGATGTGCAGCGGTTACGATGTGCTCGGTGCACAATACGGCTATTGTTCCTTGTGATGATCGGAGGTGATCGATAGGAACCTTGACGATGATTATTCCTGGTCTCGTGTTTCCGCAGGGTCCTACATCGGACCACTGTCACATACGGATGCCCCAGAAATCTGTGTACTGCACGATTCGACCAGCTGGCCAAACGGAGACCCGCAATGACGCCCTTTTAAAACCCAGTCAGGTGTTAAACGCTGTCTCACGTGGGTAAGTGTCTTCTCCATGTTTTTCCCAGTGGTCACTCAACATCTGGTACTGTTCACGCTTCTTATCTACCTTATCAGGCGTAGTGAAAACACATAACACGAAAAATGCTATTGAACTCTCGAGGTTGTTCTATTTGTCACAGAGAATTACAGCTAAAATTGTTTACATAACGACCGATGGCTTGTAGGTACATAAAGTTACATTGACATCCGATCGTCTCTTCTGGGTTCTTCATTTTTTTTTTTGTCAGGAAATGCGACTTTTAGTCACGTGCATTGATGACCTATTGAAATAGAGTTTCTTAAATCGAGAGGTTCAGGGTGACACTTTTTACATTCTGATATACTCTAGTTAATGTCAAGAGTTTCCATTCAACAAGAGGACTCGGGCTTACTCCCAGTGAATACTGGTCACATCCACTCACCTTCCTTCATTTTGGAACATCTGCATCCTTCTTCCATCCAATGCTTTGGTGCTTGTTTCCTTTCTGGTGTTACATAGTGGACACTTAGCACCAAATGAGCGCCCAAAATCAGTGAGTTTATTTGAAATCTGCCAACAACAATGCTCACAGATTCGCTTTCGATTACTTTATCATCATGCAACCCATGTAACGAACATCTTGCACAAAGCTGTCATTAGTTAATAATTTAAAAGTATACCATAGGATTATGTTCTACTTAACTATGCCATCAAATGTTTCATATAATTTTCATCACGGCTCGTGTAATATCCACACTGAACACTTTCTCAATATTTGGTTTCCCAGCTTTATGGCGTTCTTGAAAGGTGCCATCTTCGATACGGAACACAGAAGTCCTGAGCCGAACCCCTTATTTAATAACTGTAGAAGATGGGCTACACTTCTTATGAACTTTGCCCAATTCAGGATGAATCTCCGTTGAAGATAAACCGTTGTAAAAAGGCTTTTTACCTAACTATTTTAGTTTAATCGTTAGAACAAAACTCATGCAACCGGGATACTTTAGAAACCCGACAAAAATGAGGGCGTTGAGACCTATGGTGATGTGTGACATATGCGTACAAAATGAACAGACAAAATAAAGTTTCATTCGTAACAATGCAATTCCTGCACTAACACAAGAAACTTTCTCTTTCCCTTAATATGAGGACTGAAATTATCCACTTACACATTATATGGTGATAGTCTGAAACGTCTTTGTCACGACGATACAATGTACTTATTAATCAAAGAAGATACTGAACAATTTCGATTTTTAGCGTCAGACATTCGTGGTCCTTCTACTTTCACGAAAATTAAACTTTTCTTCTTCTAAAAGGGACGAGAGGGTCTATCAACACACGCAATCTTCAGATTTATATTCGAGTAGTATGAACTAAATTATTCTATCCTCTTACTGATATTACAGGTTAACGCAAGCCCGTGTACACTTGAAAACAAGCAATGTGTTGAAATTATCCAGGTGTATGAAATAATTGTTTATTTCAAATAAAGTAACAGCGTTTCTAGGAAGACTGTTGTATTTTACACATACCTTTCGACCGTGATTTCAGTCGTAATGCTTTTATTCTGATATTTCTAATTCGTCAAATTAATTGAGTTTTTGTTTTATTCCGTGGAGTCTGCTGTACCATATGATGGAACTCGTACGCTGAGTCACCCAACAAGTCTGTGACTCTGCAATACCGGTTACACAACGCTTGATATCGGGAATTCCCAGTCCTCTGGTATACAGTTTGTGCTCTGCTATATTGCCGCTTCCTTCTGCCACCCTAAATAGAGTGTGATCAGGAGGCCGTAATTAACACAGCGAGAGAAGACAATCCTGAGGGCATGTATCATTTCTAATTTGAAACAAACAAGTGCTGTTTCATTTTATAAAATAAAGAACAACTACCTTCAGTCACAATCGTGATTCTGTATCAGTGCACGATGCATTTCAAGCCCTTGGGGTTCATCTTTAGGTGCTTTAAAGTCTACATCGATTATTTTTCAGATTTAGGAAAATCTGGCCTTGGTAATATTAAAATGGTATTTGATAAGGCGGGCACATTGTGAATATAAGTTTACAAAACTAATGCACAGCGAAAAGTAACTTACTGCGTTTCAGGCAGTGGGTCTGACACCATGTTACCCATAGCTAAGCCTTCGTCCTGTTGGTAAATTTATCATTAAAAGGGAAGCGATTGTGTGACAGCAGTAGTTTAAGTAGATCGACCAACTCAGCCTCCACGCTGGCATACTCATCAACCACTAAGAAAATAAATTTTTTGAAGGGAAAAATAAAATTGTTGAAAAAATTTTATATTCCGTATGATATATATATGCCACTCTACTCCTATTTGATGGTATAAAAGCTGAACTTGATGACTTTCTTACATCATTCAGTTTACTCCACAGTAAAATATACTTCACAGCTTAACATGAAACAAATCAATCCATAAATTTCTTAGGTCTCGAAATTGTTAATAAACAACAAGAACATAATTTTCCATTTTACAGGAAAACCTATTGACAAACTGTCCCACAAATTACAGACCAACATCAGTAACAGAAGCACTACAAGAGGAACAACTGGCACAGCGTATTTCTTCACAAGCATCCCCTATTACGGCACAGCATCACAAACAATTACTAACTTATTTAGGAAAACCAATGTTAAAATATCATTCTCCACAAACCGCAAACTTGGCCACCACTTACCGCACACAGTAAGCACAAACACTCCAATAACAGAACACAGTGGAATACATAAATTGCAATGCAACAGCTGCCCTGCATTTTATATAGCCAAAACAGGAAGAACTTTTCACACACATTACTTTTCAGACTTAACCACTTTGAGAAATCCACAACACCCAGCCACTTGTACCTTAACAGACATAGACTAAGTTACATCCACAACGGCATAGTGGAAGTCCACACGGAGAACCTTAGTAAAAATATTGAGCTACAAGATAAATTAGAAATCATGTTACAGGAAGAAAAATCTTCTGAACACGTGATGAATGAACAAACAGAGTTTAGCAACCACAGTTTGTTCAACAATTTTAATAGTTTATTTTTTCCTAAATTAATAGATACTGAATAGTGAAACCTTTCGATAATATAATCCATATCTGTCATATTCACAAATATTCGTTTTGTAACTGATATCCTGTATGACTGATAATACAATATCTCCTTTGAAGTAATAGCACCTGTGTATTTGTAGAAATGCAGCATCTTTACATTTGCAATGCTCAGGCTTGTGTTTACAAAATGTGCTCTGGAACGAAATGTGTTTTTATGTACGAGCTACGTTCACTCATAATGTGCTTCAAAACCCATGTATCCACCACTGCAAACTGTAAGTTATTTTTGGATTTGTATTAGTTTTGTAATATTCACAAGGGACCTCATTCAACAACACCATTGTAATCTTAGCAGGACCAGAATCGCTCCTGAAGATGAGCCTCTAGGGCTCGAAATGCACCGAGCATTGAAATAAAATTACGATTGATGCTGAAGGCCGTTGCTCTTTATTTTAAGAATTGCAGTACTTACATTTTTCATTTATGCTTCATTCTCGTCTAACTGTGACCTGTGGTATACCATGTTCCATTTCGGCAGCTTCACTGATTACGTCAAGGAAAGTTTGAGAATGGAGCTGCGACCCCGAAACTAGCAGAAAAGAATGGATTATAAGTAAATAAAATAAAAACAGCGTAGCGTAGGTGTGAAACTGCCATTTCCAGAATAATACTTCTCTGTTAGTGATTATTCTGTAAATTGTTTGCTTTGGTAATAGAAGGTTATTCAATCTCATACGAAGATTACGGTAAGTGCGAAACTGTGGAGTACCTTTTTTGTTGCAATGCTAAATTATGGATGCTGTTTATAGTTTGTTGGTATGTAACAGAAGAAAACTTCTTTCCAGTTATCTTATGTTGTTATGAATGTAACAGCTGTATTGTACAATTTTGTTATTGTATTGATGGCTACCTGTGTTTTGCCGATTATCTCCTGAAAATAGAAAACATGAGTCTTACGAAGCCGATATTCTTTAACATCACATAAAGTTATTATAACAAGGACTCCAAGCTACTACCTATAGAAGTTAACTTCGCATTTGATTGACGACTTCATTTCGTGAGGTTGCCAGTAACTACTACCTATCTTCGGATGGTCTCTATTTTCAACCTCCTAGTGTCCATTTCCAACGGCTAAATAAATTAATCAAATGAAATGATTAGCGGTTTACTACGAACCACTTCACTTGCTCGATATCCTTCGCCAAAGAAAGCGTGCTGCAGTCGTGAGAAAATTGCACCAGTTTGCTACAAGGCATTACTTCAAGGTGCAATCAGTGGTGTGCCTGCTCTCTTCCGATGAATTGCCTTCCATTTTCCCTCTCCACCGCAATTAAATTTTTGTTCCATTGGTGTTATTTCTCCAGATTACTACAGACGCTTTCATCGACGAGAAGGTTTATGAGAGTGCTCCTTACTCTCCATACACAATTAGGCTTACTCTCTCGACCTTTTACTTTTCCATCGTGATATTAATGACAATGAGTCCAAGTTTCATGTAAATTAGAAAAATACTAAAGAGTAACAGAGAACGACCTTTGGCAAAATGTTTTCTACTAACAACAGAGTCTCTAAACGCTAACGGCATCGCAATGGCTTTTACCCCTTTTCCGCAATAAATACACTTGTGAAAAACATCTACCTGAACTGTTTCGTTTAAGGCAACATATTAGTGGACACTGATACGGCGTGTGCCCATCCTTCGCCTTTACGATGCCTTGAACTCTGCTGGCTGCCTGAAACTGTGTAGATGAATGACAGCCTGTTCTTCCTCGAGAGCCGAAACCGGAGAAGCTACTGAAGTTGGGCGTTGGGGTCTAGAGGGAAGTAGACTTCTAACTCGTCCCAAAGCCGATCCATTGGGCAGGCCGGGCCATTTTAGGAATGTTGTTGTCCACAAAGCATTGCCTCAACGATGCTGCTTTACGCATCACGCTGATACAATCTCCGCGCTGTCCCTATACTGTAGACTCTACGCAGTGTTGTAAAATATATTCGCATCCTTCCATATTTAGCATTTTCTTATGCACAATAGAGGGAGCCACACATTAACCACGAAAAATGCTGCAGTACTGCACTACCACCTACTCCGTACTTCCCTGTCGGCAATATACTTAACATTCTCCCGGCATTTGTCGAACCCAAACGATTCCATGGGATTGCCACATGATAAGGCGTGATTCATCATTCCAACTCACTCGTTTGAAGTCACCCACTAAGTAGCGAGGCTTGCTGTGTTGCGGCTCGACCATTGCAGCCCACTTTCTTCACCTCCCTGCACACAGTAATTGACTAGCTAGTCGTACTTTGGAACTCACAAGTGATGATTTCCTTTTATTTCGTGCAACATTTTGTAATCACACTTAGCAATGCTCGACGGTTCTTGCCGTTTCCCTGGTTTTGTTTTAGCTGTGGTTGTACCTTCGCGTTTCCGTTTCACAGTTGAAACGCGTACGTTTCATATGTATTCATTACCAGCGATGGCGAGGCATGACAGAATCTCTGACCAGAGAGTTATTTATCGTTGCTAGTCTGCGCTTGACCGCGCGAGCGTTCAGTTGCGAGTTGCACTCTGTCTGCAGTAGTAGTCAGTCGACAATTGTGTGTGGCGAGTCGGCAGAGGGAGTAGACAGTTGGATAGTTGTACTCAGTCAGTGCTAGTGTGTAGCGAGTCGGCATGCGTCCGCGGTGTGCTCTGCCCACGAGTCTGGTCAGGAATGTGGTGGACGATATGTATATTATTGTAGAAGGTAATGAAGCAGCATTGCACTCAGCTAATAATGTATGTTAATTGTAATTAATTTGTTCAAAAGATGCCCCAATAATAACCTTTTATAAAGTAACTCATTTAAAGAAAAGTAATCATTTCAATTTAAAGAATTTTTCCACTCTTTTGAAGAAAAAGCATTCATTTCAATTTAAAGAATATTTTCCTATGCATTTCCTCCAAGAATCAGAATTAAATATGGGCCAGCATTGCACGGAGCTGTGCCGAAAAATAAGAGCAGATATAGACGCAGTTTTACTGAGGTAAGAATTTATCAGGTTTAATTATTTCACAGGGCCGAAGGTCAGCGTTGCTGCCCTTATAAAATTTATCAGGTTAATTATTTGTGTTGAGATGTTACATTCAGTTCATGGTTCATTATTTAATTAATATTATTGTGTGGGTTTGTGATCAATCTTCATCCCTTAACGATATTTTGTGGGGAGTTTACATTTGCGCAATTTTTATTCATTAATTTTGCAAGGAGGTTACGCTTGGCTCATTTTATTATTCCATTAATATAGACAAACTTTATTGCGGGGAAGTTACACAGTCACATAATAAACAGTCGATTTGGACAGTTTCGGAAGGGTTGAACTGTCCCAAAGCCATTTGTCCAATAATTAGCCCTCGTTCGAAGTCAGTGAGCTAACCTGGCCGACCTATGCTGCCACTGATAAAGCAATACTCCCCGCCACCTTTAATACTGGCGGACCCACCTATTGTGACATCTAGAGCGCAGTTCGAAATTACGTAGGTATATCACGACACACTTGAGTGGATAGTGTACTCCTGTACCACCTCTTACCCAATGTAGTCTTTTTTAAGTAGTTCAGTCCTACAACAAAAACAGATTTTAGCTTCTATAGTATATACCAAATGCCATCAAGCGCTTTTATACTGAAACATGATTTTACGTACTGTCATTCAGAGCCGGCCGTTGTGACCGAATGGTTCTAGGCGCTTCAGTCCGGAACGGCGCTACTGCTACGGTCGCGCCGGCCGCGGTGGTCTAGCGGTTCTAGGCGCGCAGTCCGGAACCGCGCGGCTGCTACGGTCGCAGGTTCGAATCCTGCCTCGGGCATGGATGTGTGTGATGTCCTTAGGTTAGTTAGGTTTAAGTAGTTCTAAGTTCTAGGGGACTGATGACCACAGATGTTAAGTCCCATAGTGCTCAGAGCCATTTGAACCATTTGCTACGGTCGCAGGTTCTAATCCTGCCTCGGCCATGGATGTGTGTGACGCCCTTAGGTTAGTTACGTTTAAGTAGTTCTAAGTCTGGGGGTTGATGACCTCAGATGTTGTCCCATAGTGCTTAGAGCCATTTGAACCATTTTTGTCATTCAGATCTGAAATGGTCAGCACAGACGGAAACCGATAGTAAATTGACGAATGTTTGAATCATTGTGCGTTCTGATAGATGTAAATTGGTGAAGATTATCTCCTGGAACGGGAAAGAGAAAATCTATGTTTGCACTCGGTACAGTGTGTTTCAGAGCGTTCTTAGTGGGCCAGTGTCATGCTCCTCCCTCCCCCTATTCAATCCCCTCCTTCCTAATCCAGTAGTCGATGGTACGCGCGAAGAAACATAATACCATGGGAAAGCTGAAATGTCGTATCAGCATCGGTATTTGGTAATCATTAACACCACATTCAGAGTTGTTATACATAACTGCACATAAGCCTGATGACTGTAAGAATATTTTTCTGTATCTGTTAGCACTGATAGAAGCGAAATTTCTTTACTTTCATTATTAAGATTATCTTAGCAGACTTAGCCCTTTCAGACCCTCTGGCTACATTTAGGCAATAACTTTTACTCTGTCTTAAGTTCAACAGAAGTATTTTTTGTCAGTGGAAACCAGAGATACACATCTGTGAACATTCGACATTTTCATCATGCGAAAGTGCTGCCAACTGTTGGCATCACTATGAAAATATCAGCAAGTCAGTGTAGCAGTGGGCAGCAGCTCGTGACCGACAGAATACAAGGATGTCTCCAGAATGAGATTTTCACTCTGCAGCGAAGTGTGCGCTGATATGAAACTTCCTGGCAGATTAAAACTGTGCGCCCGACCGAGACTCGAACTCGGGACCTTTGCCTTTCGCGGGCAAGTGCTCAGATGGTAGAGCACTTGCCCGCGAAAGGCAAAGGTCCCGAGTTCGAGTCTCGGTCGGGCACACAGTTTTAATCTGCCAGGAAGTTTCATATCAGCGCACACTCCGCTGCAGAGTGAAAATCTCATTCTGGAAACATCCCCCAGGCTGTTGCTAAGCCATGTCTCCGCTGTATCCTTTCTTTCAGGAGTGCTAGTTCTGCAAGGTTCGCAGGAGAGCTTCTGTAAGGTTTGGAAAGTAGGATACGAGCTACTGACAGAAGTAAAGCTGTGAGCACCGGGCGTGGGTCGTGCTTCGGTAGCTCAGATGGTAGAGCACTTGCCCGCGAAAGGCAAAGGTCCCGAGTTCGAGTCTCGGTCGGGCACACAGTTTTAATCTGCCAGGAAGTTTCATACAAGGATGTCGTTGGTCCACTGTGTAACTGTACATTGTTATTGTTATTTTGCATAGTAAGTATTGGATGATCATTTTACTATTTATTACATTAGAGAATACTTCGTAATTAGTTATTTTAGTCCCTAAATATATGGGTAGTCCCTAAAATGAAGTGTACGAAGTATGTTTTGAAAAACGGCACAAACCTTTGTATAAATCTTGTATTTAAAATAATTAAAAACGTATCTAAGAGCACGACACATTAATAAAAACTTTCCTTCCTTCAGAAGAAATTCTGATCTGAAAGGGTTAATGATATCACTAACGTAAATCAAGTGTCAACTAAATCTGTCAAATACCTTTATTTTTTACGGATTTCTGAGATAGTCAAGTTGTTTGTGCTACGTTCAAATACATGAACTGATTACCTTGCACCAATAAAAGGAAAGGGGGAGAGAGAGGCAGAAAAAGGAGAATATTGTTAGGGCGAATTATCGTCCATCAAACGTTGGACGCGGTTCATAAAAGGTTACTCATTTTTCTACAGTTATTAAACAGAATGATATATTCAAAAGTTCCATGCTACGTACGAAAGATGGAACACCTGAGGAATACCATAAAGCCACAAACATCGGCAAAAGTCAGCTTCATTGTTATAAGAAGATCGACTATTAAAATTATTTCGACAGGCAATAAAGCACCGACAGGAAAGATGTTTCATTCTGACCTCCGAAAAAGTAAAAGTCTTATGTCTTTGTGCACTAATATTTTGAAAAAATTTTCCCCATTTTTAAGATTTAGGCAGAAAGTAGATCCTAATAATGTCTTTAAGAATGTTTGCGAGAACACTGCTTCCCTCTGATAACAGGAATAAGTTGAATGAACCACAGTGAACCTCGCTGAAACGGAATACTTTTTACAAAATGAAACGCACTTGTGTGGATGGTGCAGTTGACAGTCACGGAACACTTGCTGCGTGACTCAGTGAAGAGGCAACATGTGGCCGGGTCACTTATTCAAGATTATCTGATTGTACCAAGAGAGCAGCTAAGCGTGAGCTTCCGTTATTTATGGATCACAGAACGTATCTTCAGTCCCAAGAACAAGACAGCAGACAGCTGTTGTGCAATTACGTTGAGCGTGAACAAACTACTATGTAGCGTGAACTTGCCGGGTCGCTCATTAGAATTGCCACTCTTGTGTACCGTAGTACGTTAGCGATGATTCGACGGTGGAGACAACAGAAATCAGATGTTCTTAAAGCAGAAGTGCTCCATCTCTGCCACCTCTAGACAAAGACGAGCGCCATGACTCCAGGTATGATGGAGTAGCATTGACGAACGAGACCATGACCGTCAAAAGTAATCGGAGCCATTGTGACACACAGTATATCACACAAACAATAAACAATTACTTTATGTAAGATGGTTAACGTTCCAGCGTCCTGTATCCCATTTACCCTTGACATTATTCGTACCATGATCATTCCTAATCGTTCGCTTACGCTTACCGGTGGTGGTCGAAAAACCGTTGTGTGTTTACACATTCATTCAGTTTCCATACCAGGATTTAATGAGTTGGAAGAACAATTACATATCCAGATCATTTCCGGTTTTTATCCAGGGAGAATGAAAAGTCGTTCGTGCTTCAGTGAAGTCACTACACCTGTCTTGCGACCGTATTTCAAAATTTCGGAAGATTATATGTTGAAGCGAGTAACGTGTGTTGCCATATTACAAGATCAACTTGAAATTCACTGCTGGGTTAGTGTTGTGATCTAGTCATCAAGTCTTCGACACTTAGTGGGATATTGCGGGGCAGTACCTCATTCCCAGTTCGTCTCCGGGAAATACTACATTCAAGTGCGCCAGAATATACGAGTACGGCATTCTCCACTCATTATATGCATGCCGCCCATATCTATAATACAAATAATGTAACAAATTTGTTGTTTGTAAGCCGCGCTTAGTGGCCGCGCCGTTAGAGGCGCGATGTCACGAATCGAGTGGCCCCTCCCGCTGGAGGTTCGAGTGCTCCCTCGGACATGGGTTTGTGCGTTGTCCTTAGCGTAAGTTAGTTTAAGCTAGTTTAAGTAGTGTATAAGTCTAGGGACCGATGACCTCAGCAGTTTGGTCCCTTAGGAATTCACTCTCATTTGACAATACTTGTAAGTTTTAAAACGCAAATTGTTGGGCGATTCCTATATATAACTGATGGATAAATAGTTCACCTCCTTATAATATTTTACTGCATGGGCCCCACATTTTTCGTTTTAAATTCTACAAGTATTTTCATGACTATTAAAAATTCACACACACTAATTGTCGGACTATTAGAAATCTGTGTGGGACAAGGAGAAATCCTTTTATACTTTAGTTCTTTTTAAAAACGTGTTATAGCACAGAGTTTTTTATTTAAATAACTATTTTTTTAAGTTATAGTGTCATGGTTATACCACGAAATATCATTAGCAACAGTCTTTGATATCCCACTCTAAGATGTTGCACGCATTACGGTCTCATTGTTCCTGCCGTTTCTAATGTAACCACTAGGTCTTTCCTCGGCACTGGGCTGACAGAAAGGTAGGTAAGGAGTAAAACAGTACAGTAATAGAGAAACGGGAAAGGGAAAATTTTACTCCCCTCCCACCAAAAAAGAAAACCGTTGCACGCCTGAATGTGCTTTTCGGATAATACAGATGCGTTATTCTCTCAAATAGCAATGGGGTATCGTCCAGCTCGCAACCACACCTGACGGATGCGTAAATGTCAGAGTTGTCTTACATCCACATTCAGTGGGAAAGAGCTATTTGGTATATTACCTGAGTCACTATGGCGTAACTGGCTGATGAGTACCTTTATCCCTCCATCTTTTGGCGACCACTGGGAAATTTCGTCCATCTGCAGGGTCCCAACGAACTACCATCAAGCCACCGCAGTAGTCTACATCGCTGACATGGGCTGCAGAAACAGTTTTGGATGAAATTAAACAAAAAGAAAAAGTAATGGTGCCAGAGTAAAGTAAGCACAATGGGAAGCATCGTGTTTAGGCAGCGTGTACTTCTGAAGGAACGAAAGAGGAATCGACTGAGAGAAACTCTGCTTATTTGAAGCGAGCTAACGGTACAAGAGCTGACATTTTGAAAACGCGACGATCTTCCCAAGGCGATTAGATCACATTTAAATCGCCGTGTTTAGAAAGGAAGAAAATGGATAGGTGAGACACAGCGACTTAATGTTAGTGAAGGGAACGAGGAGCTGAGTGATCCATTTGTCAAGAGTTCTATTCTTGTAGCGGCCTTTACCGGCAAGTAATGGAGCTCACCCGACAGAGCCTCCGTGCGGCACCGGGCCGGAGGATTACAGGTACGTAAATGTGATGTAAATAGCGGCGGGTCGTGAGTCCTGCGAGGCAGCGCCGCCCCCATAACGAGGCGCAGGTGTAGCTGGACCTGAGGTGGCGACCTCGGCGCGCTTCCCGGAACGTCCGCCGCTCTTCCCAGAATACGTCGCCGTCACCGTGACGTCGCGGCAGAGGGCGCCAGGGACGGCGGCCGGCGGCAACGCAGCCTCGACCCGCGACGCAGTGGTCTGCTTCGAGGTGCAACCTTCACACCGTTCGTGTGCCGTGCCCCGGACTAGGAATGGCATACAATTACCTGTGTATATACTAAGATGGTATCTGTTCTTTCGGACATGTCCGAAAGAACAAATACCATTTTAGTATATATATAGCTAAGGCTCACCGGCCACTTGACCATCTTCTTCTTCTGTGCGAATGCACAAACAGTGCCCGAACTCTTACGGGAATCGGCAACGCGCCGCGAGTAATGAGTATAATGGGCGGGGGCACTACGAATGTAGTGCGGGACAATACGTTGATAATGTGGGTTTCGCGGGAGGCGTGCCAGAGATAAATCCCTGCAGTCGCGTTATCCTCTATGTCCTTGGTGGCTCAGATGGATAGAGCATCTGCAATGTAAGCAGGAGATCCCGGGTTCGAGTACCGGTCGGGGCACACATTTTCATCTGTCCCCGTTGACGTATGTCAACGCCTGTAAGCAGCTAAGGATGTTCATTTCATTGTACAGTTATCTGCGACTCTGGGGTTTACGAATGTCGCAAACAGGTGACTTCAGGCTGAACGAAGTAATCAGTTTGTAATATTTCGACAATAAGACCAGGAAAGAAGTGCTCGGATCAAAAAGAATGTAAGACGGAGACGTTATCTCTTTCCCCTGCTGTTCAATCTACACGTCGAAGAAGGAATGACGGAAGTAAAGAACGGTCCAAGGGTGGGATGAAAATTCAGCCTGGAAGGGTATCAATGATAAGATTCGCTGATGACACTATTTGCTATCCTCGATGGAAGTGAAAAACTATTGCAGGATATTTTGGATGCAATAAACAGTCTAAATAGTGCCGAATATGGATTGAGAATAAAATGAAGAAAGACGAAAGTAATGAGCAGTAGCAGAAATCAGAACAGTGAGAAATTTAACATGTGAATTCGTAATCACGAAAAAGACGAAGCTAAGGAGCTCTGGTATCTAGGCAGTAATATAACCCATGTCGGACCGTGAAAGGAACACACAGAAAACAAACTAGCACTGGCAAAAAGGGCGTTCCATGCCAAGGGAAGTCTACTAGTAACAAACATAATTTGAGAAATAAATATCTGAGAATCTACATCTGGAGAAAGTATTGTATGATAGTGAATCATGGACAGTGGAAAAATCGGAACAAAAGAGAATCGAGGCATTTGAGGTGTGATGTTAAGAAGCATGTTGAAAATTAGGTGGACTGATAAAGTGGGAAATGAGGAGGTTATCCGCAAAATCGGCGAATAAAGTAACAAATGGAAAACACTGACAAGACAGAGGGACAGGATGACAGAATGTCAGAGACTAATCGCCATATCACTAGAGGGTAAAAACTCTAGGTCAAAACAGAGATTTGAATACATCCAACAAATAATTGAGGACGAAGGGTACTACTGTTAGCGTGTGATGAAGAGACTGACACAGCAGAGGTGACGAGCGGCATCAGACCAGTCAGAAGACTGATGTCTCACAAAAAAAAAAAAAAAAAAAAAAAAGTTGAGGTTCTTGGCCGAATCGTCAGGTAGAGAAACTTGTTGCAATCACTGACTAAAGAAAGGACGGATGATACGCAATATGTTACGGGATCAAGGGATAATTTCCACGCAACTTGAGGAAGCTGTAGAGGGTAAACAAGGGAGTGGGTTGAATTTGTAGGGGAGGACAGAGATTGCAATGTATCCAACAAGTAACGAGGATGTTAGGTGCAAGTGCTACTCTGAGATGAGGAGGCGGGCTGCATGAAACCAGGCAGAAGACCGATGAGAAAGCGAAGTCATTTCCTTGCCGCACTTGCGTGCCAGTCTTATGGCCATTGTGTATGCCAGGGCATCTTTACCGGATATGGCAGTAGGAAACGTTTCTCCAGCCTGAAGAAGATGTGTAGGTCCTTCCCTAATCCTCTTAAATGGGTTGTGGTTGACTTCTGGACCAACGTTTTCGAACATCCGTTGCATAGAAAGTCTGAAAATGCTGACAGGAAACAGAACCTTACAGACGTGCTGCTAGCGAGAGAAGTACATCACCAATGAAAATGCACTTCTTCTGGCCCTGCTTATACACGCACGTTCATAAAAAACAGAACGCCTTGAACAACTAAAGGAAGGACGTTCATGATCACTGGACACGTACATTAGTATGTTCTGCAGAAATGATTAGCATGTGAACCATATCGGCCCGCGGGTTCCAGATGAACATAGATATCGTGGAGCAACACCACCTACCAGTAAAATGTGCCTGAAGCTCTCGTTGTCACTGCAAACCGAGGGTTAGGTATTAATGTGAACTGAGCAGACGTGCCGGATGCCTAGCAGACATACGCGTGAACCGTGCAATCAAATTAGTGAGTTTGCAAAAGGGCGCATTATTGGTGTGAGAGAAGTGATACACTCATCCAGGAAATTGCTGCTCTTGTGGGACGAAGCATTTCGGTAGTGCGACGGTTGTGTGCAAAGTGGTTCACAGAAGGCCGTAGAACATGACAAGATGGATCAGATCGCACCACTGAGACCACACCTCGAGATGGGGGTGACAGTCGGTCGCCATTTACAATGGTAAGGATTACGTGCGGTTCGTCCTGCCTACCTTTGACGAATGTGGAGAAACATTCTAGACGCCAAAGGTGTATGGAACGACGTCACTGGGTACAGGAATGGCATCAGATAGTGTTTTCGGACAAATCCACGTTCTGTTTGTTTCAAAATGATGGCTGCATTTTGGGTCGCTGCAGACAGTGGGAGCGGCAACACAGTGACGGCATTCGCATAAGACATACATCGCCAACTCGATGTCTTATGGTATGGGGTGCTGTTGGGTACAACCATGGTGTGGGGTGCTGTTGGGTACAACCAAAAATCACAGTTGTTGAGTGTCAGGGCACTGTAACTCTTGTGACCAACATTAATGACATCCTGCGACCCATAGCCGTATCCTTTCTGCACTACACCCCAGATGCCATTTTTCAGCAAGACAATGCACGGCCACATGTTGCTGCACGGACACGTGACTTCTTGGTGTCACAGGGTGCCAAACTTTTGCCCTGGCCCGCGACATCATCAGACTTGTTGCCAGTCGAAAAATTGTTCAAATGGCTCTGAGCACTATGGGACTTAACTGCTGAGGTCATCAGTTCCCTAGAACTTAGAACTACCTAAACCTAACTAACCTAAGGACATCACACACATCCATGCCCGAGGCAGGATTCGAACCTGCGATCGTAGCGGTCGCGCAGCTCCAGACTGTAGCGCCTAGAACCGCTCGGCCACTTCAGCCGGCCCAGTCGAAAACGTGTGGGATATGGTGAAATGACCAACCCCAAACGCCATAGATGAACTTTGGAATCAGGTGAATGCAGCATGGATGGCTATACCACATGACGCCATTCAGGACTTAAATGCGTCGATGCCGTCTCGCATGGACCAATTTATCAGGGAGCATGGCGGATGCACCCTGTGCCCACTAGGCAACAAAACACACGCTAGACCGAGGTGACTGAAATGCCAATCATATCTGCAGAACATACCAACGTACAAGACATATGAATACGAACGTCTTATCTCTAGACGTTCAAGATATTCTGTTTTATCTGAACATGAGTGTACTTGGTTGAAAGGCCAATATGGGGAATAAATTTGTGGAGCATTTTTGAAGTTCACGGAATGGGAAGTCCTGTGGCAGCTCTCGCAAGGGTAGGATCGGAGTTGTAGCCACTGGAGTGGAGCTGAGTTTATAAAAGTGTTGTATGTATGAAGTCGGGTGTGAGTGATCCTCAGTGATAATTAAATTGTTTCTATCATACGAAAAACAAAGAGATGGCAAGTGCGTTTCCCAAGCACGAATGTGAACTCTTCAGAGTTTCCGAATTTTGTCAGCAAGGACGGTTTAGTGTCTGTTTCTGATGCTCGTTTTTCAATCTAGGTGTCGGATCTGAGAGTTGTTCTGGTACAGGTCACTGGTTAATTGCAAAGCAGTATTTATTTTAACACTGTCTCGCGGGTCGACGCCATGCTGACGACAGTAATTTAAAGTGATAATAGAAATCCAACAGTGCATAGTACTAAATCGGGTCCTTCAGCAAACGTTTAGGATTAAACCTTGAGGACAGTACGCCGCGTAGTCTCGCGTACTTTTTACGGCCAACAGGCAGTGGAGACTCACCATAGCCACAGTGGTGCCGCTGCTCAGGAAACAAAAGTGGAAGTTACTTTCAGATCATGAGGACTTCAAAAGGGAGCCACAGAATACTTCACAGCCTGAAGTTCCCCCAAAAACATAAGTAAGACGGAAATGATAGTATTCAGTTGCAGGCAACAGCTTCATTTTTCTATCGTTTCAGGAAAGACTCTACGTGTGATCAATGTGATGCAAAGAATTTCAACACAAATCCGCAGCTAATTCGGCGACATCCATTCTGAGCAAGCAGTTGTCAGTCTTTGAGGTCAGTTTGCTGGAGTACACCCTTATGATATTGCGAACAAACGATCGGTATTCGGAATTTGTACACTGACTAACATGGACACTTTGATAGCGTAGATGGAAATAACCTAAACTCACGTTTCTATCAAATTTTAAGGATATTGTGCTTCAATTCAATAGAAAGAAACTAATCCGATAAGGTACATAAGAACACGGTTATGTATCCACTCTAAACTTCAGACAGGGACTTTAAATAACTGCCATTTGTGGATTTTTTAAAAAGAGAGAACAGATGACCACAACAGAAAGAGTGCAAACAGATGTAGTGGCCGTAGCTGCAACTCACATCTTACGATAGATAACTTTGGATGTGGGAATGGTGTGACCGACGGCAACGGCCCTCGGTCAGACGATGAGGCGCGTTGGTAGCGACTGAACGAGCGCGCAACAGTTATTATTCCCTGTTCCCAGAAAAGAAGCTGTATAAATTCAATCAGAGCTGGTCCTACTCTCACTCAGATCAGGTCCTCGCGAAAGTAAAGCTATTGGCCGTCGTTGGGCGTATCTTCAACGTGCAGTGATGCAGATGTGATGACCGTTCGGCGCAGCTCACACCACCGACAAAGGAAGCCAGCATGTAGCGTACCATCAGAAACCTCTGGCGCAAGCTAAGACCGTGGCTGTGGTACATGGACGAGGTGGTCTATTTGGTTTCCTTCTCTTTCCTCCAGTCAGTGACAGTCCCTGTTTCATTCTGACCATAATGCGCCTTTATAGACTATTGGCAGTTACCATGTGGCGTTTGTATTGTCATGCGACTATGTACCCGTTATTGTTTTTTAACGTATCTCGTTTATTAGGGTACTTATGCTGTCGCATGTGCATATGTGGTTTATTCTCTGGTTCAAATGGCTCTGAGCAGTATGGGACTCAACTGCTGTGGTCATAAGTCCCCTAGAACTTAGAACTACTTAAACCTAACTAACCTAAGGACAGCACACAACACCCAGCCATCACGAGGCAGAGAAAATCCCTGACCCCGCCGGGAATCGAACCCGGGAACCCGGGCGTGGGAAGCGAGAACGCTACCGCACGACCACGAGATGCGGGCTTTTATTCTCTGGTTGTGGAAGGGATTATTCTTGTGAGTTACGGGCAATAAAAGACTGTGTAAGGAAGATAACTTTGGAGCACTGTACACCACCCATTACCTAGTAATGAATTTCTGCTTCTTCCCAGATATGCCGCATACAGTTCAAAAAATTTGGGAAATTACTTTATAAACTGTAGTTACACAGTTACTGTCTGTTAATTATTATTTATTTCCATTAATATACGGGGTTTCCGGGCTAAAATCTACTAATATAACAACTTCAGAAATAGTTCAGATATTTATTGATGGTATGTTTCTACAAGTACGGTAACTCAAAATTTTATTTTAACACACTTAACACACATCAATATGCGTACCATTAGTGGCGCAACAGACATCTAATCTGTATTCCATTTCTCTCCAAGTACTTTGCAGCATCACAGGTTCAACATTTTAGACAGTTGCATGAATGCAATTGCGTAGATCTGGTAAATCACTAATCGATATCTGGTGCACTTGATCCTTGATATACCCCCACAGAAAAAAAAATCAAGTGCTTTAATGTCTGAGCTACCTCTCTCAATACAGCCATTTGGTGACACATGATCCAAGAAATCCTCGCTATGGTCGAGAAATGACATATTGCGCCATCTTGTTGAAAGATCACCTCACGAAGAAGTTGTGACACAACATACAGCTCTAACATACCTACTTATTTTGCTGCGCCCGCATCTCGTGGTCGTGCGGTAGCGTTCTCGCTTCCCACGCCCGGGTTCCCGGGTTCGATTCCCGGCGGGGTCAGGGATTTTCTCTGCCTCGAGATGGCTGGGTGTTGTGTGCTGTCCTTAGGTTAGTTAGGTTTAAGTAGTTCTAAGTTCTAGGGGACTTATGACCACAGCAGTTGAGTCCCATAGTGCTCAGAGCCATTTTTTTTATTTTGCTGCATTACCCTCAGGTTCTGCGAAGAAGAATGTACTTTTAACCTTCTCCTTCAACAATCCACACCACACATTTACTTTCGCAGAGTAATTTTTGCACTTTAACACTACGTGTGGGGCTTCAGTCAACTATATGAGACAACTGTATGTGTTTACCGTGCTGAAAGTGTGGAATGTAGCCTCGTCCAAGAAACCGACGAAATCGAGCAATGTCTCGTTTTCAACCATTTTTCCAGAACTGTTCTGTCAAACGAGGTGCTGTTAACTGTCTACTTGCTTGTCGGACTGACTTACGAGGGTTCCGCTCGAAGGACGTGCGGATTAGTTGAACAGTAGCCTCTGGATCTGCGCGTTTAGCGTGGTGGTCCGCCATCGAAATCAAAACCGTACTTTCCCGAAGGCGGTTGTCCCATTTCTTTATTGTTACGAAAGTAAGAAGATCGTCTGTTGGTCGCAGTTCATACTCACGCCGGAAACGATGTTATACCGGTGTAAAAGACTTTATCTCTGCGAGAAAAAGCAGACGTAACACCTTCTTCTGTGGAGTCGCATTTACGTGAACGAAGTAGCTACGCACATGCGCATGTGGCACCATGCGCACGTGGTACCAACTGTCTCAAGTAAACACAGAAAAAATTTGAGTTACCATACTTGTACAAGTAAACCGCCAAAAATATCCCAATAACCTTCAAGTTATTAATTTTATATTACATTTCTGATATGGACATTCTGTATTTCAGCTACTTTATCAGTGATAGGCAGGCAAATAGAAATCCCCGAAGTAATATATTTCAATGTTTTCAGAGATTTCGAAGTGCCAATTGCCACCAATGAAAGTGCATCACTCGCTGAAGAATTAATTCAAAAGAATAGAAGCATCATCACGAGCCAAACGAGTGCAGAGACATGGAAAAAGGATGTGTTTCACAAGCTGCGATGTGATCGCGAATTGAACAGTGACCCGAAAATGGAATTAATTCACAAACACCGACATCGTCGGGAATTGAACAGTCACCTGAATATAGAATAAATTTTGAAGATGCTCATTATAGACCGAAACCGGAAGTCTAACAATAAAATATTTGTGAACATAGAGCTTTAGTAGAGGAAATTTGAAAGGACGTCTGATGACGCTGACTGAGCGGTTAAGATACAGCAAATCAGTGACTGATTGGTGAACTCCATGTACCACGATAAGGAAGATTCTACGAATCGAAAAGAGAAAGGAAATGCTCCTTTCATAGTGAAAAGAGACTAAAAGTGTGACATATTATTTTTGAACATTTATATCACCCAAAGAGGAACATACAGTACTTTTTTATCTGACGTATAACGCTGGCCCCTATGTTGCGAAACCTGCTAATAATGTTGTTGTAGGTGGTGGTCGACTTCCTTTCCTATCTTTGCTCAGTTTAAGCTTGCACTCAGTCTGTAATGACCTCGTCGTCGACGGGATGTCAAACTCAAATATTCTTTGCCTTGCTGATAGAAAGCTAGGCCAACCGAGTTGTTATTTACATAACCACATATCGTTCAGATCCTGCTTTACCTCAGCAACAGAAAGAACGTACCATTTTCATTTATGCCTATAGATAAACTGTGCATGAAGTTTAGTACAAGAGCTTCTTGCAAAGTGGGCGAATGGAAGCTAGACTGCAGTAACATCAAGTGACTGGTACGCATTGGGTGTCGACATTCCAAGCCACTAGTCCATATATGAATAACTTATCATAAAGAGTGAGCGGAATTCTGCAATGTCCTCGCAAGCGATGCTGTTATTTGTAGAAGGGTACGGCCAGAAAAGAAACGCCCTCTCGATGTTATTCGCGGCAGCATCAGTCTGTAATTTGCTTAAGCAAATGCGTGATTCCGATAGCGTTCGGTTTCGAAAACAGATGTGATCTCCTTCCCCAATATTACCGATCAGACAACGAAAGAGCCCTGCCAGAGGTTCCATATTTAAATAAAGTACATCCTGTAGAAATACATAAAATCTTCAAAATAGTAACTGAATTTACAAATATGTTGAACGCTTAAAATAAATTATAAACCGATGGTATTGTGTTCACTTTCACTAATGAAAATAAAGCTTATTGGTAGCTAACGTATGAAGAACCAGTAATAAGTTTATGTAACGCTGATGTGGAACTGTAGATGAAGGTTGAAAAATAAAATTAGGTGCACTGTAAGGAATGAGGAGGTTCACCGCAGAATCGGCGAGGAAAGGAATATACGGGTAATATTGAGAAGAAGAAGGGACAGGACGATAGTACACCTGTTAAGACATCAGGTAATAACTTTTATGGTACTAAACGTAGCTGTAGAGGGTAGAAGCTGCAGAGGAAGGTAGAGATTGGAATACAGGCAGCAAATGATTGCGGATGTGGGTTGCAAGTGCTACTGTGAGCTGAAAAGGTTGGCACAGAGCAGGAATTTGTGGCAGGCCACACCAAATTAGTGACAAAAAAGACTGATGACTCATACACACACACACACACACACACACACACACACACACACACACACATAAAATCCCACAATAACCATGATGTTGTAAACATCATATTTGGTGTAATTTAATGTCTCTAAACTGCGGACCTAATGTTTCCTTGCCCGCATCTCGTGGTCGTGCGGTAGCGTTCTCGTTTCCCACGCCCGGGTTCCCGGGTTCGATTCCCGGCGGGGTCAGGGATTTTCTCTGCCTCGTGATGGCTGGGTGTTGTGTGATGTCCTTAGGTTAGTTAGGTTTAAGTAGTTCTAAGTTCTAGGGGACTGATGACCATAGCTGTTAAGTCCCATAGTGCTCAGAGCCATTTGAACCATTTTTGAACCATAATATTTCCTTATTGGTATTAATGACATATGTATATACAGGGTGAGTCACCTAACGTTACCGCAGGATATATTTCGTAAACCACATGAAATACTGACGAACCGATTCCACAGACCGAACGTGAGGAGAGGGGCTAGTATAATTGTTTAATACCAACCATACAAAAATGCACGGAAGTATGTTTTTTAACACAAACCTACGTTTTTTAATATAATCACGTTAGTTTTGTTAGCACATCTGAACATATAAACAAATACGTAATCAGTGCCGTTTGTTGCATTGTAAAATGTTAATTACATCCGGAGATATTGTAACCTAAAGTTGACGCTTGAAACCTCCGACATTCAGTTGCGTGTTGTAACAAACACGGGCCACGGGCGTTTCATAGGACGTGGAGGACGCATAAATTGGCCACCCCTTTCTCCTGATCTTACACCTCTGGACTTCTTTCTGTGGGGTACGTTAAAGGAGAATGTGTTCCGTGATGTGCCTACAACCCCAGAGGATATGTAACAACGTATTGTGGCAGCCTGCGGCGACATTACACCAGATGTACTGCGGCGTGTACTACATTCATTACGCCAGAGATTGCAATTGTGTGCAGCAAATGATGGCCACCACATTGAACATCTATTGGCCTGACATGTCGGGACACACTCTATTCCACTCCGTAATTAAAAAAGGAAACCACGTGTGTACGTGTACCTCACCCCTCATGGTAATGTACATGTGCGTCAGTGAAAACGACCAATAAAAAGGTGTTATCATGTGGACGTAATGTGCTGTTCCAGTCTCTTCTGTACCTAAGGTCATCACCGTTCCCTTTGGACACCTACGTAATTCGGTGCTCTCCGATACACACGATCGAACAGCGGAGAAGTGGTACTCAAGCGTCAACTTTAGGTTACAATATCTCCGGAGGTAATTAACGTTTTACAATGCAACAAACGGCACTGATTACGTATTTGTTTATATGTTCAGATGTGCTAACAAAACTAACGGGGTTCCATTTAAAAAAACGTAGGTTTGTGTTAAAAAACATACTTCCGTGCATTTTTTTGTGGTTTGTAATTGGTTAACAATTACACTAGCCCCTCTCCTCACGTTCGGTCTGTGGAATCGATTCGTCAGTATTTGATGTGGTATACGAAATATATCCAGCGGTAATGTTAGGTGACTCACCCTGTATATATATATATAATGCCACAATAAACATGATGTTGTAAACATCATATTGGGTGTAATTTAATGTCTCTAAACTGCGGACCTAATATTTCCTTATTGGTATTAATGACCAACAAATAGTTTGGTCAAATAACATTATCAACATTAAAATTTTTACTTTTTAAGGAAGCCGGCATAAAATATTAGAGAATTCACCAAGTGAGAGAGAATTGATAGTGTTGTGCTAAATTTTTGGCTCGATGCACATTCCTTTACGGTTTAGAATTATTCTTTATAGCTGCAGCTCTCGATTATGATCAGACCCGGTTTTCGCACCAAACACTACTGCAGATGCTTGCTTAAACCAGTAAGTTTTACACAGATCGGTAGTCGTTCGAAATAAAGTATAAATGCAAAGGAGACAGTATAAGAACGAACTGGAGTAAAATGTTTTAGCGTCAGTCTATCACTTCGAAACAACACTTAGTCAACCTAATGCGTCAAATGAGAAAAGAACCATTCAATACGCAATGAAAATTAAGTCCAGATACCACTTTCCTGCAGTGCAGCAGTCAGTGGTTGGTAGTTCCCAAGTTAAAATGTACTTGGCTCCCGATTTGCTGGTGGCTTTAACTGCGTTCTGTCTTTCTGCCCGGGGAAGGTCTTCAAAGCCAAGGCTGGCCAAGTGGCCTTGACCTTTGCCACAGCCAGTGAGTTCTTCCAGGAATCTCCAGTGGGCGGCTTCCCTTGACAGCCTATATGACCTACTGTGCACTTGCTCACTTAGAATTCACCTCAGTATGCCTTCGGAATTGCCTCTTATTTAGATATGAACCTCGCAGTTCAGTATAAAAATGTAAACTACGTTAATTAAATGCTGGCATGCACTGGTAATGATACACATTTCATTTGTCATTGGGGTTAATTATTCCTATTTTATTGATTTTATTGGCATTGTTTGGGATTAGAATTTTGCCAAGGGTACACATCAATATTTTATTATGTGGTATACCATTTTGATAAGCCATTACCGACTCACTATTTTGCTTTAATGGCGCATTCTTAATTTCTTTTATAAACATTACAGGTTTATTTAATTTATCAGCTCATGACTCATTCACTTCTTCAAATTTCATTACAATTCAGGCCTTAGTTTGACACTCATCTGCACTAAATGACTTTATATATTGGTAAATAATGTATCAAATTTGAATTGAATAAGAATATTGGCTTATGGAATCAAACATTACAGTAAATTAGCTCTCCATATAAGAAAACAAAGTCACAAGTTAAAACAACAGAAGTTTACAAACATCATCAACAAAGTTTACCTCAGTTTCTACTACGCAACAATGTAAGACATTCAAAATGCAAAAGTTGTCCTGAAAAGGAAAAGCACATAACAGTTGTCCTCGGTATGAGGCACAAATAAAGTTCATCACCCAAGATTGGCAAAGTCACTGGCTTTTACGAGACATACATGATTAGTCTCTATGGTCCGGTTTCATGGAAACAAGTTGGGTTTATGTAGCACATTGACCTATTTTGACAAGAAAAGGGAGTGTTTGCAATGCATGAAGTTTGGTCATAACGCTTTTCCTTATTTTCTTTGTTGCACACACACATATGAAATTATCTCAGGTGTCCACACCACTGATGGCCAAAATCTGTCTTACAAAAACCCAAGTATCTTCCCTGAGCACGGCAGTGCACATCAGAATTCAAGAATGGAGTAGAAATCAGGTCAAAATAGTGTCTCTTCCTTCCTAAATAATGTTGCAAGATGCATCAGCATTGGGTGGTTAGTGTTCTTTCACTTGCTTAGCATTATGAACAGTGACTAGTGTTTATTGTAGGAGATTCCAGCAACTTCTTCTTACTTTACAAAATGTTTTACTTTTAATTTGGTATGAAGACAAGTCTCATCATTCATTAGGTGTAAAGACACAGTCTCAGCGTTTTTTAGGTAAGAAGACAACAGTGTATTTATCATCTGGGCAACATTTATTCGCTTGACAAACAGTTTGAAGTTTCCACATGCCGTCACCATCTCCACATATAACCAGGGCAGCTGGCACTTGCCGGTTTGATAGTGGTGAGGCCTCAGGACACCCAGATGTGCGGCCGTTTGCTCGGCGAGGCGGTGGTGTTCAAATGGTTCAAGTGGCTCTGAGCACTATGGGACATAAGGGGGGTAGGCCGTCAAACGGGCCGACTTGGAGCAGGAGAGGCATCTCAGGACATTTTAATTTCCAGTGTCTATACTTTTACAAATAAATTCATAAAACTTTGTCAGCATCACCAGGAAGGATTCAGGATTCACATCCATTGCAGTGGAAGTTCGAAAGCATAACAAAATAAATTTTTGTACGTGCGAAATTTCATCTTTTTTTCACTTACTAATGGCTGCATTTGTTGCTATAGGTACACTTTTCTTCATAAGCTAGGGAGATTCTTCGATGAATTTTGCACAGCATACATATCATACTCACAGGTGTATGAAACCCTAGAATTAATTTAATTTATAAAAAAACGAATGAACTGTTATATTTTAAACTTCATGTTTAGAAAAAACACGAATTTTATAGTTAATTACCTCAATTTCTACCACAGTTTTTCCATGGCTTTCGGGACACTATTCCATCACATTTTACATACATAAAAAAATAAACCTCAACCAATATGCACATCTTCATCAGGGCAACTACTGCCGGTCATCTGTTGCCCTATTTAATACTTCTCATTTCAGCAATTTCTGCATGATCTTGTTGACTCCTTTGGAAGACAATCAAACTGGTGCCGTGCGAGAAATCTTACGACCTCAAAACTCCCCTATTTTTTCATAGGATGAGTTCATGCTCTTAATGTTCTTCAAAAATGGTTCAAATGGCTCTGAGCACTACGCGACTTAACTTCTGAGGTCATCAGTCGCCTAGAACTTAGAACTAATTAAACCTAACTAACCTAAGGACATCACACACATCCATGTCCGAGACAGGATTCGAACCTGCGACCGTAGCGGTCGCTCGGCTCCAGACTGCAGAGCCTAGAACCGCACGGCCACTCCGGCCGGCTCTTAATGTTCTTCTTGCGACAGAACTGCGACTGCATATCACGTCTCTGCTTACTTCTTCATTGTGTCTCACCCTCTAAATTGTGTGCTATATGAAATGTGGCGATTTTCAACCGACTTGCATCTTCATGATTTTTACAATTTTTGCTATTGATTCTTTTTTGACCTACTCCTCGATATTCACATAGCTTTATCGACTACAGCAAGTGTCATCTCCTTATTGGACCTTTTCACTTTAGCTTCCTTTTCCTGGTGGCAGCGTCTGTAAGTAATGAGTACTTTTGTACAGATGCGAACCTTGAATTTTAATCGCATTTTTGAAACTTTTGTTTCCGTCACAGCTTCTTCGACGTGCCGATTGAACAGCAGGGGTGAACGAATGCGTTCCTGTCCAACACCATTCTTAATCAATGTACTCCGTTCTCGGTCTTCCATTCTTATTATTTGATCTTGGTTCTTGTACACATTGTACATTACCCGCTTTTCTCTATAGCTTACCCCTATTTTTCTCAGGCTTTCGAACACTTTGCACCATTTGACATTGTCGAGTGGTTTGCCCAGGTCGGTAAACCCTATGAACTTGTGTGTATTGATTTTTCTTCAGTTTTGCTTCCATTATCAATGGCAACGCCAGAACTGACACTCTGGTACCTTTGACTTTCCTAAAACCAAACTGATCGTTTTATAACAGATCCTCAATTTTCTTTTCCGTTCTTCTGTATACTATTCTTGTCGGGCACTTAGATACATAAGCTGTTAACTTCATTGTGCGATAATTCTCGCCCGTGTCAGTTCTTGTAATGTTGCGAATTGTGTGGATGATGTATTTCAGAAAGTCTGATGGTATATCGCCAGTCTCATCGATTCTACACTCCACTTTGTTGCCACTTGTCGTAATGACTTAAGAAAATCCGATAGAATGTTATCTGATTCGTTTTAAGTCTTCCAAGGCTTTCCTAAATTTTTATTCTAATACTAGCTCCCCTGTCTCGTCCCTGTCGACTCCTGTTTCTTCTTCTATCAAGTTATCATATAGGTCCTCGCCTTCATAGATGCCCTCAGTTTCCACCTATCCCCTCCATCCTCTGCATATAACAGTGCAATTCCCTTTCCACTCTTGCTTTTAATTTTAGCGAGGTTATTTTGACTTTACTACATGCTATGCCAGATCTTCCGACAATCACTTCTTTTTAGATTTCTTCGATTTTTTTCATGTAACTACTTCGCCATAGTTTCCCTGCACCTCCTATTTATTTCATTCCTAAGTGGCTAGTATTTCTGTATTCCTGAATTTCCTTGAGCTTTTCTGTACTTCTTTCTTTCGTCGATCAACTGAATTATTTCTTCTGTTACCCATAGCCTCTTCACAGTTGCCTTCCTTGTACCTACGTTTTTCTTTTCAACTTCGGTGACTGCCCTTGAAACATCCCATTTGAAAAATTAATGAATTACTGTGCTGAAAAACCTCTACGTTATATGATTTTCAAACAGCTGAGCAAAACTGAACGTACTCAGACATTACTCTCTTTACTTATTCTGATCAACACTAAACTGACACACAATTTTTTTAGCGCAACGCAATCTGACTTCCAAAATCCCTACAAAAAAAAGGCCCTGACTAACAATAACCTATACCTTTCATGAATCACTTACCTCACAAAAATATTCGTTACTCGAACTACTGCAGTACAGCAAGCGTCACTACTGCCAGCTAAATAAAAGATTCTAACTAATGAAGGCACTAACAACTGATAGGAACAGTCAGCAAATGAAAGATTTTGATAGACAACGAACAATGTATTTACTTTAATAATGTTCAAAAGTCATCATATATATATCAGTTCATGATATCCAGTATTACAAATTTACTCTTTCTGGCGGACACACGTCCAGGTCGTCCGCTCTTAAAATTCCGCCACCTCTCTCCCCACATCCACCACTGCTGGCGGCTCACCTCCAACTGCGCAACGCTACGCGCTGTTAACAGCCAACTGCCCAAGACTACAATGGCGACTATTCCAACAATACTAACCAGCCACAGACTGCACACAGCAGAGTCAGTGATTTTCATACAGAGCGCTATGTGGCGTTACCAACATAAAAACCTAAACGGCCTACTTACACCTTTTTTAGTGACGTCCATTCTTCTTCGACTAAACTGCCTACTGAGCTGTTCAGTATCGAAGTATCTACAGCCTCAGAGAACTTTAAGCGTTTCTCTTAATTCCTTTGTATTTCTGTAGTCCACTTCTTTGCGCATTGATTCTTCCCGACTAGTATCGTAAACATTAGCCTACTCTTCATCATAAACTGTGATCTGAACCCACATGTGCCCCTGGGTACGCCTCACAGTTCAATATCCGATTTCGGAATCTCTGCCTGACCTAGATCTAATCTTCCCATATCTCTCTGCCTTTTCCAACTATACCTCCTCCTCTTGGGATTCTTGGGCAGAGTATTTGCTAATACCAGCTAAAATTTATTGCAGTGTTGAAATATACTTTCTCCTTTCTCATTCTCGCGACCAAGCCGATACTCTCACGTAAGCCTTTGTTCTACTTCTTTCCCTACAACCGCATTCCAATCCCACTGACTATTAGATCTTCATCTCTCTTTCTGTACTGAATTGCCCGTTCATATTTTCTCTATCTCTCCGCCTTCTGCTTGCGGTGTTGGCATGTGTACCGAAACTAATGCTGTCGCTGCCTGCTTGCTGTCGATTCTGATGAGAACAACCCTATTATTGCACTGTTCGCAGTAACTCACTCTCTGTCCTACCTTCCTGTTCATAAAGAATCCTACTCCCGTAATACCATTTTCTGCTGCTGTTGATATTACCCTAGACAAGTAATCCTTGTCTTCTTTCCCGTTCACTTCACTGATGCCCACTGTAATTAGATACAGCCCTAGCCTTTCCCGTTTCAGATTTTTAAGCTTCCCTACATTCAGACTTCTGACATTGCATGCCCCGACATGTAGGACGCTATCGTTTCGTCGGTTATTCAGTCTTCACAGTCCCCTCCTGGAGATCCGAATGGAGGTTGTCCGAAATCTTTTCCCATTGGAAAGATCATCTTGACACTTTATTTTTCAATTACGGATACATGTCCTCTGCACACATGTTATGTGTCTTTAATGCAGTGGTTTCCATTGCCTTCTGCATGCTCAGTCCTTTCGTCACTGCCGATGTTTCCTCCTTCTAAGGGCAGTTTCCCACTCCAAGGGCAAGAGAGTGCCCATTCCTCTGCCCTCTTTGACAAGGTAGTTGGCAGAATGAGAGTGACTTTTCATGCTGGAAGTTATCAGATTCCATTGCTGATGCTTTTTATTCAAAATTTAACCAACGGGGGGACTTGAACGCGGGGCTGATGATGTTTTGATTATTAGTCAGGAACCTACTTCGCAGGAGATTACAACAGCATTGCGACTTTCTGGCGAATGATGACCAGCGCTTGTCATGGAAGCAAAGTCTGGATGTTGTTGTTGTTGTGGTCTTCAGTCCTGAGACTGGTTTGATACAGCTCTCCATGCTACTCTATCCTGTGCAAGCTTCTTCATCTCCCAGTACTTATTGCAACCCACATCCTTCTGAATCTGCTTAGTGTATTCATCTCTTGGTCTCCCTCTACGATTTTTACCCCCCCACGCAGCCCTCCAATGCTAAATTTGTGATCCCTTGATGCCTCAGAACATGTCCTACTAACCGGTCCCTTCTTTTTGTCAAGTTGTGCCACATACTCCTCCCCAATTCTATTCAATACTTCATCATTAGTTATGTGATCTACCCATCTAATATTCAGCATTCTTCTGTAGCACCACATTTCGAAAGCTTCTATTCTCTTCTTGTCCAAACTATTTATCGTCCATGTTTCACTTCCATACATGTCTACATTCCATACAAATACTTTCAGAAACGACTTCCTGACACTTAAATCTATACTCGATGTTAACAAATTTCTCTTCTTCAGAAACGCTTTCCTTGCCATTGCCAGTCAACACTTTATATCCTCTCTACTTCGACCATCATCAGTTATTTTGCTCCCCAAATAGCAAGTCTGGATGACCGGGTGTAATTGACATCCGCTGCTACTGGCGAGTCCTTCCAGAAATCTCCTTGGGACGGCCTTCCCTGTGGCTTGCCGTGTGTTTGCTTGCTTGCAGCTCAGCTCAGTATGGCTTCATGGCGGCCAATTATTTAGATGAAACATAAATTTGAGTATAAATGTAAACTGTATTAACTAAGTGCTGGAAGTAACTTATTGCCTTATCAGTGGGGATTTATTATTCCAGTTTCATGAGTCTTTTTTATTTTGCTTTTATATCTGTTACAGAACATTTTTGGAAATAGTGGTCGCATAACACACGTTGCCACAGATCGCTCCCTTTCCTGCGGTCAAGCCTTCAGCTTCCACGTTCTCTGATTGGATGTGGACATCCAACTCTCTGACGCATACTCACGCCTCCACCGTCCTTATGCACTACTCACAGAAGCTCACAACAGTAGCACACGATGAGCTGACCTGCTTCAGCGTTTCTGAGACGCTCGTTACAAGGTGCTGGTCTATAACGAGCTTCTCCTTTCCAGAGTCGCTTATATCAGTGGATCTCGCCAATTTGTGGTCCATTATCGTCGCTAGAGTGGTTAACGTTCAGTTTGTTTTTTGTACATTGCAGTATTTTCCCATATGTATGAATGTTATTTCAGATAATGGTCTTCTATTTCTTGTGGTGGTTTTGTTGTTTTCTCGTGTAACATATTTTTTTAATTTTTTTTAGACACCTAGTTAACGGCAGACATAGGACCCATCCAGTAGGACCACAGGCAGTTTGTAGTGCTCGATTTTGTGATGACCTAGTCGGCGGATCACAGAGTTTGGCGAGTGTCATGCTCCCCCCAGCCCGACCGGCTAGCCTCGAGATACAACGCGCTACTTCCAGAACGAGAAGGCGTGCCGGTCCCCGGCACGAATCCACCCGGCGGGTTAGTGTTGAGGTCTGTGGATGGTTTTTAAGGCGGTTTTCCATGTACCTAGGCGAATGCGGGCTGGTTGCCCTTATTCCGCCTCAGTTACACTATCTCGCCGATTGCTGCGCAACCACTCTCTCCACGTACTCGTACACCATCACTACTCTACCACGCAAACATTACATTCGTCTGGTACGAGACGTTCCCGGGAGGGGGGCAGAGGGTTCCACTGGGGGGCCGCACAATATCCCTGGGTTCGGTGCGGGGCGGCGGTGAGGTGGGTGGGCTTGTGAACGACTGAGGGCTCCAGCCGGACGAAGCCTCTCTTTCGTTTCTAGGTCCCCGATTTAAAACACAATGTGCTGCTCGAAACGTTGGAGCTCTTTCCTTCTCTCTCCAACTTCGTGAAGGTAGCAGGCTGCAAGATTTATTTGGAGTGTGGTAGATGCTTCGGAGCACTTTATTCTGTATCCCTGAAACTTTTGTGTACATGGCCTATCTTCAGTTCTCCATACGAGTTTGACGTAATTCATGACTGGTCCTAAATATTTGTAGTCCACTCCTCCTTAAATATTAATAGTCCGCATTCTTCAGAGACTGTAAATCTTTCGTTAATCAAGAACGCCACCTGTAATGAGGTAAATCTTTCGTTAATAAAGATGGCAGATTGTTTCTTACATGCTTTGTCTACGTAATGTTACATCGTCACCTGGCGATTAAGTGTTACGCAAGGTCATTTTGCAGTCAGACTTTAGAGTGAAGCTTACCACGCTCAGACTCGATGTTGTTGTTG